>NC_137859.1:35596763-36196763 GCF_948465745.1 Chenopodium album | reverse complement strand
TTTGCAAATGATGTGTACACTGTTCTAGTAGAAGAAGATCGTAACCCTGCCTCTGAATTTGTTGTAAAGGATGTGCAGTATATTCGTGCAGAGGTCTATCTTCTAACTTAAAATTTATATTTACGCTTTTTTTGGTCCATAAGATTGATCTTTTTAATGCTGGTTTAGGAATAGATACAATGATTGTACAATACAGTGAGTAAATCTATACTGGTTGGTCTTTTTTCCCCATATTGGAATCAATTATACTGTTCATTCATACTCTTTACATTTCATATCTATTCCCTTGCTGGTTACTTTCAATCACTTTGTTGTATGCATATTGTGTTCCATTAAGATTCTGGTGTTTTTTTTAGTAAAACCTTTTATATTCTGATGGTTTTCATGCTTTGTCTTTTGTCTGTATTTTTATGCCCAATCCATTGTTTTTAACCAAGTGTTTGTTCTTAATCAAGCGTGAATGATTAGTTACCAATCAAACTTGGTGTAGATGGTGGTAAATTCACCTTGTGACTTTGGGGTCACAAGTTTGAGCCTCACCTTTTACTTGTGCTTAGAAGTGTAGATTCCCTCACCTTCCCTCCATACTTTCAAGCGTTGACTCGTGTAGCTAGGTTCTTTAACCCTTGAGAGGCACCGGTTCACTATAAAGCGTGAAGCATGGTTTGTTCATAGAAAAGAGAAATGAGGTGGAAAGACTACTTGGTCCTCGTTTGTTTTCACTATGGATATGCAATTCTGTCTCTCTATCAAACACATGCACACACACACACACACACACACACACTCGCGCGCGCGGGCGCTTCACATGCACAATATATATCATGTCATTTCTGATTATTGTAACAATACATTATAATAAATAGTAATTAAGTGTTATCTTTACTTAGCTGCTATATTTTCTTTCTTTGTAGTTGGATCATGGTAAATGAATTGTAATTTATGGAACAAACATGTTTAGATAAAATGATGTTATCTGATTGAACATTGAGGTTTTTAATTCTAAATCATTTCATAGATGAAGGTTAAGAAAGACAAGTTTATCTATTTTTGAGAGAATTAATAGGTGTGGTTGTTCTGAAGGATCTTTAAAAAGGAAGTTTGCAGCCGACAAGTGAACACTTTTATGTCAAACACAAAGCCTTAGTCTCAAAATAATTTGGGGTCGGCTAACATGTATCGTTTGAAGTAACTGTCCGAAAAGGAACAAGAGCATAACAAGATAATCGATTGAATAAAAGTTTTTTGAAAACAGGTGTTTAAAGTGAGAAATAGAAAGAGTATACAAATTAAATTTAAGAGAGTTTTAAAGGAGTGGTAAGGGGATAAAAAGGAGAGGGAAACATGTGAGTAAAAACATAAAGGTTTGAGAAACGTAAGCAAAGGAAATATGTAAATTTCGCAAAACATGAGTTGAGTAAATAATAGAAGCACTAAAATAAAGTAGACCAAAGTATATGTGTATATATATTAAATTATTACTCATCCTGGATGTGAATTTTCTTCCTCCAATACGCCCTCTTAAACACCATATTTTCCTCAATCCTTGAAGCACTCATATTACTTTCATTCGCCCTCTTCTAAGTTTCTTAGGTCTTCCCCTACCCCTCGTGATCCCAACACTTTGCCACTCTTCAAGCCTCCGTACCAGAGCTTCACTTGGTCTGCTTTTTACAAGTCAACACGTTATATACAGAGTTAAAATTGGATTGCTGTTTTTGGTTAGGCATGGTCAATTAATTCCCCAGTGTGATGTGTCTCTTTTCTGAAGATGGATATCCAAGGACTTTTCATAGTTTTGTTGTCTATAGACTCTTGAGTCCAGACACTCCATGTTTTAGCATGACTAAAAGGATCGAGAGCTTACATATCCTTATTTTCCCTCTTCGCTTTTGTGCTGTGCATTGAGTTCTTTCCGTATTTATTACCTTATATATGCATCATTGTTGTCGTGAAGTTTTTATAATGTGACTATAGTATAATTAGAAAGTGATTTCATAATGTGATGTTGTGGTAAAGTTTTGGATTTTGAATAGTTTGTGATGCTGTTAGTTTAACTTCCTTTTGAAAGAATAGTAGTTTAGGCAGTTTCGAAGGCAATACTGTAAAAAGTTGGGAAAAAAATTTGTTGTTTATTTTATTTTTTATTTTTTGAAATATGGATGTTATCCAGCTTTATTTGAGCAACATGTGACACATTTTGGAAATTCTTTCATCTTCAATCTCAAATTTTAGTTCCTGCTGTCCTAGAACATCTAATACCCTTTGCTTACCCCTTTTTTTTACCAAAAAAATATGTGATTTGTTTATGGTTTGGAATTTCAATGCAGGTTAAGCTTGTAAAATGCCTGGTACAGAATATTGTTGTAGACATATCGTTTAATCAAATAGGAGGGTTGTGCGCACTATGTTTTCTTGAGGAGGTCCGTTCTTCTTAACCTTTGAGATTTCTAATGTCTAATGAGTCTGGAATGCAAATTTCTGTGTAAAGAGTATATTTGTTGTTAAAAGAGTATTCAATCTTTCAAGTCATCCTATTATATCCAATTGAAGTGCACAGTTCATTTTTTGGGGTTCCTTGGACTTGGATGCTTACGAAACATGGAAATTCCCATGAATATCATGTTTCCAGTTTCCCAAACTTGGAACTCAAGGAAACTGTGGGGGTAGACATTTACTTTGAATGAGTAGAATCGTTCAAGGATATTCAGTCACCCAAAATGATAATTTAATTCTGAAGTCTTTTTAAATAAGATTAGCTTGCATGCCCTTTGGCTTACAATATTTGTGGAAATAGTACAAAACCATTTTGGATTTTTAATCAAAATTTTTTGATTCAATGCTTAATTTTTGCATTTCCACGTTTGTAATTGTACGGAAATCTCGTTTCCATGTTTCTACGTTATTATTTTCATTAACCTGGCTCTGAAGTACATACCACTGGGCTGCCTAGCTCATTCTTGGGTGAAGAGCATAAGGTTGCATACGTCTTAGTATCCTACTATCTTAAAAAGTCGCTTTGATTGCAGCCTCAATGTGGTGATGGTTGGTGATACAAAATTTATTGGTATCATTAGATGTATTTTGGTTCCCATTTTCTGCCAAGAAACTATAACAAATGATCATCATTTTGTTGGTCAAATCTTGAAAGACTACTTTAAACATCTAGAATCCTCCATTTATGTTTCAAGGTGTGTTTTCTGCTTTTTATACTGGAGTTGCTATTATTTTTGCATACTTCTCAGAGGACATGTCAATTAGTTAATATTTAACTCAAATGTAAGGTGCTCACTTACTTGTAGGATTGTTCAACCTTTTTGTGTCATGATTTTTATTTCCATAAGTGGTTTTCTTGATTCGTTGTGACATAGTTCATTTCATATAAATTTATATTGATACCATTGCAGGTGGATCGATTGATTGGCAAAGATCATCTATTTAAGCGCAGTATCATTTTGATAAAGGCCTGGTGTTATTATGAGAGCCGTATACTGGGTGCACATCATGGTTTGATATCTACATATGCCTTGGAGACGCTGGTTTTGTACATCTTTCATCTCTTCCATTCATCTTTGAACGGTCCTTTGGCAGTAAGTCAATCATGGATTAAAAGTTGTTTCAGGGCATTGCCTTGTGGTGCACACTAATTTAATTTGACTATTTTAGGTTCTACATAAATTCCTAGACTACTTCAGCAAATTTGACTGGGAAAACTTTTGTGTGAGCTTAAATGGTCCAGTACACGTATCCTCGTTGCCGGAAATAGTGGGTAAGATGCTACAAATGGGTATTCTGCTAACCATTAATGTCTTGGGTCATTAGAATTCTCATTCTTGTAGTATATTGGACTTTGCAGCTGAGAGTCCTAAAAGCAGCGGGGATGATTTATTGCTGAGTGATGATTTTTTGAAGGAGTGTGTTAAGAAATTCTCTGTCCCCTCCAGAGGCAATGAGACTAATTACAGGACATTTATGCAGAAGCATCTTAATATAGTTGACCCACTTAAAGAAAATAACAACCTTGGCCGCAGTGTCAGTAAAGGTATAGGACTATTTTTATTAGTTCATTATTTTATTTCATTCTGCTGAATAATATGAAAATCAATCCATTCTCTTCAGAACCTCAACTAGAATTCATATGCTTCTGCTGATAAATTTTGCATGTAGAAATTCATGGCATCTAAAAATCAGCATTTTTCATCAAGTTTTAGAATCAAAGGATTTAAATCTTCTTTTGTTTTTTCCTCTTCTGTTTTGACTGAATTGCCTGTATTGTTTGTTTGACAAGCTCTGGAACATTAGTAGGGTTAAACTGTTGGATTACTGGCTACTGCATATTAATATGAGAAGATTATCTGTAAAACTATAGGACTTTTGAGACACTTTTGGTGCATGCATGGAAGTGAAAGTGATGACTTCATATTGAGGGGCTGCCTTGACAATTCAGCATATCTGGAGCTGTTGGGATACGGATTCTGAAATTGCTCTATATTGGTGTCTCTGAATTTCCTATTAAGATTTTCTATAATTTGACATTGCCTGCTCAATTTGTGCAGGGAACTTCTTTCGCATAAGGAGTGCTTTCACATATGGAGCTCGTAAACTTGGTCAAATTCTGTTGCAGCCTCAGGAAAGCATAGCTGAAGAAGTCCGTAAGTTTTTTACTAACACACTGGATAGACATGGAAAAGGACAGAGACCTGATGTTCAGGATCTTGTGTTAACACCTGGATGCAATGGGTTTGCCCCTGAGGTTTTCATATCTGTAGCTGAGTCCAGGTTAGATGATACTTGTGCTATTGAAGAAGTATCTGTCGATTCCAATGACCAGTCGACTGGATATTGTATAGGATCTGGGGATGCACAACATGGTGTAGTGAGTAACTTTAGAAGGCCTGGAACCTATATGGAGAGAATTGAAATTGAACATCGTAGAGGTGTAAATGGAGCAGATCCTTGTAGAACTATGCCAACATCTCAGTTATCTGAGAATGAACTTTCTGCTTCTGCAAGCCGTCATTCTGGTGATGCTACTGATCTTGCAACCTATGGGATTCAGGATCTTAGAATAGCTGATCATAGTCATAAACCTTCCCCGTATACAGAAGAGGATAAAAAATCACCTTTACCTAACGTAGATCATGCATCTAAATCTAATCTAATTCCTTCACAGCCCTTTGAGAATGGACTGATGGAAAATGGATATTTAGATGATGAGCGACCCACAGATTCTTCTATTTCAACTCTCAGTAAAAAATTTACTGGACGGCCACACACATGCCATGATGGTAGAAACTTAACATCTGGGGAGCAGGAAAATATTCATTTATGCAATAACCTGGAGTCAGACTCTAGTTATTCATCTATGAACGTGAATGCTCACTGCTTGGGAGATTCACATGTTTATCGGAATAAACTTTTCTCTAAGACTGCTGGAAGCCATGAAACAACTATACTCCACCCTGATCTGTCAGGGGATGTTGAAGTTCATCTTGAAAACCTGGGATATGGACGGTGGTGGTACGATCATGGGTTGCAAATGACCATGCAGCCCATTCATCTGACCCTGCCTCCTGTGTTCCAACCCAAAATTCCGTGGGATGCAATTCGGCATTCGGTACATTTCAGGCGGGATGTTGTCCCACAAATGAATGCCTCAAGACCTGCCTACTTTCCCATAAATTCTCAAGTAGTACATGGTACTTATAATGTGGATGACATGCCAAAAGCTCGAGGGACTGGAACATATTTTCCCATAACGGTATACACAGTTTGGCTGCTGGATTATTATACTTCATATTTGTTAGTCTATTTGCTACACGGGAACATAGTTCCACCGATATCAATGGCATTGTGTACTCTTTTTTTTTTTTCTGTTGAAACTGATTCTTGCATCATCTTTTTGCAGAACCATCACTCATACAGAGAAAAGCCCTTTGTGAAGGGAAGGTCTCAGGGACAATTGAAGTCTCCTAGGACCAATGGCCGTGGTCCAGCATCTCTAGATAGAAGCTCACAGGTACAATCTCCCGGTCGTCCTGGTGTTGGGAGGCCGAAGTCTTCGGATTACTTTGAAAGTTCACCTAGGGGTAAGGTCTACAAAGAAGTCAATGGATTTGTTCATACTTCCGAGAAGGCTGTTGAATCTCTTGCTCCTGGGCACCCGCCATTGGAAGCTGCCTTCCAAGATGCAGAGAGTTGTGAGCCGCTCGATTCAGTCCCCTCTCCTGGAAGCCAAAATGGAGAGAGTGTGTTTATTGTGAATGGTGACAGGTACTTGAATCTCTTCCAACAAAATCAACAAACTTAGGGTGTGTTCCTTATCAATTCCCCTATTTCTATTGTTAAAACTATTTTTTTTTTTCCTCTCTTTTGGAAAAGAAAAAGGTTGATTTTAGATTTTGTTATCACTCCTCAGTTTGCCAAATTAACATTATAATGTGATTAATTTCCAGGATGTTACACAGCTAGTATCATACAGCTTTTGAAATACTTAAAATCAGCAGTATTATCAAACTAGTTTGGCAAGAAAGCTCGCTGTTAATAATATTATTTTTCCTGTGTTGGAATCTGTAGGCTCACTCTGCAGTCTTACCACCTTAAAGACGATGAGGACTTCCCCCCTTTGTCTGTTTGACAGCAGCGTAGCTGAAAGCTTGAAACCACATAGCAGAAACTAGAGGTTTTTCAGCCAGGGGTTTAATTAGAGGCATTTTTGTACATTTTACGAAATTGTGTTGCATTATGTTGAGTTTTTATAGCTCACAGTTAAGGAGCTATATTACAGTTAGGAACCTAGTTGATGATTCTAACACCGTTTTTGGTAATCCTTGTTGCATTTGTAGATAAATTTTGAAATGCAAATCTTGTAGATGTTTAGTGTATAACTTCATATACGAGTATCGAAGGAGTGTATTCTTTCTGAAGCTGGAAAACTGCTTACAAATCCTTTGATCAATTTGCTGATAATAGTGAGTTTGGGTGCCACTTCCCTGGCTTTTACCAAAGTTCTCTTACAATTTAGATTTGAGACACTTCTATTCCAAATAAATCCCTTAATTGCATTATTGTTTTCGATCAAAGTTTGTTGAGATGTCTGAAAGAGCATTTTCAGTAGATTTGTGATACTTTTACTCAGATTCATGACTGAATTATAATGCTTGTGTCGCGAAACCATTGGTCGAACACTATATTAAATGTTAATCATTAATCCTTTTGTATTACATACATTTTATTAAGGACTGCCAATGAATTATTGGTCCAACATTATAAAATAAAATGCTTAGTAAACACATCTTCCTTCACACTACAATTTTTTTATAGTGAAAAATAAATTAATTTTTCTAGTACACATCTTCCTTCAGTTTCACACTACAATTCCTATATAGTAAAATAAAATCAAAATTAATTAAAAAAACACTAATCATATACATTAACTTTTGAAATGTTGGGCTGAAATTCATATATTTGACCTTTGACAATTATAATGTTTTCTCATAAATTATCAGGAAGTCTTTTTCTGGTGGTAGCAAATATTCCTCTATTTTTATTTAAATGACATGCTTCTGATCATCAATAAAAAAAAAAAAAGCAGGATATACTAAAATCAATATAAGTTATAAAACGGCTCTTCCATACGATATAGGACCTCTGAATGGATCGTTTTAAAGTCTTCTTACTCCCATAATTGGGGAGACAAGTAGTATAATAATTAAACGGATTATATAATTATTCCTTCACCAAAAAAAAAAAAAAAAAAAAATGACTAATACAAAGCTGCCATGTATACATTAGTATATATACTTTCTTTAGATTAAATTAGGGGGTAATCATACTTACGATTTTTTTCTCCTCTTTAAAGAATTTTAGATAGTTTTTCTTTTTTTTTTTTTTTTGAAGGAAAGAATTATAGATAGTTGATAACTTGATAAGATATAAAGGTAAGATTAATAATAGAAAGAAATAGATGGTCGGACCAAATTTCACCTCTACCATCAATCCAATGAACTTTATTAAATGATTAAAGATCTAATTTTTCGATCAAATGAGTATTATTAACTGATTGGTCAGGCCAATGAAGGATTGTTGTTGTTAATGTATCTTCTTGATTGAAACTAATGAATTATTTTCCTTACAAAAACAAACTAGGGGCCTGTTCATATTTACTTAATTTCAGTTTAGTTTAGTTCAGTTTAGCTCCAATCAGTTCAATTCAGTTCAGTTCAGCTCCCTATTTTCCTCTCTCATAAAATATTCAGTTCAGATCAGTTCAGTTCAGTTCAGCTCAGTTCATTAAATGTGAACAAGCCCTAATTTATTCTTTGTTTTATCTCAAACTATAATTATAGACTGTACACTTTTATTACATACTCCATATATATATACTTTGTATGACAATTCTATCAGCATAATCATAGTAAAAATATACACTTTAGTTTGTTTCAAATTTAAATACACCTTATCTTATTTTTTTTTTCCATGCTTGCCCGTGTAAATATCTTACCAGAGTAACGCTGGAGTCTTTTATATTTACCAACAATACAATCAACTGGCTCGTAAATTTAATTTGTTAGTTTTAACATCTACAATTGCGCATTTGTTAAAAATTATAAACTTTACTCAGTATTTAGAAAGTATATACATAGAGACAAAATTGACAAGAAATTATATTTTGTTGCCACTACAAATTACAAAAACTCAAAGAGTACTATTATTTTGATTTTTGAAACAAATAGATAAACGCCAAAATTGAATCTCAAAAATGTACAAGGACTTTGTATTATAGGGAGAGAAATAATTCAACATGACAAATTTCACTTAGCTTTTAGATTCCCCATGTAACACCCTAGAAATTCCTTTCCTTTAAAATACACTTTCCCCTCTTGAAAATACGTTTTAGGAATATCTAAGACATTACCGCCATCGTGAAAACGGCTAAGACAACTATCAAAGATACACGTACAGCGGAAGACTTGAAAGTCAAAACTAAGAAATGACACAATTTAAAGAAAAACGAACTAACAAAAGTAAAGTTGAAAATCAACAAAACCAAGTTAAATAAAATCCACTACAACTTGGAACCACTTAGGGCCCTTATTCAAAAACCGATCAATCAAATAATAGTGTTAGTCCAACAAATAATAAAACAAAACATCCAAAACATAATTATTACACATCCTAGTGGAAACTAGCATAATTCTCTCTTCACTCATGCCCCATCATGAACATGCCTCAATACCTGAAAAGAGTATCTCTACTTGCCCCCACTACTCTCCATTAAAATGGATCATCGTAGGGCCAAGATAAAGACATAGCCAGACACAAACAACACACACAATCAGCAAAGCTGAGTACATAAGCGTATTTAAACACACTAACATGCAACTCCTAGCATCACACATACTTACCTCATTGCACCTGTTTACAAGCACACACAACAAACAACAAGACTCTTTAACTGGACACTAAATAATTCATTTAGCGTTGATTACGCATCGAACGGGTTTCCAACTAAACCTACCTCAATAAATTGAGGCCCACTGACACGGGAGCTAACCGTGCCAGCATCACCTATGCCACACATTGGTGGCGGAATTCCAGCGCATAATAATAAAAGGGAATATACAGCGTCCTGTACTCCATTAGAAGTTATGGTTAAATATAAAACCCCATAACTCCCCCCATTGTTCATACTCAAGGTATATACGTTCCAAGAGTTTTGGTGCGTAATCTCTTTCACTTTACGTTATTTACAGATTATTAAACTTGGTGATGACTCCCAAAGCATAATAATTCAATCAACAATAATTATTCAATCAAACAAACATATCAATTTAATTCTTGAATAATTAGTGATCACATATAATTTAATGTTGAACCCTTTTTAAAACTATCTCAGTGTCAAAGACACCTTAAACGCATAAAGCGCCAACAATCCTATCCCTCGGTGTTAAAAACACCTTAAGTGCACAAAGGCACCAACATACTATTTATTCCTTGTGTACATAGACACTTATATAGCTCCTTCCTCATGCTTAATGCATCAATAAAAATTATATGGACTATAATAAAATTCCTTTTCAATATTATAAATATAATTAAACAATTAGTTTAATTAACCATGCTCTCTAACATGCCATAAATAAATATGTAGTCCATATACTCATGCCAAAAATATAATTTCCAATCCATAGATCATCACAAATAAATTCATGCTTCATAATTCAATCACCAATACTAATAATTCACAATTTAATACATGAACCTTAGCATGATACTACTTGTAATTGATTGAAACCAAACCTAGCATGATTCTACATCATCAAATATGCTAAGTACGCGAACGTACCTTGAATATGATCTTAAAATCGCCACGACTAGTAAAAATTGCTTACTTCAAAGTCTCCTACACATTAAAATTATAATAGTGTATCAAAGTCCACTCTAAACAAATTTCCAGCAATATATACTATTTTAAAACCCTTCATAAATTAATTAGAATAAGCTGAAATATATTTAGAACACCATAATTAAGTCCCCCTTAATGGGTAATTTAAATTTCCTTTAAAAACATAATATTTAGGGTTCTACATAAAATTCCTGCACTATTTTTCTAATTAAAACTTGCTGAAATTTAGTCTTAAAGCACTTAAATTGAAGATCTAAACATTAATACATCATATACTTTCATAATTTCATAAATCAATAACCTAGGGTTTCAAAAATTGGGGCTTTTTAATTAAAACTAAATCTGAAAATTTATTAATATAATTACATCATTCAAATATCAAAAATTAATCCAAAAACTCATAATTTATAATTTGATCTAAGCATAGATTAAAAATAGAGAAGAAAGATTAAGTTTTTTTTTTTTTTCGAGAGCCAAACACGGCAGCAGCAGCCACCGCGGCAAGGCTGGGCTGCTGCCGCAGCTGCTGGCCGTGCGCTGGTGGCTTGCGGTGGTGTGCGGTGGTGGTCCGGCCACGTGCGTGGTGGTGGTGGTGGCCGGCCGTGCATAGGGGAAGGGGAAGAGGAAGAAAAAAAGAAAGAAAAGTAAGAGAAAAGGGGAGAAGCTTACCTTGGGTTTTCTCCACTCTGGGCAAAGTTGATTTGCCTCATAAGTGGGATATTTATACCCCTTCTCTACTAATCCTTTTACCCTAAACTTTCCTCTTTTAATTTTCCTAATCCCTTCCCAAATAAAACTTGTTAAAAATTAAACTTTCTTAAATTAAAACCCCATCTTTTATATAAAAATAATTAAATAAACTTTTCTTTTATAATAATATTAATTAAAATGCTTTAATTAAAATGATTATAACTAATTAAATATTTTATAAAATACATACTTTAAATAAAATACGTATAAAAAAATACGGGGTATTACACCCCAACCCTTAAAATCAAAAAATTCGAAACATTATTGGTTGTCAATTTATCAAGACAAATGGGTCCAAACACAATTAATATTTAATATATACCAATAAATAAGTCAAAAACATTAAGAGAATACTTTTGAAAATAAAAATATAGGAAGATTTTCTAAATATAAAAAAATATGAAGGAACACCAACCAAATGTATTGCAAAGTTAGATGTAGGCCATATTTGGCAAATGTCACAAACAACTCGAGTGGAGAATACTATTTTTAAGTCACTTACTACGTGTTTATTCATAGTAGCATCCATGTTTATGTTCATAGATTCTTTTCAATAAAAAAACATTTATTAGAAATATACCACCTGCCGGCAATTTATGTGTATAATTTATCTACTAAGATAATGTGTATAATTTATTGTTAATAATAAACAAATTATAATTTTGATTATAGTGATTTTGACAATTATTATTAATTTTCACAATTTATTAAGATACCATCCTTTTTATCATAATTGAATACTAAGCATAATGAAACGGAAGGAGAGATTGGTGTGGTAATAGTGTCAATATGTCCAATTTCGATTTACTAATGGTTGTTGATTAAAATTTTTGTAGTTGAGTATTATATTACGATAATATATGAAATACTCATAGTAAGTACAAAGTAATCTACAATTTATAAACTACGTATTTGTTATTATCCAAAAAAAAAAAACTTGTATGATTCTTGAAGTAATAAATATTTAATGGTAAATCCCATGTCATAAAAATTTATTGCCATCCTTATTAAATTTTTCGTTCCGAATAATCCAATCTTTAGCCTTACTAGGAAAAAAATATCTACAATATTGTTCATTATCTCTTTCTTATTAATATGCATTTCACACCGAGCCAAATCTTTGCAAATGGCTTGATCATCAAGTGGATCCAAACGGTTAAACATGCAGAAATCCAGTCAATAACGGCATGGCATATTGGCAAGACTTAGCCATACTAGTATCTTAATTATTAAGTCACTTATGGCCTTCTATACTAATTTACTGAATTGAGTTGAATTGAATTGAACTGATTGGAGCTGAATTAAATCGAACTCAACTCAATAGAGCTGAAATGAATTGTTTATGGAAAAAGGAAATTAAGAGCTAAACTGAACTGATTGGAGCTGAATTAAACTGAATTGAAATTAAGCTGAAGAGAACAGGTCCTTAGTCCTTTTATGTAAGCCAAACTTAAAACTCAGACAAACATTGTCAATCAAACAAATGTTCAAGAATTGTAAGTATACTCGTAAAATTTATTGTACAAGTTCTAAGACAATGTAACTTTGTGCATCCAATCAAATGATCTCCATATCACCCAAAACTTGTTTCAAGATAACTTGTAATAGGTTTTAAGTAAAGTATGAATATGGACTAGTGAATATATTTCCTTGACAAACAAACATAAAAGTCAATACGTACAAACTAACATACTAGTACCGTTTGTTTGTAATAATCGCAATAATTTGTCTTTTACATTATTTATATGATTACTTTGACTATGCTTTTACCAATATGTAAAAAATCATATGTAGTTTAGGTTTCACGTGACATCTTTTTTAATTAATCAAGAATTTCATTTTATGTGCTTAAAAATATGGATTGGACAAGGTTTGAACTTAAGACCTCAAATTTCAAAATTATATTGCTAGCCACTAAGCTATACCATATTATATGTCATTTTATTAAAATTATATATAGTTAAGGATTTTAATCATGAAATTAATGTAGTAACTCGGGGCATTGCCTAAAAGCTAGTTAATAATTAAATGGTAATGTTATATAAGTATCAAATATACTTTCCAAAATGGTATTAAGGGTCTGTTCTGTTCACCTTATTTTCACTTATTTCAAGTGTAATAAGTTTAGATAAGTTTAGTTAAGTTCAGATAAGTTTAGATCAGGTCTAATAAGTTTTAATAAGGGTAAACCAAGTACAAATTACATCCCCGTCAAAAAAAAAGTACAAATTACATCTAAAATAAGTTTTAATAAGGTCTAATAAGTTCAGATCAGTGAAAATCAGGTGAATAGAACACACCCTTGGAAATTCACGACCAAATCACTCGCAAATCAGTGTAATTAATGTTAATCTTTTCTCATTTTTTTTGAGCTCCTCATACATGGGCTACGTGCCTATGTGTTTATCATTTGCCATAATTAAATCATGTGTGCTTACTTCCTCCGTTAACTATTTTTTGCAACATATACTATAAATGGATACTAACTATTATGTGGAACAAATGTTTTCTTTCCTTTTTAGATTATCATTTCTCTCTATCTCTCTCATCATCACATGCACCCAACTTTTTCTCTCTCCATTTTACACTCACAAACAACTTTTGTCTAAGAGTCCGCAAACACCTCATTTGTTGCAAATAATAGTTAACTGAAGAAGTATATGAAATGGAGTTAGAGTACCCACAGCCATTAACTATTTGGGTGGTTATTAAGAGAGAGAAAATGAAAATATTAATAAAATATTGAGGAGAGAGAAATTATTGGGGTATCAATTGAATAACCAGGTTATTCAAATAACCGGTTATGTATATGGTCATGCAATTTTTTTTTTGCTTTTTGGTTGACATGGATGGCTAAGATTTTGACACGTAATACAAATATCAATGGTTGAGATTTGCTCTGAATTTATAACCGTTGTAATTTTTGTAACGGCCATAATTTTTAAAATACAATTCTAAAAAAAAAAAAAATACACCAACGGCTCTATTTTATTTTTCTCTATAAAATGAGCCCAATATTGAAGTATTTTGAAACAACTTTTTTTTAAGTGAAAATTACTCTTCTTATTAGCAAATTGTGTTAAGATGAACATTCCAAAATCTAACAGAAAAAAAAAAATCCACAAAATCTCATAACTCATCACAGCCCCAAAATAATCCAAATCCTCAACCTTACTATTCTAATCTTCCAATTGATCTCAACTCAGATTTAGATACAAATTTTTAAAATTTTCCGAATTACGGTTCACAAAATCTCAATTTCTCAAATCCAAGTACTTTCACTCCGTTTCCTTTTCAACCACCACAAAATCCTAATTATTCAAATTCTCCAAATGTTATCCCATCTTTTGAAAATATTCAAATCTCTCAAATTGATTCAACATTTCTCATGTCTCAACATTTTTCTATGTCACAAGGTGATGGTGCATTTCCGAGTTTCGATTGTTCATACACATCGAATGCATCAGATGACGAAAATGAACCAGAAGTTGAAGAAGGCGAAGGTAATGAAAGAGGTAATGAAGGAGGCAATCAAGATGGAAGGAAAATTTTTTGGTCAAAAGCTGAAGAAGTGGTTCTTGTGAAGGCTTGGCTTGAGGTTAGTCAAAATAAAAAAACTAACACTAACCAAAAGGGGGATGTTTTTTGGAGGAAAATTGAGGAAATGTATAATAATGTTAGACTATACAAACAAAGGTGTTTCGAAGAAGGTACTGATCGGGTAACACGAGAAGATTTGTTGAAAATGAGGGGTACGGAGCAACTTAGAAACCGTTGGAGAAGGATTAATGCTTCATGTTCTAAATTTTGTGGCTCACATGCTCATGCTGAATCAAAAAAGGGAAGTGGTATGAATGATGAAGATGTTATGAAATTAGCATATAGTATATATGCTAACGACAAAACAAAGTCTTCATTATGCTCTAAAACCTTTCAAGACAAGCATGTTTGGGACATCTTAAAACAACATGAAGCATGGAAACCAAGTGAAGATGTTGTTAAAAAATGCAAGGAAAAGACATCCACTCAAGGAAGTGACTCAAAGAGATCTCGTATCAATGAAGCTGGAAACTACTCCTCTTCATCAAACCCAGAAACACCAACCAGTGGTGATATTGGGTATTCAGGCTTTCCTTCTAGCAACGAATCTAGCAAAAATAAAGGAAAGAGCAAGGTGCCAAACATGCCAAGTGGAGCATGGCAACAATGGTTGGACACTGCCCAGAACATGAACCTTATAAGGCAATCAGAAAATGAAGTTGAACTTACAAGGTTGCAACTAGAAAGGGAGAAAGAAGCAAGGAAGCAAAGAAAAATTAATATGGAGTTATTTAAACACCTCGATTCAAAGCCAAACTTATCTTCAGAAGATCAAGAATTAAGGAGCACTTTGTTGAAGAAGTTGTTCCCCTCAGACTAATGTATTAGTGTATGGTTGATTATAGTCGTAATGTTGGTTGATTTCAAATAATTCCTTTTTTATTGTTCTTTTTTATGTACTTAAGGTCTGATTTGTAGTTTGAATATTTTTAATAAGTTGTTGTTTGAGGATGTGAATGAATTTTATATTGTAATGTCATTATTAATAAAAAAATTAAGTTAAATTACATGTCTCTTCTTATAATCGTATTATAAGCTTAATAATATTATTCAATACATTAAAATTTGTATATAATAACATATAATTATTATTGATCTGACTAAACCTATTGATTCACTTTGATATATCACTGCAAAAGATGTACATTGATTTACATTACACTGTAAAGTATTTGATGTACCCAACACTGAAAAGCAAATATTAAATACTAGACATTGATGTACTTAACACTGAAAAGGTAGTAGTGAATTTTGTTCACTGATGTACTTAACACTGAAAAGGAAATAGTAGCATGCATCACTATGCTTTGACGTACATAACAATGTTAAGGTGATAGTGACAATGCAAAGGCATGCATCTCCATTACTTTTAAAAATTATTAACTACTTTATGAATCATTGCATGCATGCAAGACTTCAAATTTACCATATAAGACAAAAAAATTACTACATATCATACACACTTGTTCTATAAGATGGATACATCAGAGTGGGATTCCCTTGAACAACCATCCATTTCCCCCTATTATACTTCTACCTTCCATTCTCATATCAAATTTGGTTTTAAAAACATGTCATCTGACGATAGCTCCAACTCTTCTAATTCCTCTTCCAATTCAGAAAATAGCCAAACCCAACGATATGAAAGACGAAGGCAAGCCAATCGCCAGTTCGATCGAATGATGGATGAAGTTTTTATGTCCAATCCGGTTGAAGTATATCAAATGTTTAATCAAGTGCCAAGGCCACCAAGGGTTCCCGTTCCAAGGGATCGTGAGGATGGACACAGTCGTTTATGGAATGACTACTTTACCGACCATCCTGTGTTCCCTCCACAATTATTCCGTTGGAGATTTCGCATGAACAAACATATATTTCTCCGAATTAAGCAAACTTTAGAAGAACGTCATCCCTTCTTCCAGTAAAGACAAGATGCTACAGGAAGATTTGGTGCCTCTGCATTACAAAAATGCACCGCGGCTATGAGACTAATAGCTTATGGCACCTCCGCTGATTCTGTGGATGACTACATTCGGATTAGTGCATCTCTTGCAAGAGATTCACTTCAGCATTTTGTGGAAGGAATAGTCTCTTACTTTAGTGATGAATACCTTCGAAAGCCCAATGAAGAAGATCTAGTAAGACTACTAAGGATTGGTGAACGTCGTGGATTTCCTGGCATGTTAGGTTCTATTGATTGTATGCATTGGAGGTGGAAAAACTGTCCACTTCGATTAAAAGGTATGTTTTCTGGAAGACCAGGTAAACCCACATTAATCTTGGAAGCTGTGGCATCATATGATCTTTGGATCTGACATGCCTTTTTTGGGACACCAGGTAGTCGTAATGATATTAATGTTCTTGATAGATCCCCATTGTTTAATGATGTTTTTGAAGGTTGTGCACCCTCTATTAACTATGTTGTGAATGGTCGCACATACAATATGGGATATTATCTCACTGATGGTATATATCCTAAATGGGCGGCATTCATTCCTACAATATCACTACCACAAAATGAAAAAGAAGGTCTATTTGCCAAAGTACAAGAAGCTAAACGAAAGGATGTTGAGCGTGCTTTTGGAGTATTACAAGCTCGTTTTGCAATAATACGGAATCCAGCGCTAGCTCGTGACGCATCAATGTTAGGAAAAATAATGATAGCGTGTATTATTATGCACAATATGATTGTTGAGGATGAAAGAGATACATATAAAACGTATTACGATCCAAATGAATATGATCAAGCTACAAATGCGTCTTCAAGTAATGAAAATAATGAAGAGCCTTTTCAGTTCCAAAATAGCAACAACCGAATTGCAAGTTTGGAAACTTACATGTCTAATAGAGCACGTGTTCGTGATGAAGCTATGCATAAAGCATTGAAGAAAGACTTAGTTGAACATATGTGGCTCAAATTCGGTGTTCAAAGTAGGGACAATAATATGCATTAATAGATGTGTAATCGCAATATTATATCATTGTGTTTGTACTTGTTCGCGGTTCGTTATTATCTTTCAAAGACTTTTGTCATTTGATAGAATATATATGTATGATTTTTATTATTTGGAATGTAGTAGGGTTACAATTATTGTTTGTGTCTTAATTAACGACTAATTACGTACTAATTAATATCAAAATTGCATTATTTTTAAATTTTTGAGATTTTATCTAATTAATGTATGCTAATAAATAATTATTAATTTTGAATGATTATTACCAAATGCATTATTTAATAATAATAGAATTTAAGTAATAAATTGTGTGGTGGGGTTGGGTAAAAGTAGGAGAGAG
Organism: Chenopodium album; assembly: GCF_948465745.1. NCBI lineage: Eukaryota > Viridiplantae > Streptophyta > Magnoliopsida > Caryophyllales > Amaranthaceae > Chenopodium > Chenopodium album. The sequence continues at coordinate 36,178,711 of NC_137859.1, read as the reverse complement.
AAAATGTATAACCAAAATATTATGGTTAACTATTGGCATATATTGGTTATTAAATGGTTATAAGAGTGGTTATAAGTGAGGTGGAAGATGGATAAAATAATAAAATAATCAATAACCAAGATGGGGTTGGGCAACCATTGTGTATGCTCTTAGTAATCCAAGTAAAGGAATCCCACATCCAACAAAGATTAAAAAAAAGGCCCTACACAATGCCAACGTAGAAAGACTACCTGCCACTTCAATCGGTTTCTATAAACACCTTCACACCGCTACTTCATTCTACTCCTTTCTCTTTTTCTGGTTGCCTCCTCTAAATTCCTTTGAATCAGACAAATTTCCTGTGAAATTATTCTTCAAAATTCCAAAAAGATAACACCTTTTTTCTTTGTTTTTCTTTCCACTTTTTGGGTTTTTCAGAAATCCACAAATGGCACTTTTTAATCGAGGTCGCAGATTTTTCAAGTTCAGGATTCCATGTTTTCTGAAAAATTAATATAAACCCACAAAACCCTTTTGAATTTTGACCTTAAATTCTTGTAATTTAGAAAAAATTTCGTATTTTATCATCTGGGTTCTTTGAATTTTATGGGTTTGATTCATAAAATCAGTGCTAATAGCTACAATTACTCACCTTCAGTAGTAGAAATGCCGAGAAATTTGCTAAGAATTAATTATTCGACGCTTTTCTGGTTGTGGTTGGGTGTTTTCTTCTTTGAATTTCATGAAGGAAAACCCCGGATTTTCTAGTGTTTTCTCACTTTATTTTTCTTATTAAAATTCTACTGGAAGTTAATTAGATACATACATAAATACTTAGCAATTAAAAGTTAGTTAAAATTGTTTGATTTATAATCATGTACAATATGAGAATTAAGACTCAAATTGGAGGAGCTAATTCTCATATGAAGTATGTTGAAGTTGATCCATCTGGTCGTTATGGACGTGTAAGTTTCTCATTTTTCCAATTTATTGTAATTAATTTCTGACTAATTTGTGATTTATTATGTTTAATTAGTCATATTGCATGTAATTGATGTTTGCACTTGATTCTTTGTAGAATTGGAACTATTCGCTTGATGTGTCTTATTATGTTATGTTATTGGTTTGGATTATGATCTTGTGTTTTGTTCGATAGAATAGAGGTGGCAAACGAGTTGTTTGGATAGAGATAGAGTTAATTTTATAGGAAACTATTAGTTTTTTTCCTTTATTATTGGGAGATTGGTGATCTTGTTTGTATAGTATCCTTATGAGACTTACCATGTCTTACCTTATTCTTTGTTAAGTTTTGTAAAATCCAAAGATGGAAGTGTTTACAACTTTATGAATCAAATGAAAATGGGAATTAGTGAGTAGTACTTTATGGAATGAAGGGAGTATGTTTTCTGACTTAAATATTCTTCCTTAGAGACAACTTGAAGTAGGTAATGAGTTTGACTTTGAGAAGATGATATGATGTATGGCTTACCATGGTTGGTGCAAGTGAGCTAACATTACAAGTTGGGATGTTAGTATCAGACTTTTTTTAGCTTAACAAAATAGGGGCTAAAACCGTATTATATATTCTTATTATTCCTTGAAGTCGCAATCGTCAATAAATACGTATCTAGTTGTTGCTTGTTTGTTTTGCTGCTGATATGGGATTATATGACAAGGCTTTTCTGGAATGAATAATTTTGTGCAAGTGCTGGTTATTCAAATCAAATGATACGGTTCTGCTATACTATTGATGTGGATCTATATGTTTGCTAATTGCTATCAATAAGTGGTGTCCTGAGAAATCAACTTGCATGATTAAACCACAAAACTTTGCAATAGCATGTCAATCTGACCTTATTTTATTGTTATCAACCAGCAGCATAATATATTAATATCACAAGTATTGGTGGAAAGTTGGTTATTGTTGTAATAGAAGAACCCTTCCATTGTACTGCCTTTGTTTCTCAATAGATACAGCATTTTAACTTTATACGTTATTCCTACACTATATATAATAATGAATTTTGTTTTGTAGAGTTAATTTCAATGTATATTTTCATAATATAAATTTATTATAATTTTTTCAAAGCATAAGTAAAGATATTAATGCTCAAAGTAGTGTGTTGGCAAATGTGTACAGTAAAGTGATGTTCCTATTGAGAAACAAAGGTGGTATGTATTTTAATGTTTCACAATTACACTTTGAATGTCAACTATGCAGTATGTTCATCTTGTGTTAATTGAGGGAGGTGAAAGTGATTATTTTGTTCTGCTTGATTCGTTGTGTACTTGTCAATTGTCATAGATGAATCCTTGGTGGGAGTCTGGGAGAGGTGGGTATTTCATTGCTAAATCTGTTGTGTGTGATTGATAGGTTATGCTGATAATCTTTGTATTCAAAGCTATAGATCATACAATTGGTAGCTGTTTTTTGTTGGTTAACTGATATGTAGATGTTTGGCTGTCAAATTACCGTCAGTTCAAAGACATTCTTGGCAAAGGAGCCATGAAGACTGTTTATAGAGCATTTGATGAGGTGCTTGGAATGGAGGTAGCATGGAGCCAAGTGATGCTGAACGACGTTCTTCGTTCTCCGGATGAACTGCAACGACTCTACTCTGAGGTTCATTTGCTGAAGAACCTTAATCATGATTCTATCATACAATTTTACAACTCATGGATAGATGTTGATCGGAGAACCTTCAACTTTATAACTGAAATGTTCACCTCCGGCACTTTGAGAGAGTAATCACTAACTCTTTCCTTCGATTAATATGTGGATCTGTAGTAGGACTTATGCAGTTGTTCTCAATCTCTTTCCAATACTTTTTTAGACTTATTCATTTGAAATACGTCATTGAAGTGTATACAATAAGATAATATTTTTGAGATTAAGGAAAACTTCACTGATTCTGACAAGTAGCATTACATTCACATTACTACAGATAAGTAATTTACAATGGTGTTTTTACTTGACCAAATAAGTGTCTCAGAAATGGCATTTTTACTACATAAATCTCATGTATTAAATTACTAAAAATATTTTTGTGGCATCTTAGTGTTTCTAGATTCTTCGATATTTATGACATCAGAAAGATTATAGGCTACAATGAGATTAAGAATAATTATATAAATTAGTTATTTGATCAAGCATACTGTGAAAGATACTAACCCATTCAACTCCACATCTTATATTATAGGATACCATTAATAACTAAAGCCTAAAGGCCATTAATTAATGCTTTGTGTTGTGGCACTTTGATCACAGATATAGGCAGAAGTATCAGCAAGTTGATATTCGAGCCATCAAGAATTGGGCCCGTCAAATCCTCCGTGGTCTCGTCTATCTGCACAGTCATGATCCTCCGGTGATACATAGGGATCTCAAATGTGACAACATTTTTGTCAACGGCCATCTTGGACAGGTGAAGATTGGTGATTTGGGGTTAGCAGCTATTCTTCGCTCAAAACATGCCCACAGTGTTATAGGTCAATCTCCTGCTCATATCTGTTATAACTAGCTCTGACACATGTATACAATTGGGAGGGTTTTAGGGAAGACTGCGAATGGAACTTGAACTTTCAATTGGCCTTTTGCCATCCTCTGTCTTAAGGATACTTCTCATTTTGATTTTATATGAATTTACACTAAAGTTACTCAGAGGTTTTAAGCTGAGCAGACAACACTCACAGTTATTTTATTAATTAGCTTTGCAACTGCTGTGGCCCTCAGTTGTTTTATTCGTTTTGCCAATCTTTGTTTTGAATGTAGGATTTTATCAAACCTGTTAAGCTCTAATTTTAATTGGTTATGTTTTAAATGACATCATTATACAACACTTCTTTTGCTAGTAATTTTGTGGACTTTAAGCTGTATTTCACTGACTTGTTTATAATTTTATTTGACAGGGACTCCAGAATTCATGGCACCAGAACTATATGAGGAGAAATATAATGAGCTTGTAGATGTATATTCTTTTGGAATGTGTGTCTTAGAGATGCTCACTTCTGAATATCCCTACAGCGAATGCTCAAACCCAGCCCAAATCTACAAGAAGGTGACATCGGTGAGTTTTCATGAGGGCTTTTCTATTGTATTTCTATATTTATTTTCCACTCCTCTGACCCATTCCCTTATTGAATATTCCAGGGAAAGAAGCCTGAAGCTTTTTACCGCATCCAAAATATTGAAGCCCAGCAGTTTGTTAGAAAATGCTTGGAAACTGTTTCAAAGAGGTTATCTGCTCAAGAGCTACTGTTGGATCCATTTCTGGCGCCTGATGAGGATCTCATGCCAGTGCCGGAGCAACCTCTTCAAATATACTCCCCAAAGGGTGTTTTAGTCGATATGCCTTTTCTGCTTGATAAACCTATTAGGAGTACTGACATGACAATCACTGGAACTGTGAATCCAGAAGATAGTACCCTTTTCCTCAAGGTGCAAATCTCTGACAAAGATGGTATGTTTTTATCTATATTTATACTTCTCCTTGTTCAGTCCTTTGTCTATTGGGCATGGCTCCAACTAATCTTAGAGCCTGCCAATTAGGTAACCTTAGACATATTTTAGTTTACGTCAGAATAGCAAGTCAATCTTGTTAAAAATGCTTAAATCTCTTGGAATATCTTACAACTTACACTGTAATTTAAAGGCACATTAAATGATGTGGTAGTGGGATTTCATAGCTACATGGATTATGATCTGCCATGCCTAATGTATATTGTTGTTCTCTATTCAATCTTGTACTGTGGCTAGTTGTCTATTACTTCATTATCTTTGTTGAAAATTCTAACACACCTCTTTGGTATTTTGCTTGTACTGCATTGTAAAGGTTCTGTAAGGTTTATTCACTTCCCATTTGACATCATTAATGACACGGAAATGGAAGTTGCTACTGAGATGGTGAGGGAACTGGATATAACTGATTGGGAGCCACATGAGATTGCTGGTATGATCGAGGAAGAGATATCCTCTTTAATTCCAGGATGGAAAGATTTAGATTCACCCAAAAGCCAGCAACAGCACAGTTTTGACTATAACGATGATGATGAAAATGGCCCTCCCTTCCCGTCTTCTTGTTCACCTTCCCATGGGTCTCCCATTGGTTCCACCAAGTCATGTGAAGTACTTTGCTCTCGTGAGATTCCTTTGAACATAAATCATGATTGGCTTGAAGGTACATATAAGCTCCTACTGAGATACAATATTTTTACTCACTTTGTTTCATAATAGATACAACACTTAAGACTTTTGCAGTTGCCAATGCATGCCTTTAACTATTAATATCTTTAAGTATAAATGGGAAATATTAATAAAAACTGAGGATATTTCAAAAATTATAAATTGAGACTAATCCAACTACATGTTACATAAATATATATATGGTCAAATTGAGTAAATGGATAGTCCAAACTCCAAAAGTCAAAAGTATACCATCTATTTTGAAAGGAGGAAGTATTGACCCACGAGTTTGATAGAGTAGTGCTTCTTGTGTGCATTTGTATTATTGATTCATATTTGGGTTTTTCTCTAGTATCAATGAAGCTGCAATTAATTGTAAACTAAATCTACATGTGATTGATTGAATAACAGATTGACAAATAAGGGTTGTTATTGGTTCTCCTAAGATTATACTGTAAAACAAGTCTAATTGGTTTGTTTAGTGTCTAAATAGCTCTGGCGAGCTAGTGAATAAAGTAGAATTTGTAGAAAGTAATCTTGCCCAAATCTTTTTAAACGGTACCTCTTTCTTCTTCCCACTCTAATTTGCCATATCTAATAACAGTCCATTTTTTCAGAATTAGGCTTGAGATAACCATGCTATGCAGCAAATCCTAAAATAGTAGTAGCAGTACTGTGGGAAAGTTCATAATTTAAGTTAAACTAATTTGTAGATTGGCATAATATTTTCGGACGTGATGTCCCAAGTTAGAAATGTGGTCTTATTGAAGTGGAACAGAGAGAATAATATGTACGTACTTAGGACTTTAGAAGGATTAGAGCTTTCTCAGTGGGTAATTGTACTTGTGTAAATTCTTTTTGGTAACAGGACATTTGGTTAATGCTGAAGATGCATATTCAGAAAGCTCATGTAGCTCAAGCTCTTGCTCTGATTTTGAGTACACTTCGCTGAAGAGTCCAGAAGCAAGGGATGTCATTTCGGATTTGAAAGTAGAGGAGCATTCTAGGTTTTGTCCTCGTGAAAGCTCGACTTTCAAGTATGATGAGAAATACAATGGATTATCTGGTACTCTCAAGAGTATGAGCTCAAGTGGGCAGAAGAAGTTTAGCAGGATACGTTCGTTCATGGACATCCGTAGCCAGTTGCTGAATCGGGCCTTGATGCAGTCCCTGAACAAGCGTCGTGCAGCCAAGACTGTTGGTGCTGTGGAAAATATCGGGTTCCATGATCCTTGCTGACCTTTTCTAGGAGGGGGATGCTTTATGGTATTTACTTGTGGTGTTTCCATTTCCTAAATACTTGAACTCCTTTGGATATTGTAAACTATTGAGTGTAATTTGCCACGTCCAACCAAACGAGTATACTCGTATATAAATTTGGTTGTTATCTTTTATGCGAGACTGCCATAGTGTGGACTGAGGACTGAAGTTGATGCATTCTGTAATAAAAAAAGAATGAAATGGCAAAAATAATCACCGGATCATCCAAAGCTTTTTCAAAGTCCGAAAAAAAAAAACAATTGATGTACAAGTTTACAATTGATGTACAATATTTATTATAAGTCCGTTTTATATAAAAAAAAAATTGTGTAATTAAATATTTTCATAGGAGAAAAAAAGAGTACATAGTTACACACTTATACAAGGTACTTCTTTTTCGGTTTCCCATAGGAGCGCAGTGACAAACTTTTGAAACTCAACAGCTTCTATGATTCCTTTACCTGTATGCACCTCTTACAAATACTTTTTGAATAAGGGAAATCACATGACTACAATAACATTGGCTCTTGATAACTTCCAATAAACACATCAGTGATCACTTTCATGTCTTTAGCTCCAATCTTTTTAATGTTGTAAACGTAATTAGCCCTTTTATAACAACCTGAATTAGAATTACTATTTTCTTTGTGATTACGAAAGACAACCGCAATTAAATTCCTCGGAATTAACCTCTAAATTACAACTTATAAAGCAATGTTCCTACCGCTAAGCTTGCAACAAGTATGAGCATTTTTAAATAACCCTTGATAATATATTTTATAAACAATTAACAAATGTGGGGAGTCCGAAATTTCGATTTTTAAGGATCTAATTTAAATATACTTATATACATATCAAAGTACTTCAGAACCATAGGTATTCGGGTGTGTATTATGTGTCAGGTAGAGGTATGATGATCAATACACGTCTTCATACTTGTACTTAGCAAGCAATATGCACCCGTGAAGAGAGAAAGACAGACAGAGGAGGAGGATCAAAAAGAAAATTGAAATAGAAAGAGGGATATAGAGAAGAGAAATAAGATAGAGAAAGGATAGGATCAAAATAGAGAGATGAATAGAGAAAGGATAGAATAATAGAGAGAGATGAGCTAGAGAGAGAAAAGAGAAATTAGATAGATGATAGAGAAATGAGATAAAGTGAGAGAGGATTGAAAAGAGAAATGAGATACATCGAGGTGTGTTTTCAACATATTTTAGATTTATTTGCAAATTAAAGATTCGTGTGAAAATTCTCCAAAGAAATAGATTTGCCACTTTTCAAGTTATGGCGATAGATTGATGGAGTGAGAGTTCGATGGATGTGCTTTCAACATATTTTAGTTAGACGCCGATGATTCATAAAATTGCATATTTATACATAAACTATACGTAGTATATGTTAAGGTGTTTTAAATTTTTATATAGTTTAGCCTTTTATTTTGAGTAGCCTATTATGGTGCTAATATTATGTTTGTCTGGATTTGTATATGTTAGTTGCCTCTATTAAGGTGATGTAGTAAAGAAAAGATTTGAAATGGATAAATTTATTCAATGTGAAATTAATAATTTTAGGACTATAATTTAGAATGGTTAAGATTTGTTTACAGGTATGATGAAACTACTCTATTTCATATCTATTCAAATGGTTAAGATTTCAAAAGTCGGTTTCTTATACAAAGTGTATAATAGCATATATAAATTTTTATATTCTTCATTTTTCTTTGATCAATTTCCAAAGCAGATTTCTTATTACTAAACATCAACAATTATTACAGCATCCTATTAATGCCACCTCAAATGAATACACTGAATATTTTTGTTGGTTAGTATTGTTAAGATATATTAGTTAATAATATATCTTTGACTTTGTATATAATTAGTTTCCTCCTTTGTAGCTTAGTATATTTGATGTATATCTCATAGCATAATTAGTGCCTAGACTTTAGCTTGTAAATTGTATATATTCTCAGTAATTGGAATGCAATAGTCACGGAATACATTTCCTTCAAGTATGCATGAGTAGTTACGATGTAGTTATTACACTGCTATATTGGATGATACACATGTTATGGGTTTGCAATATTTTAAGGAACGAGAAAGAGAGAGAGAGAGAGAGAGAGAGAGAGAGAGAGAGAGAGAGAGAGAGAGATCACTTTAAGAATATCTGGGTAGTTAGCTTTGGAGAGAGAGACCACTTAAGGAACAATTAGCTTACGAAAACACAATAAGCTTAGGAAAAGACTAAATAGAATGCTAGAGAGAGGGATAGAGAAAGAGAACACTTAAAAAATTAGAGCAATTAGCTTAGGAAACGGTTTACTAAAATGATGGATCACTAAATCAATTGAGAGAGAGAGAGAGAGAGAGAGAGAGAGAGAGAGAGACTGCACTTACCAAAGATCACTTGAGAAAGAGAGACTACTTAAGAAACATAGATCATTTGAGATAGACCACTTAAGAAAATAAGAGAATTTAGCTTAGGAGAAAGAGTTACTAAAAGCTATAGAGAGAGAGAGAGGCCATTTAAGAAAGATCGATCATTCAAAAAGAGAGAAATATTACTTAGGTTAGAGTGAGATAGACTACTTAATTAAGAAATCGCTTAAGAAAATCAATTCAATTAGTTTCGGGGGAGAGAGAGACTACTTAAGAAAGGTCACTTATGAAAATTAGGGTAATTAGCTTTGGAGAGAGAAAGACCACTTTAAATTAGAAAAATCGGCCGGGCAATTAGCTTTGGAAAAGTTTACTAAAATGCTTAAGAAATAGAAAGAAGACTTATGAAAATAATAGCTATCATTTAAAAACACAAATGACCACCTAATCTTATACGTCCTTAGCCCTTTCGCCATTAGTTATAACAAACTTTTCGAAATTGTCTATATATTATTCTACAGCTTTCATCAACTCGTATTTTTGCCAAAGCATAACTAAATAACATCACATAAACTCATAATTTGTGACAAACAAATAACTAATCAAATTTAGCATACTTTAGATTACTTTTTTCTAATATAATGATTTGAGTTACTTCTTTCTAATAAGATTATTTATGTTACATATTTCTAATATGATAATTTAGATTTCAATGTTTCCCTTTTGCATTGACTTTAATAATTTAAATGCATACAACATTTAAACACTATGCAAACATAATTAACATGTAACAATACCATCGTATACATAATTTACGGATAATTATTATCGCCATTGGGAGACCACGCGCGTAGGGGCCACTACTAGTATTGGTAAAATACCCCGTTCTAATTTCCAACTTCAATGGGCAAAATTGTAAAATCATCTCTCATTATAATTTCCCCACTTCATTTGTGATTTGCATTTCCCTCTTCTTCTTCATCTTCACTTTCAGTTGCAAGAAGCCACGTCAGAATAATTTGTTATGACAAACTCTGGTTGTTACACCATTAGTTCTCAATTGTAATTCATTCTTTGAAATAAGCTTCCCAGCTACTTCTCTCTCTAGTTTTTCTCTCTCTACTTCTTCCTTCTTCTTCTATTTTCTCTCAATATCTCTCTATCTTTTACTCAAGTTCATCCTGTTCTTAATGGATTTTCTTGCGTATCATGTCTGAGCAGGTTAGTTCATCTTTGATGATTTCGCCGTGACTTAATTGTTCGACTGCAATTTTTTCTTGGAGAAATTGATAGTTTTTCGATTGAATTAGTAGAATTCAGTTTTATCTTGAATTTTCTGAGTTGTTGAAAATTTCTGAGTTGCTGAAGTTGATCGATTAGAGTTGTTTGTTAGAATACATTGTGATTTGTTAATGGAATTTCTTGCGTTTCGGAGCTTCTGATTGTTTCAATATCGTATTAGAGTAGGTGAGTTCATCTTTGATGATTTTGCCGTGATTTAATTGTTAGATTGCAAATTTTGATTGGAGAAATTGATAGTTATTGAATTCAGTTTTATCTTGAATTTTTTGAGTTGTTGAAATTTTCTGAGTTATTGAAGTTGTTTGGTAGAATACATTGTGATTTGTTACGGGGACTGTTAGAAATGGAAGAGGAAGTAGTACGTGATGGGTTGCAAAGTTGAGAGTATTATTACATGGCTTGAATTACATTACATTGCATGGCTACCCCTACTCTTATTTATAGTAGGTGTATGTCGGTTCTTTCCACCGACATACTACTATACTTTTACTCTAGATCTTTCTAGGTGACTTAACATTATCTAGGACTTTCCTCTAGGCTAGATTTTTTCCTAGATATTTTCTTTAAGCCTACTCTAGAATATTGTAAAATAGATTTAATCTATTAACTAGAAATTACAAGATTTTTCTAGATTAGCTATTAGCTTATTTTTAACAGGGACGACTTAAGCTCGTGCTCCTCTAATGGGTTCCGATCGTTTTTTCGCCGACAATGTTGCGTCGCGGTACGCAGCATTATGGAGAACGAAATGACTCGAAACCACCGTATTAGCAATAGTAATAATAGTGATAGTAGTAATATGAAGCCTCCGAAACGTGTCCTGGTGAGAAACTGGAGCGTTTCGGGGACGCTTCATAGAGCATAAATGATTTGTTAATGGAATTTCTTGCGTTTTATTGTTTCAATATAGTATTAGAGTAGGTCATTTCATCTTTGATGATTTTGGTGTGACTTAATTGTTCGATTGCAATTTTTGATCGGAGAAATTGATAGTTGTTCGATTAAATTGTGAATTCAATTTATCTTGAATTTTCTTAGTTGTTGAAATTTTCTGGACCTGAGGTTCAAGCTTGGGATCGTTGCAATGCAATGATTACTAGCTAGATTCTGTATTATGTTGATAATACTATAGCTAGGAGTGTTTTATATTTCACTTCTGCGAGGGAGATCGGTTGTACACTACAACTATCTTTAAATGATTTAGCTCAAGATGCAACTCCTGTTGCTGAATTTTTCACTATAATATGTGGAAACCTGCTTGATATATGGCTTTTAACAGTAATACATGAACTAAGTTCTATAGTTATATATGAGCATTTTAACTGTACATGAACAGAGGGTTATGTTTTGTTTAGCAAAAAACTAAATTCAACAAATCAACTAATGAGAAGCTTGTTTCTTTGGAGCCTACTATCTGCATTCAGTTGAAGAGGGACTAGTTATACACAGCCAAAAGCAGGGGAATCAAGTTTCTTTGAATTTGAACACCATAGAACTCTATGCATATAAATCTATATGTTGTTTGTTAATATGAGGATGATAGTAGATGATAAGTGCTTTTTATTTTTCAGGAAAAAGGGATGGCTGAGGAGAAAAAAGCAATGGCGCGGCTGAGGAGGGTCTCTATGAACTACTTAAAATATTTTCAGGTATTACATCTGTTCCATACATCCTGTCTAACCAAATGGGTATTGTTTGTTGAGTATACAATATTTGCTAAAGATGGAGAAAACAGAAAGTAAAGTACTTTGTCCGGTGTGTCACTGTGTTGAAGAAACACTTGAGAGGTAATTCCTTATATAGAGTGTATAGTAATCGATACTATCACATCAATAATTGGTATTGATTATCATATTTTCCGATTCATAAGTTTTATTTTATATTTTCACTTAGTTGAAAAAAGATTTCAAGAAGCTTTTCAACTCTTCTTGGAGCTGCCACCACCTGATCGTCCTCGGAGCACTTCACTAGGCTTAGGATTTTACATAGAAGATCCAAGTCTTATCGTTGATGCTAAGGGTGATTTGGTATGTCTGAATTTTAGTATGTTTAACTGTCAATGTAATATTTGTATCTAAAATATTATAATTGCTGTACATGATATTTTTCAGGTTAAAAAGTTCAAGACCAAGTCACTCGAATTTTACGGAGGAGTTTCCAACTACTAAGAGGACTAAGTGGTTCGATGAGATGATACATTTAGGAAAAAGTCCAAACTTGGATGGATGTATGTATTTGGAAAAGGCACATACACAATTTCATATTTTTAGTTGTCCTTACTTCTGTATATATAGTGAAATCTAACATCTTTGCAACTTAGAAACCTCATATGTGTTGAAGACTCAAAGGCAGTAAACTAGTGCTGAGAGCATAGAAAGTAATCTAGGTCATGTTGTTCCCATCATTTTTATCCTGTGCACTTGCTGACCTCATCTACTACATAGTTGCAAAAGCATGGTAATTAGATGGTCTGCTCACACATTGAGCTGTGTTTACCTCTAATTTGTTTTTCGTTCTAGGGAGGATCTGTTAGTGTTTTGCGACCCTCTCCTACCCAATCTAATAGATAAGTTATCATGCTCATCTTTGTATGATTCGCCCCTGTTATACGCTTCTGTTCTTTTGCCTTATGGGACTTGTTTTTAATAAAGCCTTCCTTTCAAATTGATATAAATCATAGAGGCAACTCTATGTGTGCCATCCTACTTAGAAATCCCAAAGAATGAAATAACACTTTTCGTATTAAGTTGTATTACACTACTCAAATAGAAACACACATGTTTATTCCTAAAAATAAAACACAAAATACTCCCTCCGGCCCCGAATAATAGTCACTTTTGAAGAAAAATTACGGGAATTAAGGAGAATTAAAGAAAGTACATTGAAAAAGTAAATTTACATTGGGTATGCAAAAAAGTAGAGAGATAAAGTAATTAAAGTACATGGGAAAGTAAAATTTACATGGGAAAGTTAAATTTGCACAAATATTTATGCAAATGTTAGAGAATTTTGGTAAAAAAATAATATTAATGGTACTTAAAAAAACAAATGTGACTAACATTTTGGGTTACTAAAAATGGCAAAAGTGACTATCATTCGGGGCCGGAGGGAGTATTAAACTAAAACTCTAGTGTATAGCATACAGAGAGTAAAGCAAATAAATATCCAATTTTGTTTGCACCATGACCCAGTTATTTTATAAGAGCTTAAATACATGGGACATAAGGAGTATTAAAGGAGGAAGCCCCAATTTCTCACCGTGAGAAACGAATTCTTTCTCATGGGGGCATTTTTGTGAATAAATCAACAACTTTTTCAACTTTATTCAACTGTGGAGCCCACAATATTGAAAAAGTTGTTGATTTATTCACGAAAATGCCCTCATGAGAAACAAATTTTGTTTCTCACCATGAGAAACAGGGAATTTCCCGTATTAAAGCAGGTTAAAATGAGTCTTCCTCGTCAGTATAAGAAGCCAGCCAGTCGTCCTCGTCCTCGTCCTCATCATAGGAACCCCAGTGGTAGTTAGGGAGTCACCAGAACCGGGGAATCACAAGAACCGAGCCACGGTATAGGTTGATGACTGTGTAGATCAATTTCAAGCTTCCTTGATTGATGACTGTGTAGATCAAACCAAAATGAAGCCTTGATTAGTCTTACTAGGATTTCCCGTCCATCCTTTGAATACGCGTAAGGCCTTGAGAATATGAAATCCTTTGATACACTTTTTGGTATTTGTTCGTATGACAAGTGAATCAATTTAGTCCATGATTCTTTCACACGATACACTCCCATGATCCATATGTCTATCTCATATGGATTTTCAATATAAGATATTAAATGAAGACATCCCCTTATATCGACTAGATCCCACATTATCAAATCACGACTAGGCAAGGGTAACTCAAAGAGCATTTCATTTTCAAGGCCAATACCTATTATTGGAGCATATTCTTTGTTAAATTGAGGTACCAAATGAAACCCATTATTAGAGAAAACTAATGTTTTCTTAATATTTTTATGATAGTCAAACGGATAGAGTTTAATATATTTCCATGAACTAGACTTGAAGCTAAAGATGGCATAATAATAACAACCACGACGTTTATTATGGAATAAACGTAAGATTTTATAATCATGGCTCATGCACTCATAACCAAATCCAAGAACATCATTCTCATCAAAGTTATGGCTTATCACTCTAATTTCGTCGCTACTTTGAGTGTTGTAAACCAAAATTTGAAACAAACTCAAATTTAGGATGCAAACCAAGCCATTGCAACAACCAACGGGTTTGAATTTGTGTTTTGGGTTTGGGTCGTGATGATTCGAGTGACCTAGCCTTTTCACCTCCTCTAACTCTAATTCTATAACCAAGACATCAAAGAGATGTTCACTAAAGAGGATGACTTGGGTACTAAAATTGGCCTTATTATTCATAATTTTAAGCGAGTGTAATTTTGTAAAATTTGGGTTCTTAATTAAATCATGCAAAAACTTGCAAACACATTGGCAACGGACAAGAGGTTTGATAGGTAGCCGTAGGAGGATGTTACACTGCAGGTCCAACGGAAGCTCAGCTAGTCGGTTTTTTGTAAAAGAAGAATCGTTTTCGTTTATATCATCTGAATAACTTACTTGCTCAATTTCACCCAACTTTATACCTCCTTTTTGGGACAATATCGGCTCCTCCCTTGTATCTTCAACAATAGCCACACTCGTATTATTCTTTGACTTCTTCATAATTGTTCACCTGAAATTTTTTGAATTATTTATGTATGAAATTCTTCATAATATAACCTAGCTAAACAAAGCTATGTACAAAATTCTACCACATGTAAACTTTCTTAATCCTACACAATATCAAATTAACACATATATATCTTATGCCAACTAATCAAATCTCAGTCCCATTTCTGTACAAAATTCTACCACACGTAAACTTTCCTAATCCTACACAATACCAAATTAACACGAATCTAACTTATGCCAACTAATCAAATCTCAGTCCCGTTTCTAAGGATTTATTTTGTGGCCTAAGGGACATACTAAAAAGTTAGGCCCTAATTGACCGAGGGCCTGTTCACATTTACTAAACTAAGCTGAACTGAACTGAACTGATTGGAGCTGAACTGAACTGATTGAAGCTGAACTGAACTGAACTGAAATTAAGTAAATATGAACAGGCCATAATGCGTTTTATCACGGAGTGTTTAAAAAAAATTATTTGTGTATGAAAAAGTTATTAAGTGTTACAAATCACCTTTTACTTACCAAAGATCTAAGTTTTTTTTTTTTTTTTTTTTTTTGTTAACAAACCAAAGATCAAGTATTAATACAATTAAATCTACTCCATATTCAATAACCTAGTTCTTTGTCAAAAGATACTACTCGTACGAATCAGCCTCAATACTTAATTATACTGATTATATACGCTCAAAAAAGAATTAAAAAACATAATTAATTGTTAATTAAACATCAGTTGTTATCATTTACAAGCACTTATGAATTACTCCTTAATGTACTACATAAAAATTTCTCAAAACTATCTCTTGGCTGTGAAATCTTACCTGATTACTTTGACCCCTTAATTACTAGTATGTAATACAAACTAATGTTATATATAAGGCCTCCTATTCGTACAATGCAAACTAACTCATCGCTTAAAAACCATTCACAAATTAATCACTCAAACTAAGTTTATCTTTTAAAAAAATTGCTTCTTTTTCTGGCAGAAGTCCAACAATCCATCGATCATAAAAACCCTAGAAATTTATATTAATTAAAAAAAAAAAATCCAATTAAGCACACATAATTGAAGATCAGATTAAACACCACGATTTCACTAATAAGTAAAAAAAAACATAAAACAGCAATATAAAAATTCAGCTTAGGAATGAGAAACAAACCTGAAATTGAATATCAATATGCAATTAATTGTAGCCTATAAATTTTGAAATCTCAGCTGAATTGCAGGGAGATCGGGAAATCGAGTTTGGAAAAAAAAATTTGAAGGAAAGGAAGTGAACCACTATGGGCTTGATGGCGTTTTTTTTTTTTTTTTTTTTTTTTTTTTTTTTTTTTTGAGGGTAAGTCAATGTTTTAAATTTTAATAGTGGTCTTTATGGAAACGCTATAATATATTTTTTTTATACGGTAAGATACAGGGGTTCCCATCCTATCACTGTAACCCTAGAACCGACCTTATGGAAATATTTTGGAATTAGGAAAATGTTAATCAACCGTCATACGGAGTAGTACTTTTAAGTAATATAATTATTCTGGGACAATTTCTATCTCAATTTAATTATATAATTATTAATTTCAATTTTATTTTGTTGATCTTATTACTAACGTTGTTTTTTTTATATATAATTGAACTCTCTATGCATGTTTGGATTGCTTCCAATATTCTATTGTCATGTTATGTTGTTTGAAATGACCTTTGCATGCTTAAAAAACGAATATGTACTTGAAAATCACGATTAATAAGATAATTCGGACAACGGGATATAGGTACCTTTAATCTTATTTTTAATCAATTGATCACGATGTTTAACAATAATACTCGTGCATTAAATATTTAACCAATTTAGCCTAATATTAGTTTGAAACAAATTGAATCTTGTTTGTATGTTGGTTGAATACAAAATTATTGATCGATGCCGCAAATCTAGAGGCCAATATGGGCAAAGTGATCTCTTTATATTTCAAAGCTAATGCAACCCCCAAATCCGTTGCAATATAATAAATTCCAAAATCCGTCACAATAGACCTAATGCAACAACGTCGTATCGGCTGGCATTGCATTAGCCCTAACACAACGGCAAAAAGACCTAATACAACGGTCACTTTATACCTTTGCATTAGCTGCATCTAATGTAGTGACACCCTTATTGTCATCGTATCATATCACTAATAATAAATAGAGAAGGTATTGTGTCAGTTCGGACTGACGAAATGTTTCATCAGTCTGGACTGACAAAATGCGGATTTTGATATCCTCAATTAGTGGAATGATATCCTCAATTAGTGGAATGATATCCTCTATTGGCAACTAGATGATATCCTTTATTGGATATATGATATCCTTTATTGACAACATGATATTTCTACTGGCTAGATGATATCCTCTATTAGATGGATGATATCCTCTATTAGTTGGATGATATCCTCTACTAATTCGATGATATTCTTTATTGGCTATATGATATCCTCTATTGGCTGGATGATATCCTATATTGGTTGGATGATATCAAGCTTATAGATGATATCATAGAACCAATAGATGATATCATCTAAATTATAGATAATATCATGAAACCTATATAATAGAAGATATCATTGAACTAATAGAGGATATCATGGAACTAATATAGGGTATCATCTAGATAATGGATGATATCATCTAACTTATAAAGGATATCATCCAACTTATTATAGATGATATAATCAAGAAAATAGAATTTATTTTATAAAAATAATTAAAAGGTCAACAATGGGAAAATCACCATTGAAGGTCTCGTACCAAGTTTATGGTTATAACATAACATGCTCATTTCTCAACTAAAATACATGCATTTGTTATCAAAATGCTCACAATTCAACATACAATCATATAGAACAATCCATTTCAACGATTATACATCACACAAGAAAGCCCCAAATCGATTTTTTGGGCTTTTTTCGAAAAATCCGAGAATCTCAAACAAATATCAAGCCAATTCAAGCATAAATCATGGACAAATATAATCAACAATATTTATTTTCACTATCCTTACCATTCTCTTCAATTCAAACATGAATTATGAACAAATAAAATGGAGTTATTTAGTAGGAATGCTAGGAGGTTGAGGAGAGAGAAAATAGGGGTGGGTTAAAGGTGAGGGAGGAGAGAGAGAGTGAAGTTGGATTGAGTGGGAGTATTGTTGGTGGCGATGAGTGAAAATGAAGGTGTAAGAAATTTGTAATGTCTTACAAAAAACAATAAATAGACTGACAAACTATTTGGTTAGGCTGGACTAACCCAATAGTTTGTATCTGGATCTCGCAACCAGATCACGAGACAACGACAATTGCCACTCCAAACTTTTGCCAAGCATCGCTCCATATAAGCAACAACTATGCAAAAACATGTCACGCACTCACGTTAGATTGGTAAGCGATAACAGATATATTTTTTAGGGTAAAAAATTTATTTTAGAGTTTAATTTTTGATAATTTTTAGTCGTTTACATCGTAAGTAATTTATTATTTTTAAAGCAAATTTAATAAAATTCGTTTTAAAATATGCTTTAAAAGAGATCTATTCAAGATAAATTTTAACCAATTATGAGTACTTTATTTCAACTAAAAAAATATAGAAAAAAACTATAAGAAAATTATTTTTCTAAATTTTTAACCTTAACAATTTTTTTTTTCACCTTCCAGATAAGCATAGGGTCACATTCAATGAAAACCAAGGTGTTTCAGGATTTTTGGGATACCCAAAAAGGGGTATGGTGTCCCTCGGGAGATAGATCTGAAATGCAGCACCCGTACGGCCTAAACACATGCAAAACAACGAATTTTCGATTTACCAGAGATCCGCCCCCGACGATCAAGTTAGTAACTGACAACAGAATTTTAGAGAGAGAAAGTAGAGAGAAGTGAGAGCATTTTTTGGGCATGGTGCCTTTGGTAATTGTGAATTCTTTTTTCCCATCATTGAATTATGGGGTATTTATTGGGATGTTGGAGATCATGCTTCTAATTAGGTTTCATAATCTAGGAAGGTCGGTTGCCCTATACATGATAGGCACGTGTCTTAGGGTATGCTTTATGATTGGTTTTCTTCCTTTAATATGCTTTGAACCCTTCATTATCTAATGTCTCTCTTAGACCACGTAATGTCATGTTCATATTGTCCTTTTATAGCTGAGAGAGAGGGGGATAAGATCTAAAATATAAACAATGTGTTTTGTGTGCGGCTGGCCACACCATGTGGCCGCTTATAAAAGAACAAAGCAATTCCAATAACACTGACGAAGTAATCACCCTTGTGATACTGACCAAGTAACCTCTATAACACTAACTGAATAACCCTATCACACTAATGAAGTAACCCATGTAAAACTAGCCTCGTAATCCCTATAACACCAATGAAGTAAGCATGATGGTTGGCCACATGATGTAGCCATATATTATGTAAATTCTATTTAATTTTCTATATATATTTAAAATTAAATAATTAAGAAAATGAATAGTTAATAGGATAATGTGAACCAATAGTATTACACAAATTTTTGTATGTGGCTGGCCACATGGTGCGGCAAGGGTTACTTGTATGGTGTTATTGGTTTTGTCAGAGCTGAGGTTACTTGTATTCTGGGGTTACTTATATGTGTGTTACTGGTTTTATCAGGTGTTACTTGTATTTTTGGGGTTACTTGTATGGGTGTTACTGGTTTTGGTCAGGGATTACTTGTAGGGTGTTACTGGTTTGGTACGAGGTTTTGGTCTGGGATTACTTGTAGGTGTTACTCAACCCCTACAAGTAATCCATACAAGTAACCCCAAAATACAAATAACTCTAAAATGCAAGTAACATCCTACAAGTAACTCCAGAAACAAGTAACCTAGAATACAAGTAACCCCTGCCGCACCATGTGACCTGCCGCACTGAAAAACCTCTCATAATATAAAATGTTACGTGAAATGAGACACAATGCCCTTTTTTTTTTTATTGTCACAACTCACAATCATGAAAAAATTCTAATAATATTTTTATTAAAAAAAATAATAAATAAACATTGTAACAAAATAATTTAAGACATTAAATAGAAATTAATATTGAGATTAGACGTGCCAACCCACTTTGTTTCCTCAACGTCTTCTCTATTATAGTGTTGTAAAATAACAGAATACACCGTAAGACCACCTCCAAACCCTCTGTTCTTTCTCTCTCTTTCACCAAAAATGTCATCACACAATAATAACCAACACCACCATTACATGACCCCTTCAACACCCCGTGAGAGACTATCATCGTTATCGTTGTCGTCGTCGTCGAAAATGATGAAATCCTTCGCAATGCCACCGTCTCCGATACCGAACGCAAAAGGGTCTCGATCAGCAGCAATAGATGATCGTAAGCTAACTGATTACTTTACAAATAATCTACAAATACCTTACTTACGTCTACCTGATCCTTACAACTTGTCTCACACGACCCAGGTTCGAATCCCGGCTCAGATAGACTACAGGCTATTGGTCTCGAGGGTTGGGAACTCTATCGAGAGGCTGGTTCGGTCGGCGAGGGAGTTCGGGGTGGTTCGGATCGTCGGGCATGGGATCGAGAGGCAGGAGGTTCGGTTGGTTAAAGCCGAGGTCGAGCTGTTCTTCAAAAGTCTTGATGAGAGGAAGACTAAGTTTAGGAAGAGTTTCGTTGATAGGGTTGGTAATCGAGAGGAGTTTGTTTGGTTTCAATCTGATAAGGCCATGTTGCTTTGGGCTCGGGAGGTCATGGGTTCAGATCGATACCGCGATTTCAGGTAAAATGTATACTTCGTATGTATGATCTATCTTGTATGTGAAAGAATAATATTGGATCCGATTCAGTACTACTACCTCCGTTTCATAATGATCTTATAAGTCATGTTGTATAATCCAAGTTCAAATGGACGTAGTGGTCTTTCAAATAGTTATTAAAATGGTACTTTGGTTAGATGTGGCCAAATTTGGTACCTTGCTAGGATTAATTTCTCATTAATAATTAGTCATTCATATAAAACAATTATGTGTTGGACCAACTCAACCAATTGAGAGCTTAGGTGACGTGGATGGTTTGTTGAAAGCCCAAAATTGATTTATATACACTATCAATCTAGTATACTCGGGTTTGTAAGGTGCGTCGATTACTAAATTCATGCCCTCCTGGCATATCATTAAATCTACGTATGTTTTTGTGCTTTTCATTTTATCTCAAGTATTCGTGTCAATTGAGATCCAATGCTCAAGTTGAAACTTTACCAAGCTAAAATGCATACAAGAGATTTTGGAGGGCCTTATCTCAAATTAAAATTTGGATACGATCAATATCTTTGCACTATTTTCATTTAAATATAACTAATCATAGCTTATGCAACCTCTTGAATTACAAATTAAATTTATGGTACATTTGGTGTTTAATTTGCAGCCGTAAGATGGAAGGTGTAGTGAGCAAACTTGACAGAATCTCCGAGGAATTAGCAGAAGTACTGTCAAAATTCTCAGACAAGCGTTTTGAGAAGGTGATCGAGGAGAGGGAGTCCATTATAAGCTTATACAGGTACAATGACACACACCCTAGCCTGCTCGTATCAAACGAGGACATTCATGAGTCGTATGATCATGCTTTGAGTCTGCATATGGCTATGGAACGCGGCGAATTCTATGTGCATACAGATAAAGGGCCTTTGTCCTTCAGCACTGACCCTGATACCATTGTTGTCACTGTTGGAGAACAACTCAGGGTACGTCTTTCTCTTATTTATACCCGTCTTATACTCTTAATTAAGTTAATTAGTAGTAAATAAGGCTTTGTACGTGTTTAAGCTCCAATAAACATAGGTTCTAATAATTCAAGTACGTAAGTTACTTTTTTTGTACCTGAATAATGAGTTCACACGTTACTAATGCAACACTATATAGAATCAAGGCGGATCCTATACACAATCGATTGAAAATTTGAAATAGTACAATTTTATTTTGCGAAGTATCATGTTTAGGATATGTAATTTGATACGAACTTGATTAATTTATATGTGATGACAGGAATGGAGTGCTGGAGACTTCAAAGCTGTTTTAGGGGAATTGATATTTGATCCAAACTTGCATGGGACTGAAGCATCATACTCATTAGAGCTCAAATGTTCACCCTTAAATCTTAATTTGGGTCATACCAAAAAAGTGATTAAGACCATTTCCTTGCTTGATCAATTATTGATTATGCTATTCTTAAGCTTTTTTTACCAAATTATTTTGTACACTTTGTCTAGACCATCTTTAGGAACATACTTGTATTAGAAAACTGTACTTACAATTTATTTGGAATTTTTTTTTATTTTTTCTTTTGGAATTCGTTTCTAACTCCCTCTTTTTTTCAATTACGTATAGTTAGATTATATGTGTGAGTTTAGTGTAAGTTAAAATATTTGGGATGTTGATAATTTGATGATTGTTGTTAGCTAGCTAAAGATTAAAAAGAAATTTTTTTAGGCTTCTAACAACAAGTTAAGACCAAAGAAAATCAATATTTGATGTGTGAAAATGAATTTTAGTTGCCATTTTTTCTTTCCAAAAAAAAATGAATTTTAGTTGCCACACGCCAAGCTTTTGATGTTAAAAGGTGTTTTGCAATGAACATAATAAATATAATATATATTTAGTCATAAATTCAAAATCTTAAAATGTAATTTCTTGTAATGTACAATCTTTTTGGAGAGAGGGTCTAATGATTTCTTGTAATCGAGTGGATGATTTCATCTACCCAATTCAATGTATTCAAAAATTTGACAATCATTGCAATCCCGCAAGGATTTTTAGTTCTTTAGCAACAATCTATTCTGGGGCAAAAGATGATATATATTCTTTTAACCCTAACCTATACGGCTACAATAATCGCGTAAGGGTTATGAACAACTACACCTATAATCGATCAACAACTCTAACAACCCACTCCATCATAGGGAGAAAATACTCGATAAAATTTGATCATTTTTTTTAAAGTAACGTCTTAAAAACAAATTTTAGCATGTAATACGTTGGTAATACTCCTACGTATTAATATACTCCGTAATAAACTAATTACAAAGTTAGGTACCCTGAATTTTTGCTGACCGCACATTATTAGTACGGAGTATTTCGTATTGAGAAAATACAAGTTTATCTATGTGATAAACAAGGTTCGTTTATCACGGAGACAAAAATGTAATTTTAATGGTGAAAATGGGTAAAATCGGTAGCGATTTTGCCTTAAAATCGCTACTTGACTACGGCCCCGTTCTCTTCACCTTATTTTTGCTGAACTGAAATTATTTTACTGAAACAAAATTATTTTGCTGGACTTAAATTATTTTTACTGAATTTAACTTAATTTTACTAAACTGAAATTATTTTTGCTAAACTGAAATTGTTTTTACTGATTTTCTATTATAATTCTTCTTTAAGAAATTTGAATTTTACTAAACTGAACTTATTTTTACTGAACTGAAATTATTTTTTACTGAACTAAAATTAATTTTACTGAAATGAACTTATTTTTTACCTAACCAGAAATTATTTTTACTTAATATTATTTTTTTGGGAATTTCTCAACGGTAACCCCCAACTTTTGCTACGCACCAATGGTAATCTCCCCTTTTTTTAATTATACAAAATGACCCCAATTAACAACTTTATCTCACATATAACATTAATGAGAGTTAATTAATTAAAAAAAAACTAACTATGGTTAGCTTTGGAAAAAAAAAACTAAAAACAAAAACCACCACTTCCACCCTCATCCCCACCAGATCTACCCAGCATCACCACCTCCACCCTCATCGGAGCCACATCCCACCCAACCCCCTTGTCTGAAACACCGACCTCACACCCAAACCGCCGAACCCCAGGCTAAAACTCCCTCGCACAACAGCTCGCGACCAACCCACCTCCCTACCTCCACCGTTAGCCACCGAATTAACCACCCGCACCTCCAATTTGACCACAACATCCACCATCGCACTCAGTCCACATCAGAGCCACCACAAGACTGTACCCTTCACAGCGAGCGCTAATTCCATTGAAGCGGTCGCTCCTAGTTCGATCTACAAAATCCAATTCGTGTTTGGGGTTCAGCGATGTGGGGGTGGTCGGGGTTCCGAGATCGGCGCTCTAATGGGGTGACGGTGAGAAGGAGGAGAGGGAAGGAGGGTTGTGGCAGGGGATTTGGGAATTTGGCTTGGCGGTGTTTAAGGTGGATTTGGCGCACCGGCGGTCGGAGGAGTCTGGTAGCATCGCCGGTGATCGGAGAAACTTGGGGTGGTGTGCCGGAAGGGAGATGGTGGCTGGGCAGGTGGTGGCTGGGCAGTTTGTGGGTGGTTTTTGGTGGTTAGGGTTAATTTTTTTAATTTTTCTTTTATTTTTTTTAATATAAATCTAACTATAGTTAATATTTAATGAAATTAGGTTATGAGTGAGATGAAATTTTTAACTAAGGTCATTTTGTATAATAAAAAAAGGGGAGGTTACCATTGATGTGTAGCAAAAGTTGAGAGTTACCGTTGAGAAATTCCCTATTTTATTTAAGGTGAAGAGAACA
The DNA here is from genome assembly GCF_948465745.1 of Chenopodium album. Classification (NCBI taxonomy): domain Eukaryota; kingdom Viridiplantae; phylum Streptophyta; class Magnoliopsida; order Caryophyllales; family Amaranthaceae; genus Chenopodium; species Chenopodium album. The sequence continues at coordinate 36,154,290 of NC_137859.1, read as the reverse complement.
ACAAGGAGCACTTTGGAGCAAATATCGGTACGAGGTAGCGGTTTTGCTCCGTGATAAACGAAACTTGCCCTTTGTAGCTTACGGAGTTACAGTATCACTTTTACGCTGCAGCGCTGCTCCCTCTTTCTCTCTTCTCCATTGAAGCGTACTCTGAAATCTCCATTGAAGTGCCTTCTGAGCTTTTCCTGATTCCCTCCTCCATTGAAGCGGCTTCTGAGGTACTTTCTTATTTTTTAATTCTTAACATTATTCATCGAATATCTACAATCTAGTTTCACACATTCTTTAATTTAATTGTCTGCATAGTCAATTTAGGGTTCGGAATCTTGAAGTATTGGTTATAATGATGTAAATGATACATTCTTTAATTTGATTTAATGTGATTTTCCGAGCTTAATTCGTAATTTTGTGAAATTTGATTGCTAATGTGTTGCATAATTTAAGCCAAATTGAGAGTTTCGAACCATTTTTAAGTAGTTGATGATCAATAAGACCTTAATACCATTGAACCATTTCAACAATTCAGCTTAATTTAGCAGGTTTATTAAAAAATTACTGTTTATGTGTGATTATTACATGTTAATACTAGGAAATTGAACGTGGTGGAACTATCATTTCGAGAAAAGAATTTCATAAGAGGTGGTATTGCTCAAAATCTTCGTTGTGATGGTCGCAAACGCTTATCTTACCGACCAATTTTCGTTGATACCGGGGTTATTCCACAGGTCTTGCCTCCCTTCCATTCTTATTGTCACAATTTGAGTGGAAATGTAGATGATTAATGTTGTTAATTATAGGCAAATGGGTCAGCAAGAGTGCGAATTGGGGGAACCGATGTCATTGCTAGTGTCAAGGTAAATTATTTTGGATACCCTCTTTTGTGATGTAATGATTTAGGTTCTCATCTATGGTTAGTTTTAGTTGTAATGTGTGTGTGTTTGATCAAGTGCAGGCTGAATTAGGGAGACCCAATTCAGCTCAACCCGATAAAGGAAAGGTTTCTGTACACATTGATTGTAGTGCTACGGCTGCACCTGTATTTCAGGTTTTCTTTCTCTTTATAATGTTCTATCTCTTAAATCATTGTCAGGATATAAATAAAGGATTAAGAAATAAGAATATGACTCTGAGATGTTTAGGGGAAACTAGTCATTATCTTGTACTAGTGGCGGTATGTTACAATTTTTTAACCTTGCTTAATATTGATTGATGGAGAATAATCTAAGATTATACAAGTATTAAGCAAAGTCATGTTTAATCCTTGAATGTTAGGGTCTTGGACAGGCTACAGATTAAGTGTTCATTCACTTGATTAGCAAAATCATTTAGATTGTTGAAAGCCGTAGCTCAAATATGTTGCTGTTTTTCTCCTGCGGTTTTGTGATGTTGGTTGGCATCATTTGAAGTGCTATTTTTTGGTGAGAAAGGAAGAGTAAGAATGTAAGATATAGATCTAAATAGCTTTTTGTAGTCAAGTATTCATTAGCTCCCGACATATATGTAATGTGTTTTTGTGCTTTCTTATTTAAATTGAACTCCATGTTTTGATAATTTTGTTGCCCTGTATACTAGCACAAGTAATATTCATGTGGTTTTTTATTGTTTTTGACCCAGGGATTACTTTAAATGTCTCGTGTCACAGGGCAAAGGGGGTGAAGCATTATCAACAAAACTTGCTGCTGATCTTCAACGTTGCCTTTTGGGTGGTAAAAGTGGAGCAGGTAGGGACTTTTTTAAAAACATGCATTAACTTGATATTCATGTGTTTTAGCAAGGTGAAAGAGCTGTGGATAATGCATGGTACACTTTGTTTTAGGAGCTGGAATTGACCTTTCATCCCTATCTATTGTGGAAGGGAAGGTTTGTTGGGATCTTTATATTGATGGCCTTGTGGTTAGTTCAGATGGGAATATGCTGGATACCTTAGGTGCTGCAATTAAGGTATTACTTAATTTTTTTGGGCCGCTGCCAAACTTTTTCCTAATATGTTCATGAAATTAGCTTGGCCTGTTATTATATTACCCTATGCCCTTTGAGATATGTCAGTCAAAACTTTGAGAGCTGTTTATTGTTTAAAAATCAAATCATACAGGAAAGTTGAGGAAGTACATCTTCCTCTCCACATTAAGGTGAAGAGAATTTACTCATCTGTTCCCAGTTCCCCATTATGTAGTCCTCATGTTATTCCTTTACAACTTTCAACTTTTTTTAGTGGATATACTGTATTTACATGAGGTGCTTAGCTCAAGCCAACCCTATTAAGGGAGCTATGTGTCCTCTGGAATATCTGAAACTTAGCATCTTAACTTCTATAAACAGAGGTGCAGGGTTTTGAAATCAAGAATCATTTTTTTGAATATAAGGTAGTGGAATTTGTTCAAAATGTTATTACAATTTCCGTGGACATTTGCGCTGCTGCTATTGTTGTGACATTGATACTCAAATTCTTCTAGAAGCACTTCATTTTATACTTGATGTTCTATTGATAATGTTTGTTGATCCCACTTTCTTGTACAGGCTGCTTTAAGTGATACTGGCATTCCAAAAGTGAATGTCATTGCTGCTGATTCAACATCTGCTGGTGATCAACCTGAAGTTGATGTTAGCGATGAAGAATTTTTACAGTTTGACACTTCTGCAGTACCTGTGATCGTTACATTAACCAAGGTTCTGCACCATCCATCGCGACTTTCTTTTATAGAGCATAGATGGTTTTATTTGTCTTGTTTTATATTATCGGCTAATTAACCATTATGCACAAGACACAAAAACCTATCTTCTCCTTCAAAATTGAATAGAGTTTTATGCTCTATTTGTGACAACTCTATGCATTATGCAGATAGGAAAACATTACATAGTAGATGCAACAGAAGAGGAGGAATCTCAAATGAGTTCCGCAATGTCTGTCTCTATCAACAGGAAGGGCCTTATATGTGGTCTTTCCAAGCGCGGGGGTGCAGGTGTAGATCCAAGTATAGTCCTTGATATGATCCCAGTAGCAAAACACGTGAGCGAGAATTTTATAAACAAATTAGACTCTGAGATAGCTGCTGCAGAAGCTCATGAGGAAGAATCATGAAAATCGATTTACATGTTTGAATTAGGCTCCAATGTTTTTGCAGATTAATGACTTTTGACCTAGGAAATTATGTTTCATACAGGTAGATTCTAGATTGTACCAAGTGTCAAAATATAGTGAAATTACTGTAATATTATAGTTATCATTGATGGCTAAAATTTTATCCCAGAATCATAGATCATCTTGTTAATCAAATGAGATTTTTTTGCTATGCGGCTAACCACTTTGTTGCTTGCTCTTCAAATGATCAGGTTATGCAGCTGTGATCCTGTATGTATCTTTTGCCAAAAATTGCCTTCTTTTGCCTCTGTATCGTGAAAATGGTATCATTTGTGTGATCGTTATTATTTTGCATGTTATATCAATGGATTATGTACAACAAACCTGTACTAGCATTTAATATATCATATTCCCTCCATTCTTGAAAGGTCAGAGATGAAGTCTCCAAGTACATGATCAAGGGCGACCTGGTATTTTCTGTTCTTTCTATTATCTTTCTAATTTAAATTTTTGTGACTGCTGATCATGAAATTGGATTGTTTTTTGAATTCGTTGTTGTGGTTTTATTTATACTTTTAATCTGGTTATTCACTTGTTTGAAGAAATGAGAAGCTCTTCTGCTGTTTGATGGCATAGAATTTATTTGTAATTGTGATAAAGTTGTCCAGATTTAGAGATGTTTTTGATAATTTCAAATGGATAGATATTAAATTGCTTATAGTTTCCAATTTATAATTTGGTGGTGTTGGGAATGAGTTATGAAAATTGATAGATTAAAGTAATGCATGGTTTTTTTAATTAGAATTTGGATTGTACACAGAGGCGATTCAATGCTATAAGCGATTGAAGGGGATGCAATGCTACCAAGGGGTAAGGCACATTCAGAGTTTGCCTTGCCACAGACAACAAAGCAAGAATAACTGCAGGACTTTGAAGAGGGGAAAAAGAGTTCAAGTTGTTGGCAAGAAGAAGCCCTCTGGTCCGAAATAGTCGAATTGGTTTGCCTCTTTTTTCTTCCTGTAATTAGGTGTAATATGGGCATTCAGCTCTTCTAATTGTAGTTGCTCAGTATGTATTGCTTGTATTATCGACATCTCCAGCATGATATGCATCTGTTTAATGCTCATACCATGCTAGTTGTGTCCTATTTAACTATTCTGTATGAAATGCATTTGTACATGTTGTCATTTGATCCTCACTCGTTGGGAAGCTGTACCGTCTTTCTTAACTAGTCAGAAGGCCAGAAATAGTATAAAAAGAGGTAAACGTGTTAGTTTTTTATTTTAGGAAAGTTTAGAAATGCAACCATAGAAGAGAGACGTCCAAAATAGAATACGTTACTATGGTAAAACGACCGAGGGAATAGCAAATAAATAATTCTCTTATCAAGGACGGCTTTTTAGATGTCTTTTCAGTTGTGTGAAGGGAAAATCAGTATAATTACACACGTACGTTTGTTATTATATAAGTGAAAAATCTTATATCCGCACAAGAAGATCATTTGTTTGAAAGTTTCGGAAAAAAAAAGTCATAACTTGCTAAGATTGCAAATTATTCTAATTGTACCAAACAAAGGAAATGAGGTGCAACCACTTAATAACTTAATAATTCATGAGTTTTACATGTATGACGATGAGTTAATGATTATTGCACTGATTGACAAATTTGATATGACCACATTAGTGCACCATAACGTTAATGATTAGTTGAGAAATTGTCTAAATTAAATTATTGTGAGGAAATTTTCAGCACTTTTACTAATGATTAGGTTAGAATTTTTCCTAATTAATTATATGATTAAGACTAATTCACACATCCTTATCACAGTATCAGTGTATCACATAGCTGTAAGCTCAACTGCCAAATCTTCCTAATATAGGTCATGTTGGGTTCACCTTAATTACTTGATTTCATAAGCTCTAAAATTTGCCAAATTAAACAATTCTAATTTTATCTAAATTGATGTTAACCTTTTTAACATAAAAAAAAGATGATATTGTAGCTATTGGTATTAAGCATTGAATGTATGTATTAATTTCGAGCAGACATCATAATGTACCAAAAAAAACAATCCCTCTAAAAAAAAATTCAACTGGTTGTTTGGTCAATATAAGATATTTTTGGTGTGAATTTTTGAAATTTTATATTTTGGTACGGAGTATAAATAAAAGCACCCATGATCAAAATAATCAAGTACGGAGTATATGTGTAATGTGTTACATATCAACAAAGTGTTGACCTAGTTGTATAGAAGCAACCTTCCTGCTTCCAACCTTAAGGTTTTAATGTTTGGGACGACTTTAGGGTACAATGCTGCAATTTTCATTAGCAATACTTTGAAGGAGAAGATCTCTTACCGTAATTGGATCAAATACTATCTTAAAAGGTATTTTTGCTCATTTAATGATTAAATATTTAAATGAGCAATAATTATCAAAATGAGCAAAAAAACCTCTTAGGTGCATATTACATGGTGCACCCGAGTGTATATTAGTGTATAAGGATCTATCATAATATGAGGGCATCACATACCACATCGGCACATCCGTATTCTACATACAAATATACCAAAGTTACATTTTTTTTTTAACATTTTTTCTTTTCTTTTCACATCAACCACATCCGTATGTATGTGTACAATTGTTATTTAATACTCATTATTATTTATTTATCATATCTTAAAAATACACATTTTTTAATAGATATTTTATTTTATTTTAATTGAGCTTAACTAAACAAAATTTAACGAATTTATTATTCCTCCTTTTATCTTATTAGAACTTATATTTTTTTCTAAATAGAACTTTTCTCAACCTAAATAATGAATTTAAAGTGAAAAAGTTATTAAGAACTTCACTAAATTTATCCGAACATATTTTATTAATTGTGAATTAGCTAGTCCTCTTTGCTCTCAAACTTTAATACTTCTCTATAGTTTTCTGAAAGAACATATATTTGAACTTATATTTCTTTATATAAATGATAATCATATAAATAAAAGAAAGTAACATATTCTTAAACTAGACTATTAGGGCTTGTTTGACATCATTTTTGGTTTTCAGTTTCCTGTTATTTTGAAAACTAAAAACCAAAAACAGGAAACAAGAAAAAGGTGTTTCCACTTTTCTTTTGTCAGTTTTCAAAATTATCATGACTTTAATAACTCTAAATAATTTTTGATTCATTATGTGACATATATTATATACTTTTAAAAACCAAAAAACAGAAAACCACAACGATGCCAAACGAACTCTTAGCTAATTATTTTGATTGCAAAATCTGTCTTTATGCTCTTCCTTATCCAAAACCAAAGATGCTGTTTTAGAAGGATAATTTAAACACAGACTTTAGCAAGAAAAGATAAACAAATCATGTATATATATATATGTATATATATATATATATATATATATGTATATATATATATATATATGTATATATATATATGTATGTATATATATATATATATGTATATATATATATGTATGTATATATATATATGTATGTATATATATATATTGGTGTTTAGAGAGCCACAAAGGACGGGGTGAGAATCGATCTTAAGATCCTTTGGAATCAGGAGGGAAGCTCTAACCACTTGAGCTATAAGAACGTGTTCTTTGGACTTTTTTAATTTTTTTTTTTTAAAAAAAAAGTTTTTAGTCACTAATTGCTCTTATAAGGCGTTGTTATTTTATGTTCTTAGGCCCCATTCACTTCACCTTATTTTGGCTAAACTGAAATTATTTTTATTGAAACAAAATTATATTTTGCTGAACTTAAATTAATTAGACTGAACTTAAATTAATTTTACTGAATTGAAAGTATTTTTGCTGATTTTCTATTATAATTCTTCTTTAAGATAACTGAATTTTACTTAACTGAAATTATTTTTACTGAACTGAAATTATTTTACTTAATATTATTTTTGTAAGGTGGAATGAACAGGGCCTTATAAGTTGTTGAGTTTATTCAATTTAATTTAATTCAATTAAATTGCGTTTGGTTCAATTTATTTAATTCAGAAAAATAGTAGTATACTAGTACCTAACTTGTGCAAAATTGAATCTCGTACGTACTCCATATAGAAATTATTGTCCTTTTTGTTGCAGTTTGATAAAGCATCCCACTCATTATCAAGCATGTCTGGCTAATAAAGCTAATTAAGCACACAAATCATAGTATTAGTGACATACCGACAATAGCCATAAAACACCGACCTATATTTAGGTTTTTAGGTCACAAAATTCTACCACTATACATTTAATTTGATAATTAGATTTTCTCTCTCAAAAAAAGAAAAAAAAAAAATTGCTTTTCTACTGTATAATCTAGCATCTAGACTTAGTTAATGAGTTAATAATTTAGTTAAAATGTCACCATTAATGGCCCGCCCAATCTAGTGACAAGATAAATAAAGATTCGTTTAATAATTCATTAAAATAAATTAAAATGACAAGTTACTTAAATTTTTTAGTTTTTATAATCCAATACATAAATTAAAATGACAAGTGACTTATAATTAATTAAATCATCAAATAAAAGTCACATCAATTTAAACTCTTGCTTGCTGGCAGAGTACCTTTCAAATATTGATTAATTATGTACAATCTTATAAATACATTTAATTTAAAAGTAATAATGTTAGGTAAGCCCCCAAATAAGCCAAGTCTTTGTAGCCTATCAAACGAAAAATTATTATAACTATGACTTTAGATAATCCCATCATCAATTATATTATAAGATATACTATCTTACTTTTTTTTTTTTTTTTTTGGAACACATATACTATATTACTTAGTAGTTAGTACTCCGTAATTAGTACGTTATTATGGTCAAATAATATCACAAACATTATAATGGTGATCTTTGACCTTAGAACATTATATAAATAAAAAAAATAAAATACAAAAAGTGATTTTGGTTTGAGAAATTAGTTTAGTTTAGGTGAGTGTGTGTGTGTGTGTTTTTTTTTTTTTTTTTAAATGTGAGTAAATTAGCTAAATTTTGTTATAATTTAAAGTTTACTAAGCTACTAGATCTTATTTATATGCTGATTAAGACTACAAAGTTAGGCGTATGTGCTGAATTGCTAGCTAATATAAATAGCATAAGTAATAAGGAAGAAAAATGATAACAAATCAAAAACCTATAACTCTATAACTCCTATAAGTAATATTCCCTATGGTTCGATTTTCTTGTGCAAGTAGATAAAATAAAATGAAAAAATGAATGAATAAAACTTAGCTCAAGAAAAAAACTTATCATAGTAGGTTTGTAGTTATTACCAGTAGTAAATATAGGTCTAATGAATATTGTAACATTTTATTAGAACGAAGTAGTTTTGGATGTTTCATAAGAGTTATCATGCATAGCTTAATTTTGTTTTAAAATTACCTTTTAGTAACATAAATCAAACTCTCAATTTTTTTTATTCTTTTTGACAAATTAATCAAACTTTCAACCTATATATAAACAAACACAATGATTTCGTTGCTTACAACAATGAGAATATCTCTTATTTCTTAACAACAAAGCTCATTTAAGTAATGCTTGTTTTCTAGTTACCTCTTGGGTCCTTCCTTTAAAGACAGAAAATCTCATTGACTTGGATTTTATAATCGCAAACAATGCCCATCTTTTTCATAGCATCTTTTTTTTTTGTTTTTTTTTTTAAGAAAATATATTTTAAAAAGAAAAAAAAAAGGGCAAAAGACAGAGAGAGAGATACCCGCATGAAATTCAGCTCAAAAAGACTGATCCAACCGTGTGCAACTCTTTTTCTTCCTTTGTCTTTGTGTGGGATCCTTCTAGATTTTCTTGTCTGCTTAATTACACTATTTGCACGTTCATTATTTCTCCTTCACAATTTGGTTTTTTCTGCTGAAGCTAAGCATCTGTTCTCTTTTAATTGCAACATATAATTATATATATAAAATAATACTCCGTACTATTTGTTTTTTTTTTTTTTATAAAAAAAGGATAATATTCAATCAAATTTGTAGTTGCATTGGTATTTTACACTATTTATAACTTCCAATAGGCCTCCTTTTATCCTTGGTCTCTTAACATTATTTTTTTTCTTTTTTTGGTTGTGGAAACATATTAAAAGAAAAAATAAAAGAGAGTTAATAAAAAGTGACACGGGTCCTTTATATTTACGTACTCTTGGATAATAATAAGAGGAAAAAGTTATGTACAGTATATTGTATAAGCGTTATTCTATTATTAATCATTCCGATCTATCCCCTTTAATCTATACATATATCCCATTTCTTGTTTGGTACAAGTAGTTTTAAATTTTTTTTAGACAAAATTAATATTTTCTCTATCTATTACTCCGTATACTTGTAATGATAGGGTTTACATACTTGTTAATGCACTTTATATACCAAAAGAGGTATAATCTCCAACGTTGCGATTAAAATAAATCAAGAAAGTACTTTGTAAGATAGACAAAAATAGTGTATAAACTGTATTTGCATGTGAAAGTAAAGTACTAGCATTGTTTTACTATGGTAAAAAGTTGTGCCAAAAACAATTGTGGCAATCAAATGGTTAAATGACAGGTAGACCCTCATTTTACACATTCAAAGATATACACCTTTTAATTTCAAAAAGAAGATTCAAATTCTAACTGGATAGTGGTTATGTTAATTACTTTTGAGCTCCAATTTTAAATTTCTTTATATTTCAATCACTATAAATTATAAAATGGCAAAAATTGCATTGCATTATTATATCATACCTTGCACAGTTGCACACGACTATTAATTGATTAAAATTGTTTTTTTCCTTGGTTTTAAAGTTCATGGGTTGAGTATATATTTATTTCCTTTGGATACTAATATAATTTATACGTATAAATTAAAGTTAAGTAGACAAAGTAGTCATGCCTCTAATATAACATGTGCACGTGCACTTATCACTCAAGAAAAAGACACATACATATTATACATCTTTCAATCTTTGTATGAAATCATCATAGAGTGAAATGTTTGACTCTCGAGAGTAGACAATGCTAATATGCTATATAGAATGGGGAAAAAATGCTTAGGTTTAAATTACGCACGTGTAGGCATATGTTTGATCTTAATAACTTTTATTATGTATCAACAAAAAATTTATAAAACTGATATTATGAGGGAAAAAAAAAATTGTAATTAAAAACTTTAAGTCGAAACTAAAATGTGAATAGTGGAAAAAGTCATAAGGTTCCATAATCCATATGAAGAAATCAAGGGAGCATACAACAATCATGTTCTACACCTAAATTAATTTATCTTCAAAAATAAATTTAATACATTATTTACGAAAAATCAAACGACATACATATCAACAAAAATTTGATTCCGGAAAGAGTTGAATATCATATTCCACAATTATTGATAAAATGTCGTATAAGTACAAAAACATAGCTTTAATTTTTTTTTTTTTTTTTTTTTTGAACAAACAAAGCTTTAATTTAATAGAAGAACATGTCCAACTTTAAATAATCTACTATGTCTTTATCATTATTTTTAAAATTATTTTTACCAACATCCATGAAGATGGAATCCTTTTTTTTTTTTTTTTTTTTTTTTTTGAGAGGATGAAGATGAAATCTTTGATATGAACATATTCCCTCTCAGTATTAATTATTAATAATTGTTTTTCTTAGAATGTAAGGGAAAAAGAAAATTTCGAGGTACTGGTTTACATGTATATTTAATTTGTGCTTAGTCATTGATTGTTTGATTGATTATAATATTGTTGGCTTCATTTAGTTTTGTCTCAATTAACAACCTAGAGACTTAGGAAACATTGAGAAGATACCTAGAACATGCAAAATTGTACCTAAGAAGTAAGAACCTGATCTATATTTGACAAAAATATTTGGATATCAACTCCTTTTATATACACTTGGTTGCACATAGAGTGTATCTAGTGGTAGTTTTTTTTACTTATTTCATTTTTTTTACTCATTATATGATAATAATAATAATAATAATAATAATAATAATAATAATTAGAACTACTAAGGTGTATATAACTTTTTATATTTGAATATTGGTACAATGATTTTCCAATCAAAAATTAGATCGAAATAAAAAAAATATGGCCTAAAAGCAACTAAAGAAAGGGCCTACACTTATCTCGAATTCAATTGATTTATAGTTAAAATGACCGATTGATTTACCAATTTAGGGTTTAGTGTGACTGAAAAGATTAACCGATTAGTTTATGTTCTGATTGATATACTTTATTTCAACTTATTTTTACTTTACTTAATTTATATGTTATTTAAAAGTATTTGAAATTAATTTAACCGCAATAAAATTTATTTTTACTGCAACAAAATTTAGTTGTGACACTTGTTTAGTTGGTAATATTTGTTATATTAGTTTTACTAATTTTTCTTTTAACTTATTTAGACTAATACTGTATATAGAATTACACATGGAGCATAAATGTTGAATTTTCTACAATATTAAATATCTAGGAATTAAATTACATACGAAGTAAAATGGTACATAAACTTTATAAGAATTTAAAACCTCACATTCCAAAATTGATATTGTTATCATTGCCTAATGAGTAATAACATACGACTAGATATTAAGTACAGTGTAACAGTGATAATCCTATAAGCCTACGAGTAGCATCAAACAAGGCTATCAATAGCTGAGGGCTCCATGCATATAGCTTCGTTGAATTTGCATCATTTTAAATGTAAATCCCAACACTCACGGACTATATTAGCTCAATTTGCAACCAAAATGCTCTCAAATCTCAACAAAATATGTACAATTATAGTGCATTAAGAATTTAAGATGGTGTTTTGTTCTATTTGCCTATTTCATAATTATTCTATTTAGAATCAATATTCTGAGCAATGCAGATTAAACTGAATATATTAAATAATGTGAAGAGAACAAAGTCTAAATTATACCTTTGACCTGAAAAAGTAAAAAGCCTTGGTTTAGCCATATTAGACTTGCTCATTGAACAAAAAACTATATACATAAATTTCTCACAACCCGTTTCGTGTTCAGGCTCGTAATAATTTGAACCTAGCACTCCATATTATTTATTACATCCATTGATATAATGCAAAACATATAGAATATGTATAATATAACAAATTAACAACAACGAGTAATTGTTTATATGTTTACTCAATTTAATAGAATATTTATTTTTTATCATTGCATGATGAATTTATTTCTATGTACGTACCGTCAAAATAGCATCTTCAATAATTAATTTTGATGTACATGCCGATTTGGCACTACTCAATTTGTAATAAATATGATTTGATTGATTGCCTATTTGCCTATCTTAGCTAGGAAGGCTAGAAAGTACCTACACCTTTGTTCAGTTGCCCTGACTCAATAGATCTTTGTGTTTTCATATCGAATGCCAAATTTAAAGGCCGCAAGATAGAGAACATTACAGTGTTACTTGATTCTAATATCAAGTTGTCGGGAAAATAACTCACATGTGAATTGAGAATGAACTTAAAACTAATTGCTCATATTACACAAGAAATATATAGAAAGAATTGTGTTATGAAAACTAATTTAGCATCAAAAAATGATTTTGGCATACCCATTGTGAAATCACGGTTTATAATGCTTATTTGTGTGTACAACTAAGGGTCTGTTCACATTTACTTAATTTCAGTTCAGTTCAGCTCAGCTCCAATCAGTTCAGTTCAGCTCTTTATTTCCCTCTCTCATAAAATATTAATTTCAGCCAAGTTCAGTTCAGTTCAGTTCAGCTCTAATCAGTTCAGTTCAGCTTCAATCAGTTCAGTTTAGTTTAGTTCAGTTCAGTTCAGTTCAGCTCAGTTCAGTAAATTTAAACAGGCCCTAACTAATTGTGTGCCTATTTTATTTCCTGTAACATACTTTACATCGTCACTTATTACCAATTGGTTTTAAGATGGAATCTTAAAGGCCTTACAGATTGTCAGACTCTCATCTACTTGTGCTCGACCAAGTAAAGTTTATCACAGTGCAGTTGTTCTTCCTTTAGCAACCAATTTGGGCAATTTCAATCATATGCAAATGTTTTTGAATTGATCAGACAATTCCGATCCTCTGATAGATTGACGACAGTAGTTGGTAGCCATATGGTAGGTCATCAAAGTGACTGTTCTTATTTCTTATAACTAAAAAAAATACACTCTCTCGGCTTGGTTTTTTATTTAAGAGTTTTAATTTGACTTTTTACACTATTTGTATACACCACTTTAACTACTTGTACTCCGTATTATTTATGCTTAATATATACGAAGTATATAAAAGTAATCATAGTTATTTAGTACTCATTTATTAGAATTGTTTCAAAGTATAGTATCAAATTATCAACTTTTTATAATTTATGAGTATTATCAACTTATAAAAACAGAGGAAGTATTACATACTTTTTGGGTGTGTAATATCTTGACTTTTTTTTTTTTATACTTAGCTCATTATATACCTTTTTTTATATACTTCGTACTATTTGGTGATTTACAACTAAGAAAAAATAAAGCTTGCTCATTCATGTGAGATTATGTTATATTTATCTCAATACATAGGTATATATTCAATTATCAACATCTTATAATTTCATTTTTATTTATTGGTAATTAAGATGCATCGAAAAGTATAAAAGTCAAAACATTACAAGTAAATTAGCATCAATAATATGCTAAGATTTGAGGGATTTTCAAGTTGATTTGAATTTGTTTTGGCGGACTTTCATATTAGATTGGATGTGGATTGAACTTGAACTTGAGCTTTTTTTTTTGCGAGATTGAGCATGAACTTAATATAGGTGAAATATGCACCGGTAAGAAATTAGACATATATAACCACAAGTTCAAACTAAATATGTTCATAATTTTAAATAAATTCAAGAACTCAAAATAAGTTGAAAAAATACACCCTGTAGCTAGTATGAAATCAAAAGGTTTATAGAAATCAACTTTATAGAAAAAATTATAGTCTGATCCCAATATTAATCATTATACTATTGACTAATATCAACAATCGTCAAATGAGTGTAAATAATGAAAGTATCTTTAAGTATTGGAGAGAAATAATTTGTAGATCCAACTCAAAGTCAAATAGTTGTGCATGGGATGAACAAATTAATTAATTTTTATTACATAACAAATAAATTAAAAGTTACTAGTATTGAAAAATTAAAAAGATAATTCGGTGACAGGCTATATTTTTTGGCATGCTATAGAGAAAACACAAATTATCTTCATGTTGGTTAAATATATAGCAGATCCCATGCAACTTTTGAAATCTCCTAAGCAACTTTAACTTTATTTTAAAAGGGGTATATTATGAATATCATGCCATATTACTTTGGACAAAAAAGTCGTTATTTTTTTGTAATATAAAGTGATCCCCTAATTTCCACTTAAACGTAATTGTCATCATCATTTCAAACATAAGAGAAACAAAGCTCAAAATTTTTGAAATTAGCCACTCGTATTTTCTTTACGTTGATTAACGTTTAGCACAAGCACAACACACCACAAAATTTAAATTCGATATTGAGTTTATAATTCATACGTACTCCGTACTCTATATGTTTTTACTTTTGAAAATGCCCTATATTTTGTACATGCGAGCATACAACATAATGTCCGTGCCCAATCCATGATGTGTATGTACATATTAGTATTTCTCCTCTTAAACTGTTGCCATGCATGCTTTGAACATTACAAAATAAATTAAGTCATGAAGTATTATCAACTTTTATTAGTTCTTTTACTTCTTTTTTGAATTTGCAACATGAGCTTTTTTTTTTCCCTCTTTTATTTACACAGTTTTCCATTACCTTTGTAAACTTATTGGAGGCTTTTTCACAGCGACTGCTTCTCATGGTTGGGTCAGTTTGAGGGAAAATAAAGCTGGAAAAAAATATGGGGAATATTTTGGACTGCTACAATTTTCTGTTAAAAAAGGTTATTTAAGAAAACTAAATAAAATGTGTTAAGGGAACTTTTGGGAAAAGGAAATTAAATTTTTAGGGAAGAACATGATAGTACAATCAACTAACTACTTTGGTTTGTGTTTGTCAACGCATAACATAGCTTAGAAAACACTTGATAGAATTTTTGAGTATTTATTTTAAGGTATTTATTTATACTATGTTAAAAAATTCTAGCTTGTGAGATTCACTCTAATAATTTGAATTGAATTAAACTGAACTGATTGGAGCTTAACTGAACTGAACTGAGCTGAAATGAATTGTTTATGAGAGAAGGAAATTAAGAGCTAAACTGAACTGAACTGATTGGAGTCAAACTAAACTAAACTGAAATTAAAGTGAAGAGAACATACCCTAATTGTGTTATAAACTAATTATAATGCATTAAGTTATTGTGAAACAATAAAATGTCACATCCCCTCACATAATCACATTGCATCCTCCTCATCATGTACTTTTGTACTAATTTAAGCATGAAGTTATGAAGAAGTAAGACTATATGAGAGTGTTTATATCCTACTTACATATATACTTGTACTACTTTTTGTTTTTACTTGCAACCTTTTGATTTATGCATTATTCATATATTCCACTTTGATTAATTGTGATGATATGTGGTTAAGGTTAATAGTCATGTAAAATATTGTCAAATATCCTCATTCTATAAGTTCATAATATCAGATGTTTATAACTATTACTCCGTATGTATTTATAATTAAGGTACTATTTATAATTAAAATAATGTATTAACAAATGGGAAAAAAAGAAAGTATTGTAAGTTTTAAAAAAATAAAATAGTATTATTTTAACAAATTCAACTCAAACTCTAAAAATTCCATGCCGGTGAAATTATTGCGCTTATAAAAAATGTAGGGATCATATATTTTAAGTAGACCAGATTTTTTTTTTTTTTTTTTTTTTTTGACAACTTTAAGTAGACCAGATAATTTACATGTAAACTTAAAACAACCCTACAAGAAGTGAAAGAGGACAGACCTATGCAAAGCTATTACAGGGGACCAAATAAATGGTAAAACTACTGTAGTCGTATCTAGCATCTAAATCTTTCAAATGTTTACGAACAAGACAATAAAGGTGATTTAATTAATGATAATGAAGTCACTTCCAACACCAACTCACTCTCCCTTTTTTTTTTTTTCCTTTTTTTTTTTCCTTTTTTTTTTTTTTTTTTTTTTTTTTGTGTGTGAAATAACACATATTTAAATTTTTGTTTAAACACATATTTACTACAAAAAACGGGTTGGGGATAAAAATATTGCCCTTACAATCATGGCTTTGTTTCATCATAATTATCTTCAAAACAAAAAAAAAAAGTATTAGAGGCGAAATAGCCTCCAATTACACTATCTTTTTCCAAAAAATAAAAAAAATTAAAAAAAAAAATTAAAGAAAAAAAAAACCTCATGTACTTTGAAAAACCATAATAAACGGTTTCAAAAAAAAAAAAAAAAACCCTAATACACCCTTTACTAAGTAGTATGGGTATTCAAAACAAATAAGGTTGTGCAACAATCAACATAGGGAGCGATAAATTTGTTTTTCCTTAACAGGGTTTAACCAACTAGAATTTCCAATTAGAATTGGATTTTTGGGTCCCAATTTTTTATGCTCTAAATTCGATCGTAACTGAAAAATGACATAAGTTTCTAACGAATTAAAAGCGCAAAAGATTTTGGCATAAAGGTAAGAGAATGAGATGTTTTTCACTATGATAATTACTCCGTAAGGGTTTTTCCCTCTATTTTGATGGGTGCTTATGTGTGTGTGTTTTTTTTATTTTATTTTATTTTTTAACGACCACACGAAGCTTACGTATTATGCAATTTGGAACTAGTAAACCTTGCTATAACAACCTACAATAAAATAAAATATGCCATGCCATAGTAATCTATAGTGTCCTCCATGCACAATTATATAAGATCCTAACTAACCTTATCACAACAAAAATATTTTTCTAATTTCAATGCATGGAGTCTAGATTAAAGAAATTCCATGATTAAAAAATCTGATATTGTAGTACAAAATTAAACTATTCTTGCTAATGAAAAATAAAATAAACAATTAGAATTTTTGTACTATTATATCAAAAACTAATTAATAGTAATGAACAAAAATATCATACATACATACAATAATTTCTTACTCCAACTACTCTAATAGTGAACTATACCATGATTTTTGCTAATAATTAAATAAAATAAAACTTGATAATTAGACTATTTTTTTCTACACAAAATTAATTTTGGTGCCTTAAATCAAACCAAATTTGCTTAAAAACCTTAATAATAACTTCATGATACTCATCTGAATTAAGAGAAAGATAACAAGCTAATAAATCTTCCAAATCTTTTGAAGCTTTAAGATTATTTTGCACAATCATTTCCACCATTGATTCTTTAAAATCTCTTTGAGGATCAAATGAAGATTTTACCACTGCAAAACTCTCTGAAATACTTCTTCTCTTCTTTGAACTTGTGCTCTTTCTTCCACTTGAATAATTCCCATTTTGCCCCTGTTTTCTTCCCATTATTCTTGGAGAATTGATCTTCAATCTTACTCCTCTTTCTAATGGAAGTCTCTTTGGAGGAGTGTTCATCCTCTGTTCTTTCGAAGCCGGAGTAGTAATCAAATTTTGTTTTTCGTTTAGATTTCTGGGATTTACTTCATGTTTTGTGATAATTGGAGGGAGTTTGAAATCGAATGTGGTAATTTCATTGAATAAAGAGTTCTTATCGACATCGATTACGATATCGTAATCCCCTGTTTTATGCTCTGCTTTGAGCAGAGTATCTTCAAACAGGGGAGGAGAAGATGGAGAATTTGATTTAGAACGATATGATTGATAAGTAACTGTTGATTTACAGCTACTAGAGGAGATTGAATTTGTTCTTCTGCTTGATTTTCTTGATTTTGAAGATGATTTTGATTTTCTTGGAGGATTATTAGGAAGAAAGTCTACTTCTTGAGGTGGGGTATTGATGAGATTGAGCTCTCTTGTGATATGGTATGATTTTCTAGGTTGGCATTGAGGTTCGGGGTTCGAAACTTGCGACGGATCAATGGTGGTTTTGATGGTAGATGCCGACACCGGTGGCGGGAGGAGGTGGTCTTTTTTAAGTTTTGTGGGTTGAGATTTTGTAGATTTTGTAGTGTTTTCTTTCATTTTGTGAAACCAAGCATTTGGGATCATATCTGATAGCTTAAATTTCTGATTACCCATAATTTCCTCTGTTTTTGTTACTCTGTTTTCCTCTGTTTTTTGGGTACTCTGTTTTTTTTTTTTGGGTGCTCTGTTTTTAGTGGGGTTGAGAAAGGGGTTAAAGAAAAGTAAAGAGTGGGGGAAAATGGGTAGAAGAAAGGTGGGTTTTTGAAATTAAATAGAAGGGAGGGAGAGTATATTTTTGGGGTCCACAAAGGTTGAAAAAAGTGGCACAATGTAGGAGTGAAAGAAGAAGAAGAAGAAGAAGAGTGTGAGGTGGGTGCATGATTTTCGTGGATATTAGAAAGTGTGTATATAATATAAAGTTTTTATGTATAGATTTTGTTTATTAATTTGTGTTTCATTTTGACCACTTTCTATTTGTTTGTATCTTTATATGGTTATAAAAGCTAAGAAAAACCATTACCCTTTTCTCGTCTTAAATTTTTGCCATTTTTGTGAAGTAAGGTGAATCTAGGCTTGTAAGATTAACAATTTTAACATGTATGAGTGCCATACAACTTAATCAAAATTTACCTAAATTTGTTAATGTCTAAATAAAAAATGTCGAACCAATAAAAATTGCAGGGTCAAGGTTTGATCAAAATTCTTTTTGTTACCTTAAGATAATCAATGTAAATCATGTCTAATCCTATTAATAAATGAATATCGTCTAAATGTATTAATTGTAACTTTGTAACTAAAGCTAACAATAAACTCGACTTGCAGTGACAGATCTAGAGGGGTGCATAGAGGATTAGAGCTACTGAGGCACAGAAGTACCCCCCTAAAATAAAATCGATAGCAAAGAGGCTGGTTGTAACAATGACCGGTCTCTTGCATACTATTATCCAGCTAAATTGAGTCCTCTGACCAGCTCACTTTACTTTCTCGGTCAAATAGACCAATTGTCACAAATAACCGGTCTCTTAGTTAATTCTTTTTTTTATTTTTTTAAACCACAATTTAATCATTTACTCATTTATTGATCTTATTGTCGGAGGATGGGAACATTGTACACGGAAAGACTAACACAATAGTTGAACGAATTAATAGCTCAAACTTTAGTTGGCAAAAATTAAACTCCACCATATTACTTGGCATTAATTTTTCCTCAAGATTAATTTCATACCCCTTATCTAAATTTCTGAAATCACCATCGTGTTAATATGTCTAATATTGATTAAAATAATTCAAAAAACTTAATTGATTGTAAGCTAGCTTGTGCATAATCCCACTTGACAAAACTCAAATCAACATAGGATTGAATATATTCTATAAATATAGAAATATATATTCTATAATTATGGGTCGGATGAAATGGACATGAAAAAGCCTAAATCCAAAATACTTTGCTTACACTTGTAAGTGAAATCCTTTCATCATAGAGGTAGAAAACTAGACGCATCTTTCTTGTAGAGTTGTAGGAGCTGACCATCAAAGTCCCAATTGCAAGATTATTGTGGATAAACAAGGACCACTAGGTCCACAACCAATAAACCATAATTATTCATAAAAGAAATTTATCTTTTTCTTTGTGAAATTCCTCTTTTCATTTTTACGACAAAGGGAATTCTTTTTTTGGCCATGGAAAGCAAGTGATGGAGGTACTCAAGTCATGTATCATTAGAAATCAAAGACTTTGTCTTGCATGATATAAAGTGTAAGTGGTTTAATTATAGTATGAAAAAAGAAAGTTGAAATCTAAAAACTTATAAAAGATTGAGTTTAAAAAGTCGATGTGGATATCCAATCTTGAATTCCAATTATGTGAACCTTTTGATTTAATAATTTTATGATCAAGTAATATCTAAATTAATATAACAATTAGGATCAGATCACTAAAATTTAGGGCCTGTTCTCTTACGTTGAAATTCAGTTCAGTTCAGTTTAATTTAGTTCAACTCCTAATTTCATTCTCATATAAAATATTCATTTCAGTTCAGCTCAATTCAGTTCAGTTCAGTTCAACTCAGTTCAGTTCAGTTCAGTTCAGCTCAGCTCAGTTCAGTCAATGAGAACAGACCCTTAGCTCGAAAGAGCAATATAACACGTGATTAATCCATTTTTTTAAAGCTAAAAATAAGTCAAATGATTTAATATTTACATTCATGACAATAATTAATACTTTGTAGATTAGTCAAATAAAGATTGAACACTCTTAATAGTCCATGATAGGTTGGATTTGGACCAACAAATTAAACATCTATGATCTAACTGTTTCACTAGCATGTGTTAACAAAAAAAGTTAAGGCCTGATCTGATTGACTGAACAGAGCTGAACTGAACTGAATTGAACTGAACTTGTTGAAGCTGAATTGAACTGAACTGTATATTTTATGAGAGAAGGGAATTAAGATAAGAAGTGAACTGAACTAAAAATAAGCTGAAAATAACAGGCTCTTAGAATGAAAATGGTTTTAACCTTTTATATTTACTATTGTCTTTAAAATTCCCATTGGAGTAATAAACTAAGGTCATGACAATTGGATTTTGATCACGTACAAGGTCATTATGATTTTATCTTAAAATCAATTATAGGCTTTAAGGAGTAACCAACCAAATTTATAATTTCGTTTTAGTACTCCCTTTTTCATCGGTTTATGACAAATAGTCTAAATTTAAAGAGGAGTTAACGTGGACTTTATATTGATTAACTAATAAATGGACATAATTATGTCCAGTTAACCAATTGTACACTTTTTTAATTAGAAGTTTCGTGAGAAATTTCTCTACTTGAGTCCATTATTGGCCTCGTCTAGAGCAAATGCTGAGGGTGTACGAACGGTGTAAAGGATGATATTTTGATTTAAACCCAAATCATTAAATAACTTCCCTTATTCATTTGGATACAAAAATAGGTAACTACTACCTCCGTTTCGCATTATCTGCAATAAAGGAATATTTTATATCTCACAAATAATACCCCTTTGTTGCAGATAATGCGAAACGGAGGTAGTAACTGTGGAAAACACTAGTATTAGAAAAGCAAAAAAAAAAAAAAAAAAAAAACCCTATAAAAACAACTTTTACTCGATGATAAATTTTTTGATACTTAGCTTATATACTACAGACCTGTTCTCTTACGTTGAAATTCAGTTCAGTTCAGTTCAGTTCAGCAGAGTTCAATTCAGTTCATTTCAGTTCAGCTCAATTCAGTTCAGTTCAGTTCAGCTCCTAATTTCCTTCTCTTATAAAATATTCATTTCAGTTCAGTTCAGTTCAGCTGAGTTCAGTTCAGTTCAGTTCAGTCAATGAGAACAGGCCCTACATCTATTTCACAATGTTCTTAACAAATTTAGGTTTTGACTATTAACAAACTTTACATTGACCATTTCACGTTAGTAATCTATACATATATATTATATACATATGAATTGAAATCTTGTTAAATTTGTTTCATCATGTATTTTCAAAGTGTTGAAGTAATATTATAGGGGTAGTATTTACAAAGTGTCACTTTATCACTTTAATGTGTGAAATCACTTTAATATTTGAAATAATACTAAGAATATTATGTAATGGAGGTGATACATCGGTATAAAATTATGCACCCACCATATTAACCATTTAGTCTATTTGCTAGAGGCTACTTCGTAGAAGATACCTTTCTTTTCATGGAGTATGTTAGAATGTGTTAGAAGATATTGCATTTATTTCACCCCTTCAATAATTAAATCTAAACAATGAAATGTGTGCTTGTTTAGGAAATTATAGCAATCCAACGAATGCCAAAATTTTTGGAACTTACTTGTTTTAACTTTTTAAGTAAAGAAAATATATGTAGAGTGAATGGTGATTAAAAAGTCATCAATTCAACTTGCTCACTTTGTAGATTTGACACAACCGGCTCAATTTCATATCTACCGGTTATAAATAATACGACTTTGATGTGAATCAAAACCAGCTTATCTTAGGTTGACTTTAAAAATTAATTAATTAATATATTTCTCGTTTTAGTTATTTAATATTTATTCAGATATGACCCAACACCATCTGTTTTAATCTAATTAGAATTTAATATAATTGTCTCAAACATCCAAATTAGCATAAATCAATCATACTGATCGCATTAAGTGAATACACATTGAAAGTAAATTTTTTTGATTATTAATTAACCCTTATTGCTTGCTTCTTGCATTCATGATCATCTCAACATCACCTCTATCCGGTTCCAAGGATAGGTCTATCTAAGTATTTTATCGTTCATTTAGAGACTTATAATAAATAAATAAAAACCGATTGAAAAAAAGTGAAAAATATACTCTTGGCCTAATGGATACACTTAATTCTAGGTATTCTTGAGAGCAATTAAAATTTATGCCATCTCAAAGGTTTGGTGAACATAAAAGGGGTAGTTAATTAAAGTAATTTGTGAACAAACAACTGCCATACATGACCATGTTATACCGAAAAACAAAAATAAACAAGAGTTGCATGAAATGAACATTCGTGTGTTTCGGTATGGGAGCTACATGGACTTGTGGTGACATGGCCTATATTAATAATATTATTGAAGATATGGACAATAATAAATTAAAATGCGAAGATATAAATTACAACGTAAATCAATTATTTGACAATCTCACAATTGGACAATCATGTATAACATACAAAGATAGTACTTTTAAAGGTTGATCATTACTAACAATAATAATAATGAATATTTAGTACCTCTATTGTCTCTAGATAAAGAATTAATATACTTATATTTACTATTTCATCATTTATTTTATGGAGTTATTGATTTAATTAATACTCGTAATACTTTATAGTTTATACGCGTATGATTTTAATATGAAGTATAAATAGTAGACCATATTTTCACTACTTAAATCTACTCCGTAATTTTTACTAAATATGATATTTGTTTAAGGTGAAGAAAACAAACATACGAGCTTGTATGGAGGTCATACGCTCCTTCCATATATATTGTTGTGTCCTCAACTTAATTCTTTCTGTATTATTCAATACTTCAATGTGATGAATGGCCTAACTCATAATCATGCAATCGAAGAATTTGCCTCAATTTGCCGAAGTTTAAAATTGACCCTTGTACATATGTGGTTTACAAATGAATTTGCACTTATTTGAGAACAATAGAGACACTAATTATTGATACTACGCAACCCACAATTAATTTTAGCACTCCATGAGACGATAATGCTATGAGACTATGAGTTACTCCACCTTTGACCCCCTCTCAACACAAAGTAGCGTGATGTGATGTAGTGTGTCGTGTCGTGCTTATTCCGTGCCTATGTTATGCCATGGACCAGCTCGACCCAGTGCCATATTTACTTTCAACGAAACACAAATCCCCCCCCCCCCCCCTCTCATAAACTCTAGCAAGATGCTCCCCATAATTTCAGCTCCTCCACAAGTATGACACTACACTATAAATGATGATTTTAGTCATATCTGATTTTTATCATCTGTCAAAATCAAGTTTCTATAGTTGCACAAACAAAGAACAAATAATATGCCACTATACCTTCAACAAGTAAATTGTACACTGAATTTTGTACAGCATTATATATAGGAGAGCATTTTAAGGTTATTTACTTTCATTTTGTGGTATCTATGTTTGGCAATTGACATGCATCCAAGCAATAATGCACCTCTTCTGTAAGTAACCTATCTAGATAGATGTCTATCACTTTCTAGCTATTTTATCAAGCATGCCCAATTTTTTTTGGCTGTTCTTTATTTTTGTGTTTTTTTTTTTTTTTTTTTTTTTTTTGAAAAAAATAAATTATATCAATCTTTACTCAATAACACATGCCATGCATTTTGACATTAGACATCGTGATATCGTTATAATCGGATCCCACTGTCTGAACTTAATTGTCACATTAATCAATAATACTGTAGTACATATATGTGAATAAGAATTTCCTAATGAAGGTACTCCCTCAGTTTTTTTTTTATATGCATCAGTTTGATCGACACATTTGCCAAGACGTTACTTTGACCATTAATATCTTTAATTGTGAATTAGTAAAAATTGTAACAAAATTATATTATGAAACTAGACATTATAACAAACCTAATGATATATTATATAATAACATTTATTTATTTTTTTGAGGTGAAAAAATTAAGTCAACCATGGTATGTGAATAGTGCAATTGTCAAAGTGATGCATTTTTTAAAACAAAAAAAAAAAACGGAGGGAGTACTAATTAATAAGTTTGATAGTGGCTTTGTGGCTGTATTCTATCAATGGGTACTAACTAAAATGTTAATGTATTTTTTTAGAGGTTTTTTTTTTTTTTTTTTTTTTTTTTTTTTTTTTTTTTTTTTTTTTTTTGGAAAGATGAGTTATTGTAGATTAGGACCATTAGATAAGAGACATCCGTAATAATAACATATCCTGTAATATTCCAATTTTATCCCATAATGGGCTAAAGGGTTTATTTTTTATAATTAATGTATGATTGGTAAAGCCACAATGAATTCTTCTTTCCAAATATTTAGGGGGGGGATAAGGGCTTCCAAAGGCAAATTTGTCCATTATTATACAGCTTGTTCCATCTACATATAATTAAATTTTTTGGTCCATTATTCATAAATGTTAGCACAATATGGGAGAATGCAATTAAAAGAAAAGATACTATGTTTAGTTGTTTATTGTGCCCAAATTCAATTTCTATTTGTTCATGGTTGGGTATGTGTTCACAACATCATATATTGACATTGTATACTTAGAATTGAAACACATCATATGGGATGTACATTATATTGTTTTGAGATTGCTACCCATCATTTGTAGGTGGTGTACATTATATTGTTTTACTCCTTAGAAGATTGGTAAATAAACTCACCATTTCTAATTATCTACTCCGTAGCTCATATCATCAAAGAAAACGTTAGGGGAGTACGTGATGATGTCACATCTATCCAACAACATTATTTAGATGTGTCGTGTTCAATTATAAAATACATTAAAATTATTTTAATTAGGATCACAACATATATATATTCACATAGTGGAATTTATAATACTACCTCTGTTATAGGTTATGTGCAACGATTAGACATTTTTCCTCTCTACTTTATGTCAAATCGTTACACATAACCTGTAACGGAGATAGTATTAATATTGAATTTACAATATCAATACCCTTTTTCATCAAATATGAACCCTCTATGTGAACTTCACTACTAAAAGTTACATAAAGTCTTAAATTCTTATCCAAAATATCGTACATTCATATGACTTCTTCATCTAATTACTGAAATTTAATTTAATTTTGGAGCATAATAAATCATAGTGAATGATATTCAAAACAACTCTCCAGGTCTTAATTTCTGGTTGATTTACAGTAGTTTATAAATCTCCATTAAAATTAGGACGATGAAATAAATTTTGCCAGCTTAATAAATTTACTTTAACCGAATTTCCCTCTTATAGTTGTCTGCTGAAATTATTTTTCATACTTACAACTCGCATCGTAGCACGTACATGTGTAGAATATTTTTTCAATTGTAGTCATAGTCTATTTAGTATTTGTTCGTTTCTCATAATATACTACTATTAAAAAAAAATGTGTGTTGTAAAATTTTTTATTTGGTTGATATTTGTAGGTAATAATAACCTTCTAAAATAATACATATTTCTAGGGTACAAAATATTCCTTGTCCTGTTTTATCCAAGTACTACTTACATGCCATTTGTTTTGATTGATTTCGTGAATTATATATGTTGTAAAATGTATATTTACATTTAGGGTAAATGGAAACGCCCCTCGAAGATTCAAGCTTAGCTAGATAACTCACCAGTCACCACCCAAAGATGACTCAAACCAACATAACTCAAAACAAACTGATTTTATATGACTTATTTAAATTTTCACTAGAAATTTTAAACATATATTCCATGATTCTGTATCGAGAGTGAAACACATCATAATTAGCAATAAATTTATAAATACATCGTACATACTAGTGTAACAACAAATTCTTTTGAGTACGTGTGAACAAATTGTGTTTTTTTTTTTAATCATACAGTGATGAATTGAAGTTGAGATTCGTGTTACACATATCTCACGTGTGGTGCAAAATAGCACAAAATTAAAGCTGAGTCGTCGCCATTAAATTGTTTTCTCTAAGAAAGGAAATACGACATCGATGTTTATGTCCGAACGTGTTGGTGCAGGAAGTATTTGGTGCAGCAACATTAGGGTATGGTATGGTACGCGGATAGACTCCTATACGAAGTACAAATTAACATTTAGATTTATATATAAATTTATGGTTGTGACAATGTAGTGGTTGGACTATTCATGAGATACGTACTCAATATATACCTCATCATCATCTTATGTTACATACTTTGTATTAGAGGGGACCAAGTTGATATAAGTTAGAATGGTGATAACGAACTATCGTTGATAGATTAAATAATTAGCTTTTCTGTGTGATTCAAGCTGTATCATGTACTATACCATACAATACTCACTCGTGTGAACTGTGGATTTCAGCTGAAAATTATTATGTTGGATTTTAAGGGTTTCAGACGAGCTACTCAAATTCATGCAACATACATTGAGATGGTACGGTGTGTGTTAGGTCTTAGGTCGTGGAACAACCACGGCCTTATAAACGAGATCCATCCGAGATATTAAAATTAACTTTAGCTTATGGTAATAGATTGAATAGTCTACAAATTAACACATAATACACTCATGTCCATACTTTGAGGGTATTAGAGTCTAAATTTTTAATTGAAATATCTTAGGGCCTATTCTCTTTAGATTATTTTCAGCTAGTTCAGTTCAGTTCAGTTCAGTTCAGCTCAGCTCAGTCAATCAGAACAGGCCCTTACTCTAACCTACAATGGAATAAAAGAATATGGAGTAATCTTGTGAAATATTATACGAAGTAATAGTTTTGCTACACCATATAACTACATACTTTTGAGAGAGTTATAAAGGCAGTGATGGAAACAAGAATTGATTCTATGCCTTGAATTTCACTTCATCAATAGTTTAACTAACTAAACTAAGTTAGTTGACATCCACATGATTAAGAATTAGAATTTAAGACTGTAAAACAAGTGTACGTTGTATGTCCCATAGTCATGCCATGATGGAAATAATAAATGAGAGAAATCAATAAAGAAATAAAATTTGCAACTTACAAATCAAAGCACTTTGAATCTTTGAAGCATTGAAGGAATGATATAAATTCAAGATCAAAGCCCCACGGTCCCCCTTGGCAAGCTAGGAGGTTGTTGCCTAATTTTTGTTCTTTACAATTAGCCGCTTCTTGGATTCTTTAACCCTCGTCCTGTAGTCCACTTCAAAGCCTTATTTTAACAAATTAGTTTCGAGGGTTTAGAATGTTTGTTGCAAATAATATGGAATAGAATAAACAAGCTCGAGACTAGTGCAAAACTATAAATTTTTGAAGTCTGCTCTTGCAACAAGTTGATTTTATCAATAAGTATATAAAGTTAACTTGTTGCTTGCATGTATTAAGAAAGGGAGGAAGTATAAGATATAGGACTACTTGTCCAAGTAAATATAAAAATCATCGACAAGAAGCTAAGGAATGACTCTTTAACAAAAAACCAAGCTTAACTAGTTCTTGGTCTAACCCAGTCCAACCTAGACTTAAACCAACATGCATGAATATATGGTCAAAGTCCAAGACAAGATGACTCAGACCAATAAAAAAAACGACCAAGCTAAATTTAGGACCATCATAGTACATTAGGTTACCCCAATCTATGGTAACCAAGAACGTACAACTGACAATGATCTAGCTGGTTGGACCAGTATTATATGATAACCACGTACAACCTTATGATTAAGTTAGCTTAGCTTGTACTCATGAACTAATGAAGGACCATTTATTCTAAATCTTGAAGCTGACACTTATATGACAGCCTAACTTTGACATATACACTAATACACTTGTTAAAGTGTATGGACGTATGGTGTATTGGTGTAAGGTACGGTACAGAGTGTGTGGAAACTGATTTTGAGACACCTTGAATTATTGCCATATCTCTATATGAAGAGAGCATAGAAAATGCGCTCTCATTACAAAGGATGCGCCAACATTATATTTTAAAATTCATTGTGAGCTTAAATGTAATAAAAATGAACTTATCTTGCTAAATCTAGCTTGAATAATTGAATTAACGATAACATCATATACTTCAAAATTGAACTTAAATAAAAGTTGAGAGAAACAGCGAATGGACTTTATTTTTTGGTGTAGAAAAAGTCACGAAGAGTAAATGAGTAGACGGGATTTGAACTACGTTGATATCAATATCCAAAATTTCAACCAACGAACTGACCTATCTAGCTAATTGACACTGATGTTTCATCTATAGCCAAAATATATATGCCAAGTTCCACAATATTTGTAAATACGAATAACTTAATTGAAATGGACGTTATCTTATGCACTGTAACAATAATTTATTGATGTTTGTATCGAACAATTTAATCGTCATGAAATATTGTAGGGTCAAGCTAGCTCAATGCCCGTGGAAGATTCAATAAGCTTAACGATAATAATGTTTGCCAAATTCTAGGTCATTTCTCCATGTGAGAAGCTAATTATGTAGCATCTTACATACACACACAGTCATACATGCATCAACGCATAATTTTGCACGCAGAAAGTGAAATAAAATTACTCTATACGAGTATTATTTTTTATTTTAGTATTGATATAAGATTGTCCTAACTTTTGTAAACCTTTTCGTTAAATATAGATCGAATCATCTCCTACATGTAACTAATGGTGAAAAGAAAATAAAAAATAAAAAAGAAGGATATTGTGATGAGTAGCTAGTGGCAAGGGTTGCCACACGCTTGAAATGCTGGAAATGTCAGTAATTTAAGACATTCATCTTTCAATTCTGGAAAATGGGGTTGTAACTATTTTGGATTTAATATGCTTCAGAAATAAAGAGGATCAGATAATCATAAGTTGGTCCCCTATAATATACTCGCACAATATACACCTACAGGCTACAGCTTCTGCGTGAAAGATACATGTTAAAAAGTTGGAATTTTATTTATTTATATCCAATTTATTTATTTATTTTTTAGTTTATAAAACATTAACATGTTATTGTTTATTTTTGGGACCATGATAAAATTGTCTCATTTAATGTCTAAAAATAATTTATTCATTCATGTCCATTTCTATAAGTTACATTCACCATAAATATATACCCATTAATTATTTTTTTTGTGATATACTCCCTCCGTCCCCAAATGATAGTCCCTTATGGGCAAAAATCACGTGAATTAAGAAACTTAAATAAAAGTAGTAAAATTACATTGAAAAGATAAATTTACATTGGGTATGTAAAATAGTAGAGAGAGAAAGTAATAAAAGTACATTGAAAAACAAAATTTACATGGGAAAGTTAAATTTGCACAAATATTGTTGTAATTGGAGGAAATTTTGATAAAAAATTGATATTAATGGTACTTGAAAAAAACAAATGGGACTATCAATTTGGGACTAAAAATAGGCCATAAGGGACTATCATTTAGGGACGGAGGGAGTACTACCTCCGTCCCTGAAAAAACGACCCATTTGGCCTAATTTTAGTCCCAAAAAGAATGACCCATTTGCATTAAAACACCAACTTATTTGCAACAATATTTGTGCAAAATTAGCTTCCCCATATAAAAATTTGATTTTTCATGTTATTTTATTACTTTTTCTCTCTATTTTTTTACAAACCTCATGTAAATTTATCTTTCCAATATACTTTTACTCCGTTCTTTTTTTTACTTAACTTTCTTAATACTTGCGTAACAACCTAAATGGGTCGTTTTTTCAGGGACGGATGGAGTATTAACAAACTTAGAGAAAATACATAGTACTAATATTTGTTCACTATTTGTTCTACTCATTTAATTTTGTTTATTTATGACGTGAAACTAATTGAATTTTAGCTTTTGTTATCTACTATATACTACGGAGCATGTACTTCTGTAATAAATTTGGTTCGTTCCATACAATAACTCGAAATAATAAAATGTTAATAAAAAAATATTATAAAGTTGATATTATGAAATTTTACACTCAATATTACTATTTAATTAAAATATTTTAATAACCAATTTTTTGTATTATAAATTAATAATGATTTTTATATAAAAAAAAAAATAAAGTAAATATATGAAAGTGAAAAAAAAAAAAGAAAAATCAAGTTTGTCAGTTAATGTGAAATAGAGGAGAGACATAATTATCATATGAGATTGTTAGGTTTATCTCGATGTATAGTTTTCTTGTACTCCCTCCGTCCCAAAAAGAACGATCCATTTAGCCAAAACTTTGTCCCAAAAAGAATGAACCATTTGCATTAAAACACCCACCAATTTGCAACAATATTTGTGCAAAATTAGTTTTCCCATATAAAATTTTTATTTTCCATGTTATTTTATTACTTTCTCTCTCTATTTTTTTGCAATCCCCATGTAAATTTATTTTTCTAATATACTTTTACTTCTTTTTACTTAACTTCCTTAATACCCGCGTAATCAATCTAAATGGGTCGTTCTTTTTGGGACGGAGGGAGTATTAACTTTTCATTTACGATCAAATGTAATTAAAGTTACAAAAATATACTTGTATACACTAAAAACCGCGCAATGTGTACACTAAGGATCGAGCAATATCTAGTGAGTTTAGTAGGAAAAATAAACGAAAGGGGTTCGAATAATGTTGTCATTTAGCAATTTTGAAGTGGAAACGGATGTCCGTATCTTTGTAACTTTCATGAACGTGCAAGATTGCCAAGATTTAGTGTTACTTGAGACATTTTGTTGCTAGCAGCCGTCGCCGTCGACCGTATTTTGTTTTGTCTAGTTAACAAATTGCCCGGTACAAGTACAACCATGGTTTACGAACATTACAATGTACAACTTGAGTATAGGTTGGATGTCCCACTACTATTCGTCTTATTACTCTAACAATCCCGTTTGGAGCTATGGGTAAGAGCCAAAAAAATGCCGTAATGATAATGAATTTATATGTAGTTTTGTGAAGTATTCTTGTTATTAGGGCATGTTCTCATTGACTGAACTGATCTGAACTGAACTTAACTGAACTCAACAGAACTGAACTGAATATTTTATAAGAGAAGGAAATCAGGAGCTGAACTGAACAAAGCTGAACTGAGCTGAACTGAACTGAACTGAACTGTACTGAGCTGATGAACTGAACTGAATTTCAACGTAAAAGAACAGGCCCTTATTCATCTTAATATAAGTACAAGTATAAGGCCCTGTTTGATTCACCTTAATTTTGCTGAACTGAAATTATTTTTACAGAACTGAACTTATTTTTACTGAACTGAACTTAATTTTACTGAATTGAAATTATTTTTACTGAACTGAAATTATTTTTACTGAACTGAAATTAATTTTACTGATTTTCTATTATAATTCTTCTTTAAGAAAATTAAATTTTACTGAACTGAACTTATTTTTACTGGACTGAAATTATTTTTACTGAAAACTAAAATTAATTTTACTGAACTGAACTTTTTTTTACTGAATTGAAATTATTTTTACTTAATATTATTTTTTTAAGGTGAAAAGAACAGGGCCTAACTCTAGTACTTACAATTAGCTTTCTTTTTCAATTATATCTATTGTCTCTTGAAAGTAGTAGTAAATAATTCCCCTAAAAAATTGGTTTCATGAATCATAACCATGGTACATACTTGTAATTAAAATAGTCTTTTCTTACCAATTTGCACAAATTTTCATTTCGATTGATAGACTGTTGCTAACCAAACTTGATCAGCTTAAGTGAACCGTAAATTGAACCAGGCATAAGTCTAGTAAAACAAGATCGACAAAATTGCTTGCATTAAGTTTAAAGTGGTGGAGTATTACAATGATTTTAATTGTAAAAATTATTTTCTTTTCTCTAAATTTGTGGTTCACAAAATTACAGATCTATTATCTATATATTTTATAGATCTTGAAAGATTATATATTAATGAAATTGTTATTCCGGTTCAAAAAAAAATAAAAATAAAAAAAAATAAAATATTAAAAAAAAAAAGTTAAAAAAAGGAGTGGTAGTAGATTTACTTCAAGCCCAAATCCCCATCACAGATACTAGATATAGGCCCACTGGCAAAATGGACATGATGAAACCCAAATAAATCCCCATTGGAAAAGGCCATATCTTTGATTACTTTACAAATCAATTACTGATAGATAACGTCCTAAGTTTAGCTTAGAACTAATTTGTGCTTAAACTTCTGAACTTATTCTTATTATTTTTTTTTTGGTAGAAGAAAAAAAATTGTAGATGAGATTTAATTCTAAGCTTTTATACCAATTCTAATAAATTAACAAGCTAAGCTCTGATATCCAACTTTTGAGCTTATATATAATACGGAGTAACAATTATGAACCTAAAAGAACCAAGCTTCAAACAAATATTGGCTCAAGAAATAACGTGGATTATTATATGTATATTGATAACGAAATAGTGAAAGTATCATTTTAAGTTATAAATGTACCATAAAATTTGAGATAAATAATCGAGTATCATTCAAAAAAAAAAAATAAGTAACAACAGTTACTCGGTAAGTGAACTATATTTTAGGTAGTATAATATTCAATTAAAATAGTTTCACTTCAGTAAAAATAAATTCAGTTTAGTAAAAAAGTCAGAAAACTATAAAAGTATAAATTGTACATGGAGAAAACGGGTTTAGTGACAAAATATTACTTGTATCTTTTATTTTATAATAGAAAACTAGTTTTTGGCCCGGGCGATGCCTCGGGTAATTGTTTGTATATTAAAAATTATAACAAAATAAAGTGAAATACATTGGTGGTTTTATAAAAATAATATAATTTGTTAAATTTTGTAAATATAATTGAACATCAAAATTCATTATTTAATATGCAGTAGTCAAAATGTTACTTCCTCCGTTTCTTTATAGTTGCAAAACTTTCCTAAAATGGAATCGTCACAAT
Source organism: Chenopodium album (assembly GCF_948465745.1). NCBI lineage: Eukaryota > Viridiplantae > Streptophyta > Magnoliopsida > Caryophyllales > Amaranthaceae > Chenopodium > Chenopodium album. The sequence goes on along the minus strand of NC_137859.1, from coordinate 36,121,022 downwards.
AGTTACAACAAACTATAATTGGAAAGTATTTTATGTCAAAATTTGTACTATAACTCTTTTTATAATCTCATGGTCCACTAAATAATACTCTTAACAATCTTTCTCCTCCATTTTAAGTGTTTTAAATCACATGAGACACAATTTTCTTAAATACCGTGAAAAAGGGTGTGTTGCAAAACGGAGGAATTATATTGTATCAGTTTTGTTTTAATTGTGAAAGGGATTTTTTTTTTATAAATTAGTTGTCATAATAAATTCTTTTGAGTAAATATATTTAGTGGTAAAAAGAAAAAACCTGTAAAATTGTTTTGCATTTTTGGGTTACATATTTTAATTAACACCTATATGAATTATGGTTGAGTAATTGAAAGAAACAAAAATAAATTTGTAATCATTTTTTTTTTTTTTACAAATTTGTAATCATATTATTGTTAAAATATCCACATATAAGTTCACAATTATAATTCTAGAATTTATGAACATAAATAACTCTTTTTTTTTAATACAACTTTATTATCATATAAGATGTATCATTGGAGTGATGATCAAAGTTCAATTTTAATGAATATAAAGGTTATGGCTTATGGGTTCAAATATTAATGCTAATAAATAGTAAATATTTGTGAGAATAATAGAAAATGGGCTTCGTTAATGGGTCGAATAGCTGCAGCTAAAGTGAAGCCTGCCTCTATAACAATTGTCATTTGTCAACCTAGTCTTATTGACTGCATGAAGTTAGTGAAAGCTAGAAAAGGATTCAAACCATGATGAGGTCCAATCTTGCCAATCTCATTGTACATTTTCCTTAGATCTTCTTTACCTTTTAGATTAAATTAGTGAAAAAAATATACTAATATTTGCAAAAAAGATCAGAAGTATTAAGATCTTGTTCTCTCCAACCTAAAATATTGAATAAAAGGCACATAGCACCTATATGTTAGCAAACATATAGGATGACATTCTTGAAATTAAGTTGAAGTTTGTCACATGAAAGTGGGCCAAGGTGGAAGGAATTTTAGTTGAAAATATGAAGGTAAAAAAGTATCACTACGGGCCTGTTCTCTTGCGTTGAAATTCAATTCAGTTCAGTTCAGCTGAGTTCAGTTCAGTTCAGTTCAGTTCAGCTGAGTTCAGTTCAGTTCAGCTCCTAATTTCCTTCTCTTATAAAATATTCAGTTCAGTTCAGTTCACTTCAGCTGAGTTCAGTTCAGTTCAGCTGAGTTCAGTCAATGAGAACAGGCCCGTATACGTGCATAATAGTACACAAAAAGTACTATTAAGACAACTTATATTTAATGGTACATTATACATAGTACACATGAATGTAATGTACCACTGTAGCATAATAGTACACATGAATGTTCTACTGTAGAAAAAATCAAACAAAAAAAAATTGAAAACCCCAAAACGCCCTTCTATATACATGCTAAATAAATAGGTGATATGCGCCTATATGCACTCTTAAAATATGTTCACTTTACCTACTAGTTATAGGCGCATAGCACCTATATATTTAGCATGTATATAGGAGGCATTAGGATTTTTATTATTTTTTTCATTTGATGTTTTTTTACAGTGGTACATTTTTTTGTATTATAATGTACCATTAACGTATAAGTTGTATTAATAGTACTTTTTGTGTATTATTATGCATGTGGTGGTACTTTTATCATCCTATGTTGTTGATTATTTTCTCCTAAAATATCTACCACCTGTCACTTATTAGGCTGTCGTGGTACATTTTGTCATCCCATATGTTTCTAAAACATATAAGCACTATGCGCCAATACTTAACCAATCAAAGATTCTATTTTAGATTCTTATAAAACACTTATAAGACTAGTTTATAGTTAATTAGGTTTTAAAAAAGTTTATAGTTAATTAAAATTTTAAGAGGTTAGGATTAAATTTCGTCTACATCACCTCTTATTGCGGTTCTCTTCACACACACACTTAATCTTAGAATTTGTTTATTCGATGTCTCCTAAAATACACAAGATTACAAGAAAGAAGAATGTTATTGGTTTGGACGTTGCCGTCAATATACCTACTTTTAATAATTAAAATAATTGACATAAAATTTGGGTAGAGTTATTGGATCAAATATTAATTAAAGTGGGTCCTTCAAATACCAAGCCTGATACCAATTGCCAACCTGGACTGGATCAGATCGGCCCACTACTGGTCACCAAAGTCAATATTTGTATATCCTTTTTTAGTAAGTAAATAAATACTTGTAATAAAATTTGATATGTACTTAATTTTTGGTCAAGTTTGACGGCCAAAATTTTTGTTGAGTTTCCAACTTAAAATAAATAAAATAAAATTGATTTAGCCAGTCAACATGTAACGTGTAAAACAAGGAACAGCCTTTGGCTTGGTTGCTCGCCCCTAATCATGGTATTCTAATAAAATAAATATAAAAAAGAAATTAATTGACATGGTATGAAAATTGGCTATTAAGAAGTCAAAGTTAATATTCATGAAGTTGAATGAAAAAAAAAAAAAACTTTCATCTTCAGAATTATGGTCAAAATTTTGTGGTTCAACTTTTACTAAACTATGACTAATTGAAATATAGAAATTTTCGTCCATGCACTTATATTTCACAAATACACAAGTTGATAAGAAGTTTAGTAATTCTTCTTTTATATTATGTCATAATTATTGAATATTAATCGAACTTGGATTGAAACTTTGTGTTTGCCATCATAAATTCTTGTTTGTTCATATCCTAGTTTATGTGTGTCATTGTTGATACAAAGTTGTGCATATACAAGTGCAATGCATTTTATCTTATCTTATTTTAGAACTAATCAATGGACGTCCATTCATTAGCAAAAGAAAGCCAACTTTGTCTAATGACTGATAGTCATGTTTTGAAAAAAACACTCGTAAAGTCTAAGTAGTTCTATCGTATGTCATTAAAGACTTCAATTCATTGACAATGTATAAAAGGTTGATATTGAAAGTACACCATGAATAGAACCAAACAAAATCCTGCATACAAGTACTGTTTTTTTTTTCCTCTTTTGGATTCATCTCGAGATAGTATTACTCTTTCCGTCACTTTTTAATCTTTACGCTTATTACACCATTTCTCTCATAAAAAGATTTCAAATGTAAATATTAAAATAGTGATGGTTAAATACATTTCATTTTCATTTGAACCTGTATATATTCCAAATAGACATATCAATTATTGAAAATGTAGGGAGAAGTAATACGGAGTAGAAATTAATTTTTGCATGATACTAGCTATAAGTCACTTAGTCCCAAAGATAAGTGTCTCCTGCAGGCCACTGCTGTAACACCCTAGAAATTCCTTTCCTTAAAATACACACTTTACTCTTTCAAAAATACGACTTAGGAAGATCTAAGACATTACCGCCACCGTGAAAACGGCTAAGGCAATTATCAAAGAAACACAGCGGAAGACTTGAAAGTCAAAATTAAGAAATAACATAATTTAAAAACCAAAACTAAACAAAAGTAAAGTTAAAAATCAACAAAACCAAGTTAAATAAATTCCAATACAACTTGGAACCTCTTAAGGCCCTTATTCAAAACCAAATCAATCAAACATTAGTGTTAGTCCAACAATCAATAAAACAAATTATCCAAAACATAAACATTTCACATCCTAGTGAAAACTAGCATAGTTCTCTCTTCACTCATGCCCCATCATGAACATGCCTCAATACCTGAAAAGAGTATCCCTACTTGCCCCCACTACTCTCCATTAAAATGGATCATCGTAGGGCCAAGATAAAGACATAGCCAGAGACAAACAATACACACAATCAGCAAAGCTGAGTACAAAAGCGTATTTAAACACACTAACATGAAATTCCTAGCATCACACATACTTACCTCATTGCACCTGTTTACAAGCATACACAACAAACAACATGACTCTTTAACTGGACACAGATTAATTTATTTAGCGTTGATTACACATCGAACGGGTTTCCAACCAAAACTGTCTCAATAAATTGAGGACCACTGACACGGGAGTTAACCGTGCCAGCATCACCTGTGCCACACATTGGTGGCGGAAATTTCAGCGCATAATAATAATAAAAAGGGAATATACAGCGTCCTGTACTCCATTAGAAGTTATGGTTAAATATAAAACCCCATAACTCCCCCCATATGTTCATACTCAAGGTATATACGTTCCAAGAGTTTTGGTGCGTAATCTCTTTCACTTTACGTTGTTTACATATTATTAGACTTGGTGATGACTCACAAAGCATAACAATTCAATCATCAATAATAATTCAAACAAACAAACATACCAATTTAATTCTTGAATGATTAGTGACCACATATAATTTAATGTTGAACCCTTTTTAAATCTACCTCAGTGTCAAAGACACCTTAAACGCATAAAGCGCCAACAATCCTATCCCTCGGTGTTAAAAACACCTTAAGTGCACAAAGGCACCAACATACTATTTATTCCTTGTGTACATAGACACTTATATAGCTCCTTTCTCATGCTTAAAGCATCAATAAAAATTATATGAACCATAATAAAATTCCTTTTCAATATTCCAAACCAAATTAAACAATTAGTTTGATTAAACATGCTTTCTATCATGCCATAAATAAATATGTAGTCCATATAATCATGCCAAAATTATAATTTTCCAATCCATAGATCATCACAAATAATTCATGCTTCACAATTCAATCACCAACACCAATAATTCACAATTCAACACATGAACCTTAGCATGACACTACTTGTAATTGATTGATACCAAACCTAACATGATTCTACATCATCAAATATGCTAAGTACGCGAACGTACCTTGAATATGATCTTAAATTCGCCACGACTAGTAAAAATCGCTTACTTCAAAGTCTCCTACACATTAAAATTATAATAGTGTATCAAAATCCACTCTAAACAAATTTCCAGCAATATATACTATTTTAAAACCCTTCATAAATTAATTAGAATAAGCTGAAATTATATTTAGAACACCATAATTAAGTCCCCTTTAATGGGTAATTTAAATCCCCTTTAAAAACATAAAATTTAGGTTTCTACTTAAAATTCCTGCACTATTTTTATAATTAAAACTTGCTGAAAATTAGTCTTAAAGCACTTAAATTGAAGGTCTAAACATTAATACATCATATACTTTCATAATTTCATAAATCAAGAACCTAGGGTTTCAAAAATTGGGGCTTTTTAATTAAAATCAAATTTGAAAATTAATTAACATGATTACAACATTCAAACATCAAGATTTGATCCCAAAACTCATAATTTATAATTAGATCTAAGCATAGATTAAATAAAAACAAGAAAGATTAATTTATTTTTTTTGAAGAGCCGACGGCAGCAGCAGCCACCACGGCACGGCTGGGCTGCTGCCGCCTGTGCCGCCGTGGCTGCTGGCCGTGTGCTGGTGGCGCGCGGTGGTGTGTGGTGGTAGCGGTCCGGCCACGTGCATGGTGGTGGTGGTGGCCGGCCGTGAGAAAGGGGAAGGGGAAAAGGAAGAGAAAAAAAAAAGAAAGGAAAATAAGGAGAAAAGGGGAGAAGTTTACCTTGGGTTTTCTCCACTCTGGGCAAAGTTGATTTGCCTCATAAGTGGGATATTTATACCCCTTCTCTTCCAACCCTTTTACCCCAAACTTTCCTCTTTTAAATTTTCCTAATTCCTTCCCAAATAAAACTTGTTAATTAAAAAAAATAACTTTCTTAAATTAAAACCCCATCTTTTAAAATAAAAATAATTAAATAAACTTACCTTTTATAATAATATTAATAAAAATACTTTAATTAAAATGATTATAACTAATTAAATATTTCATTAAATACATACTTTAAATAAAATACGTATAAAAATACGGGGTATTACAACTGCTTTTCAAATCGTGCATAATTTTTAGGTTAATGGTGCATCTTTATTCTTTAATCTTTACACATCATATTGTTTGTTCTTAGTGTCATTAGTTACTACTTTTAAAAAATGTCACTTTCTAATTAATACAGATTAAAGCTCTTTTGACTAAATAGTACTAGAAAGTAGACTAATATAAGCTAAGAATGAAGAATATACTTGCTTGTATACTGAGGGCCTGTTCTGATTGACTGAAATGAGCTGAACTAAACTGAACTTATTGGAGCTGATCTAAACTGAACTAAACTGAATATTTAATGAGAGAAGGAAATTGAGATAAGAACTGAACTGAATTGAAAATAATCTGAAGAGAACAGGCCCTGAATCTTGATACTAGTAAATAGAATCTTATCTAATCGTGCGAATAATCATCAATAATATATAAGATCCATACAAATAATCATTTTGAACTTTTCAAGAGTGTTATCAATAACACAAGGTTATTTTTTCAACCTAAACCAATCATATTAGATCGTAAAAGTCAATTTAGATCAATAAAAATCGAAAACTAACTGTATATACGTAATAAAAACAATAAGAAATCAAACAAAACTTATAATAATCATGGAATATCACTTACATTACACAAAACTCGATCACGCGTTCAATTAAAAACTTATAATAAGCTGAAGAAAACAATTTACCAACAAGAATCATGCGAAAACCAAAGGATGATTTAATAATAGTAGTGACAAAGATAGACATATGATAAAATGTTGTTTATATTTCATGCCGTCCAATATTCGAATAAAAAGTAGGTATTGGAATCAACCTATTACATCACTATGATATGCTTTAACTTTTTTTTTTTTTTTTTTTCTCTCTCTTCTCAATTCAACTATATCAACTACCAAGTGTATCATGAACAATAATTTACAATTACAAAGTGTCAAAATCTAACTAAAGAATAAATAAATAATTAAATAATAATCCTAATAACTATGAAATCAAAGAATAAAAGAATAGTAATATTGGTCAGTTTTTTTAAAAAAAATTTGATCTTGAGCTTCTTTGTGAACTTCTAAGTATTGAACTCATTGTGCCTCTTGCTAGGGCCAGAATTAGCCTTAGTTCCCCTTGGAAGGGAAGCTAACACCAATGACCTCAACTTCATATTGTTGTACTTGCTCTTGTTATTATCTTCAACGACGTCGAGGTTCATGCCTTCGCCACCATTGCCACCACTTGGGATGGCAGGCGTGAAAAACGCGGTAGGCAGGGCAAGGTTGAGGACCGGAGCTGAGGCGGTCGCAACCAAAACATTATTATTATTTCCATTGCTTAGAGGAAACCCTTTTAAAAGTGGCCTTGCATGGCAAGTAGTAACTAATAATACTATCAATAATGATAACATAAACAACACTTTTGATGCCATTTTTTCAACTTTGTAATAAAGATGATATGAGATGTTCTTTTTAATTTTTGGTGTAGGTATAAAATTTAATAAAGCTTCTTTTAGAGCAAGAAAGAATAAAAATGAAATGAAATGAAATATGAGGTATAACATAAGGTTTGAGAATATATAAGAAAATCTAATTAAGGGGTGGTTGAGGTATTGACAAATAAAAGTAAAAGGTAGACTAATATTATGAAAGTTCGTTGAAAGTGATGTGGTTTGAACAGTGTGTAACCGTGTTTTTGGCTTGGTTTTAAAAGGAGACTTTCTAACTATCTAAGTACGAGTAGTCGTACGTAGTAGTAGTACGTAGAGCTGTGCCACCTTTGGTGTTGTTGGGGAAATTGAATAGGATTTGGGTCAGCTATGCAAGCCGTGTCGGTGCTAACAACTTAACACACATTCAGATGGGCCTTGTGGGTAGTTCATCGCATTAATGTTCGCGATCGTCTTCACTTTGGGCCTTCCTAAATCGGAATCTAAATTTTTTATGTACAGTCGGTTGTACCTGTGTTTGTGAATATCAGCTTATTTTGTGAAGATTTAGTCGTTCAGTTATTAGTATTTGTAAGGGTTTTAATCTATATAATATTGATTAAGAAGTTTCGAGTTCAAAATTTTTATGTGCAACCGGTTGTATCTTTGATTTTAGGGATCAATTTATCTTAAAAATCATCCATTATATACAAATTTTTACCTAGACTCTACTGCAGGGAAAACTGCCTGCACCCCCCACCCATCCGCGCGTGCCCCGCCCCCGCCCCTTTTCATTTATGAATTTTCTGTAAATTTTTATAATATGATCATTTCTATATTGGTAAATGTTCATTTATAAATCATTAGATGTTCATTTTTATAATAAGGAGTTTTTGTTTAAACTAATACGAAGTACACTTTATGAATTGCATTTTAAGAATTTTTTTATCAATAAAAATGAGAGCAAATTTATTTATTTATATGGATTGCTGCGTTCAAATCATTAAATATTATTAGAAGTATTGCATCATCCAATGTACATTTTTGTTCATTCGTGTTTCAACATATGTTCATTTTTGTATCATTAAATGTTCATTTCATTTCAAGAGCTATGTGTAAGTTTTATAGTAAGATGTATAAAAATACATACGTCTTAGAATTGTAGTTATATAAATAAAGAGTTGTTAAAAATAATTTCCAATATAAAATAAATTCAATTTAATTACAATAATAATGCATTTCCATACAGCTATTGTAATACCCCTCATGATTGCTTTAAAGGAGTTTGATATACTACTCATATCAACAAGATGCATCTTCCTTTTAGGGAGCTCATATGCTAAGAATACTCCATAGTTAAGCGTGCTTGACTGGGAGTAGTCTTGGGATGGGTGACCTCCTGGGAAGTTTTCTCGGGGTGCGCATGAGTGAGGACAAAATGCGCCGGAAGGACTCGTGTTGGTTTGTGGGGACAGTTGTTGGCCCTCGATGCGCATTTCGTGACAATAGGCCCCTCCCTAATCTGTTTGGGGTCGGGGTGTTACAGCTATACTATTACATGTGTGTGTGTGTGTGTATTTGTGTTTATGGGATTATAAGTTGTACATGTGACTTTTATTGATTATCAATGTTTTGTAGTTTCATAAATAATGTTCAGTTATGTAACTATAGATGATCATATATATTTTTACATATGGTAATTTAACTGTAATTGATCAAATGCATTATTGTGATTGACCATTATTGCCATTATATGTGTTCATTTGTTACATGTTTAATTATCTATTAACATGTGAATGATTGTATACTAATATACAAATTAACATCTATCAAAATGGAAAGAAAATTTATTAAATAAAAAACCCACTACGAACTAGTTTAATTAATGCTTACTTTTCTTAAGATTTTTTATGTTCTTCTCTAAAACTATTTCCTTCGTACTGCAATAAAAATGAACATTCATCAAACACCTTTGATGTTCTAATAATCGTATGTTAATATGTGAAATTTTGAATGACGATGTATTATTATGTGATTGAACATTTACCAAAATAAAAACGAACATTCATCAAAATAATTCTCCTCTTCAAATTATGAAAAAAATGAACATTATTACACGAATGACTATAAATTATTAAATACATATGAATTGAATGAGCATTTGTATTAATTAAATGAGAGTTTTTCAAAAAAACAAAAAACATGTGAATGATAGTATACTAATGTATAAATGAGCATTTATCAAAATGGAAATGAACATTCATCAAAAGAAAAATTTCACTACGAATTAATTTTATTAATACTTACATTCTTCCAGAATCTTTGTTTTTCTTTTCTGGAACTGTTTTCTTTGTTGTACAAAAAAAAATGAAGAATGTAATGATTTGATTTACTAGTTTTTGAACAAAAATTACTAAAACTATAGTAAATACTTACATGATGCATTTTCTGCAGTTGATGTTTCAATAGTTGTTTTGAAATACAATCACAACAAAAAAAAAATTAGTAAAACCTAGGTTTCATACTCTTTTTTGAACCAAATATGAACAAAGCCACTTATTCTTTCGAATTTCAATCTTGTTTTGTTGAATTTTGTAGTGATTGAACAATTTTTATTGATAATTTGTCTCAAATTCGTAGAAATTTTGGGTTTGAAAAAGTAGATCAATGGGTTTAGAGAGAGAAAATGGGTGTAGAGAGAGAAAATGGGTAAGGAGAGAGAAAATGAAATGAAATGATGATTTGAATTTTTTTTTTTTTTTTTTTTTTAATCTATAGGTGGGTAAAAAGTGTGTACAGAAAATAAGGTTGTTGGATTTGTTTATGTATTGTTTAGGGATGGGGGTGTAGGGATAGATAGCTACACTAGAGTCTAGGAGTATATAATTATCCATTATAAGCTAAGAGAATGGATTGGGCTGGGCCAACATTATCACCACCACCAAACTTGCTATAATGACGGGCCAATTCGGACTATTTGGGTCAACAGGATTTGCTCTTGTTGATTAGCCATGGATGTCAATACTTTCAAAATAATTTAGGGTGACTTATTATACTATTCATGGGTGACTTGTGCTATACGTGTAAGGATTTAACTTGATATGCGTTTTATCTACAAGTATAAATTGAATTAAGATGTCTAAAAAATTAAATAGCGAATAATCCATTTGGGATTATGCCAATATATATACAATGATTATTGCTATAAGTAATAAATATAACAACAACAACAACAAAGCCTTAGTCGCATAATAATTTGGGGTCGACTAACATAAATCCTCATAAAAGACTACAAGTAATAAATAAGGAATGAATAAACCTACCACTGGAATGGTCACATTCACATAGGGGTGGTCATAAACAATTCAAATGGTTCTTTGCTACTCCTAATTTTAGTCATATACGAAGAAAGTCATTGGTCCGCATACATAATTCATTAACTAAAGGGTGGAATGGCTGCGTTTCCACATTCATATAGAGTAGAGGAAATATATGTTATAAATGACTTTTCTTTATTAAAGAGAAAATTAGGTCTTGTTTCATGTTTCCATCAACAACCACAATAGCCCTTAATGTAATTAGGCATGAATGATATGACTAATGGAGGCTTTACGCAATTAAAAAACCCTATCACTCATATGTACAAGCTAAAAAAAGTATAAAATTACACTTGTATTCTTGGTATAGCCCTATAACTAGGTATGATCCGTATGGGCGTATATATGGTAGTTGATCATACTCATATCGTGTCTTCGTTTTGTGATTCCCATAATCGATCAAGCATGACTCATGGTACAACATGATAATCTCGTGCCAATTCAAGCCATCAAATTAGACATTAGGAAAAGATATTACTCTATAAATTTTTCTAAAAAATAGAAAAATATTACCCTACATATCGAGTGACGCAATATAGTTGTCACTAGATCCGATCCATAGAAAATTGTTGGGCTGAAGTTTGTCCTGGCATGTTGATTTCCCACGACCTAATACGAACAATGTTATGGTAGGTTGCATCAAATTTATGATAGATCATGTCTTAATTCAAATGTGCCCAAACTCCAAAGTTCCAATTTTAAATGGGACATAGTAAAGCTTCTGCTTTCCCTAATTAAATGGGACCTAGTAAAGCTTCTGCTTTCCCTAATTTTAAATCAGTTGAGAGCCATCAAAATAGTAAACCCTCGTCAAATAATTGTCATATGTAATACCATGTACTATGGAGTAGCTAGTACTTCGTATTTATTATCCGTAACAATTATCATATTTTCTTATACTTCGTATAAATTGTCATATGTAATACCATGTAGGCATGTACTATGGAATACTATGGAATAATATTTGTTATCCGTAACAACTATCTTATTTTCTTATACTTCATATAAAGATCTTGTTCATTCAACTTTCATAAATCATAATGTCACCTCTACCTAAACTACCATATTTTCCACACTAGTGCCTATATATTACATTGAATATTAGTAACAATCGGAGGCATTCTTCGAATCTTACACTCCTACAATAATCAAAGAATCGAGAAATTATAAAATTTTAATTTGCTTAGTGTAAATTAAGAGTTGCCGACACCTTAGCCATATTGGTAGAGATATTCTTTTCTTCACACTTTAGAGAAAATAGTACTAGCTGTAAACATATCAATGAAACCTTTGAATCAAACCTATTAAGCTCAAAAGGCTAGATTAGAGAGATTGTAGAGATCCAAAAAAATAACCGCGTGAAAGAGACAAAAAGAGTTTTTTTTAGAAAAAAATAAAATAAAATAAAATAAAATAAAAATAATGGAGGTGGGTTTTTAATTAATTTAGGTGGGAGATGGCATTCCCTGTAACATTTAACATTGTTGGCGGCACATTCAGTTTATTCGAAGTTTGGGCCGTCATATCATATCGTATGACCCACCTCTTTTCTTTCTTTTTTTTTTTTTTTTTTTTTTTTTTTTTTTTTTTTTTTTTTTTTTTTTCAAAGTTTTTTATTATGTCAATGATGAGCAGGCAGATAATGTTTTCAAGTAGATTTTGGTATTGGGATTGTCAATTTCACTTTTTTTTTCCTTTTTATTTTTACTTTTTATTTTTCATTTTTTTTTTCTTTTTTAAAAAAGTTGATGTAGGAAAAAATTAAAGAGCAATGACTAATAAAGGATCCCTATTCTATTACAGTGGAGAATATTTTTACTTTTTAGCACCAAGAAAAAGGAGGTAATTAGTGGAGAATATTTTTCCAATTGTCAAAATTTTGTTTTCATCTTTGTGTATACTTATATGAGAAGAATTTAGATTCCTTGATAAAAATTGAGGAGAATTAAGTAATGGTTGAGGTTCATATTCAATCAATAATTTGATTTGTCTCATAATAACAAATAACATAAATAATACTCGCATAAAAGACAAAATTTCAGAATCCAATTCAATATCAACCTATAAATTAGGTTCAAATGAAGCTGGGGTAGAAGAAAGAATAAAGGAAATACTCACTCCCAAGATTATAACTTGTAGAATTAATTTATGTGACCTCAAAATGGAATAAAAATCATGCCAATCTACCAATTACCAACTACACCAACACTTTCTAATGCATGATCAATTCACTATATGAAATTTATATGCTCCAAACATAAATACTTAAGTAAAATACTTTCATTATTCCTCACATTTTCGTTTTAGGTCTTAGCTACCTTGACAAAGATATGTCAAAGAATAGATGAGAAACTTTGCAGCATACAGAGAAGTTTTCTACCAGACTTAGTTGGTGTTAGATGGAGGGACAATGTTTCTTCCACTTGGCTTAGTTTTTTACTACATGAAACTTCATATTCACCCAGACACGCTTAGGGAAAACCGGAGGCGGCAAGGCTGGCAACAGTAATACAAGTACTAGCTGAAATTCGGTGTGGGAAATAGACATTAACGATTGCTAGATTAATCAAGCACAATGTACAAAGTAATTCATCGACTTAAGTTAATGATATATGCAGCTAATTTCTTTTAGTATGTTGATCTGCTTTCGTTCGTTTTCTATCAGAAGCATAAGCCACTGGACAACCAAGTTAGCAATCTAATACAGCTGCTACACTGCAGTAAACACGACCAAATCATAACAGAAAAACTGAAGCAAACTTCCATCCAATAGTTAAAAGCAGAGTTAATTCAATGTTCATTGGACTAACCTTCCAGGATCAATTTTACACTAACAACAAGTTCTGAATTTTAAGTCACTGCTAGTCTGCTAGTACAGCTTAATTAGTGTTGTGTTTATGTCGAAACGAGTTTTGGGGAGCAAGTGTAAGCTGTGTAATTAACTAATGACAAAAAAAGTTCTATGTTTATTCACACAACATAAAAACAAATGACTATGGACATGTTTTGTGTATAAATGACCAAAGGAAACAATTACAACTATGTAGGACATGTACAAATGATATCGGAATAAAATTCAAAGGCGAAAAAAAGATAAAAAGAATTTTGACAAACTACCTTTGTTTTTGTACAATTTTTGGACAATGGCACATACTATGAATTCACTGTAATGCCATGGTCATAGAGAACTCCTCCAATACATCTCCTTCCAAACCAGCTGCCCACCTCCGGAGTATTCGCATTAGCGAAGCAGCCTTCCTCTTAGCCCTGGCGGTCCCTGTACCCATCAACTCCCATATGGTCATTTCAATGGTTGTTATCCTTGCTAGCTCGGCTACCATTTCTGCTCCTCCTTTCCGACATATAATTACAAGGGTGGCAATCGCGCTCTCCTTTGTTCTATCAGTACCACTTCTCAACACGGCCACTAGTCTTCCAATCATATGGCTAGCTGCAGCAATTGCAACAAAACCACCTTTCTTAACAACCGTTTCCATAATAGTCATCGCTTCCTCTGGTAGCTCGACCATAACTTCCTTTAGCATATCCAACACTCCGCCTTCAACCAACCTCCCTGCAGTCTCTCTATCTCCCGCTAAGGTCAATATCGCGACCAAGGCATCCCTCTTAGAGCTCGTAGGCCCTTCCCTAGCAAGCTCGAGCAATCCTTTAATAACGCGAGTCTTCTTCCCAAGCCTCTTCCTATAAGCACTGACCGCGCATAAACTATACATTGTAGCAGCCGCATTGGCCTTAGCTTCCCATGTAGCACCCGAACGTAGCACCTCAATAACACCATTCAACGCACCATCAGTCTCCATGATCCTAGCCTTATTCGCCTCAAGAATCGACAAATTAAGTATCGTCGTAACAGCATTAACTTGTAGCTTAGGATGATCCAACCCCAAATACCTCACCAACAACGGGATTGTCCCGGCTTCCCCTATACAAGCTCGGCTATCCGAGTCGGTCTTAGCAAACACCCTAAGCTCATATATAACACGGTTAACCATATCAACCGTCTGCGACTCAGACCCTAACTTCTCCAGCAAAAAAGACACCGTCATCTTCGTCGCCTCGAGCGCCGCCTTATTCAAGGCGACGCCGTTTTGACCTTCGCTACTCTCGGCCGCCCCAAACGGAATCCTCCTCTCCCTACACCACATAGCAATCAAGCTCTTCAACGCTTTGTTAGACACCAAGTTTGTGTTGACCAATGTTTGACCAGTCTTGGGACACGTGTTATGACCTGATTCGATCCAAAGCATAATTGAGGTTCGATCGTACGTCTGTCCTGTCGCCACAACAACAGGGTCAGACATCAGATCAAGCGTAATCGGACACCGGAAATCCGCCGGAATATTCGCCTCCGACGAAGAATTCCGGCGAAAATTTTCGTCGGAATTTGTACTCGAAGAAGCGCCGAAAAGCACGCATTTCGTGTATCTCACAAGTCCGATCAACGAAATCACCTCCGATTTTGATTTCTCATCGGTTTGGCACTGAATTTCGTCTTCCAACCACTCGATCTCCTCTCTGCAACTCGCTGAGTCACTCATTCCGAGTTTCGCGAACAATTCAGCGAGTTTCGAGTGATCAGGAACAATCTCCTTCTTAATCGAATCAAGCATGGTGAAAACCTCAATTCGCAATCGATTATCGGAAGGATCAACAAACGATTTATCTTCACGACACTGTTTGATCAACAAATTCCGCAATTCATCAACATCTTCGCTCAAATTAAGCTCGCTTTGCGGGAGAATTTCAAGCAAAGTCCACAAATCCAAAGTCAACTCATGGAAACTACTGGAAATCGGCTCAATCTGCATCAGAAGCCATAATTTGCTTCCGCCATTAGAGCAATCTTCAATCAAAGCTCTGATTCGCTGTAAAACGATGAACATCTCTTCGAAGCAGAGAAGCGAAGACGGCGAAAAAAGCGCTGATAACCGGTGATTAAACTGCCGGAAAACCTCGTCAAAAATGACGGCGAGAAGACAGCATTTCCGGATAATCGAAGTGGAGTTTCGCTTGAAGAGGAAGCGAGGAGCGTTGAGGGCGGAGATCTCCGAGGAGAGAGAGTGGAGCGCGCGGAGGAGGTCGGCGGTGGAGAGCTGAGGAGAGAGAAACGACGTCGGAGATGGCCGTCGCCGGCGTTGCGGGAAAACCGTCGGAGAAACCGCCATTAATGGAGGAAGAGAGAGAAAAAGAGAGAGAGAAATTCTCAGTAATAATCAGATGAAATGAAATTATAAAAGCTTATATTATAAATTGAAATGAAGGTTTTTTTAATTTTTATGTAAGAATAATAAAAGGTAGATTGATTGGAAAAATTTTAAGACATTAAAGCCGAAAAAATGGAAGACTTTATTAATAATGATAATTTTAATTTTTTGAATAATTCTTTGAGGTGTTTGGTATTAGCACTAGTACTAATTCAATTGATCTTATTCTTTAATTGTGTGCTTGTTAATATTATTTTTGGTCAAACCAATTTAGTTGAATGGTTGTGCAAATTTTTTTTATGTTTGTGTGCTGTATGATTAATTCAAGTTTTTAAAAATAACTTGTAGTACGTATGTATGTGATAATTGCATGACCAAGTAGTTGTCAAGAGGTTTAGGTAATAATCAAATAATGAATTATGGATGCATTTATAATTTAAGTATCTTGCGATCAAGTTTCGTAAGTTAGTTGATAAGTGAAATTGACAAGGTTTAATTATTGAATTAGGGCCTGTTTACATTTACTTAATTTCAGTTCAGTTCAGTTCAATTCAGTTCAGTTCAGTTCAGTTCCAATCAGTTCACTCCAGCTCTTAATTTCCCTCTCTCATAAAATATTCATTTCAGTTTAATTCAGTTCAGTTTAGTTCAGTTCAGTTCAGCTCATTTCAGTAAATGTGAACAGACCCTTAGATGTTAAAATAGTTAGTTGGTTATGGGGGTAATATAAGAAATAAAATTGAATATTTTGTTACTTTTATCTACTTATGTAATAAGTATATATATTAATAAAAATAACCTATAATATTAATGTAATAGCATTTTCATTTGTTTAAGACCCATTTAAAATGTTATCGTAAACTAATTACTGAGTATAAGTTTGTAGAAAAGGTCTAACATAATAAACAAAATTTGATCTTAGGTTTTGAATACAATCACTCCATATGAATAGAGTAGTTGATATTCAGAGTACATAATTAATCCGAGAATTTTAAAAATCGGTAGGTTAGCATGTAAAACATCAACCATTCAACCCCTTTAACATCCAACAAAATAAAGAAAGCACGAGTTACCTACTCTTCTAGCTTTGGTTAATTAGTTAATAGTCTTAATACCAATTCCATTAGCATGCAAAAACAATGCGACGGCTGCGCATACAATATTGAAAGCTAAGCAATGAAGAAAGCATGTATAGTCTAATATATACAGAGCAGAATAGTAGATAGCCACCATTATATTGCTTCAAGCCATCAACTAAACAAGATGAGTATCTAACTAGTTATTGCCTTCAAGCAACTTAATTGGCTAGCTAGCTACTTCATTCAATTCATCACCATTTTAAGTTTGGTTACAATTGTAGGACAGATATTGATCTTTGTATAGTTTTTTAAGGACATTTTCGGAATTTTATAAATAGGTACCTTTCTTACATTATTATTCGTCAAATTAAAAATGTTAGTAATTCCATTCCTTTTGCTTTAAAAAGTTGTTCACATTATTATTCGTCAAATTTAATTTTCCATGCATGTGTAAATGTTGTTAAGTGTCAATTTTATAATTACACGAACCAATTCAAGGCTATAGTTTCTTTGTACATATACTTGTACGTTGGGAGCAAGTGTGGAAAAACAAAATTAAAAAAAAAAAGACTTAATTGTGCTTTTGTGAACAATTGTACGAAGTATATATATATGATGAATTTCTCCAAATTTACTCACAAATATGCATGCAAATTTGGAATAAAGTTGCAAACAATTTCCATTATTAAAGTTCAAGTATATATAATTGATACGTCATTAACATTTGCTACTAGACTTTTTCTTATTTGGGAATTAAAATTACTCGATTGGCTTCTAGATAAGGAGGAGATTGTAATAATAGGAGCATTACACAATCACATGGTATATATGGTATGAAATTCAACGTTCACTGCCGTATTGAAAAAAATTAACCCAACCAAGGTTTTACACCTTTTGCAATAGTACAACAAGACTACAAGTAGTAAACGTTTTTGAAGGACAATATTCTTTTTTGCCCCAATTGGAATGTTATCTCCTTGGTTGAACTTACTTAAATTTGGTACAACGGATTTGACACCTATTTTATTTTACGGATCAGCGTATACCTTTGGAAAATGCAATCATTATTGATTTTGGACATCTTGCTGTCAACATGCTACTTGTTGTTTTACTAAATAAATTTAACTATTGTTGGTAATACGAGTATTTAATTATCCTCAATACGAGTATTTCCTCTTATATATATAGCGCTACACAAACTCTTAAAAAAATCGGGTGTACAATAATTATTGTACATCCACTATAAAGATAGACTAAATTGATCAAAAGTTACCCCTGAAATAAATAAAAGTAACCCTAATATGCATAAAAGTAATCCAATACAAATAAAAATTATTAAAAAATCACATTTTAAATGACTAAAATCAATTATTAGTGATTGTATGTAATTAAATTACCATTATAAGACTTTTATTATTGTCTATTTATATAAAAAATTGTTTTATGTTTAAAGTTACCCAAAAAAGGGCAAAAAGCTACCCTAAAATTAGGTAAAAGTCACCCTTATACTGCTCGATATACAGTAAAATTAGTGCAAACCGGGTGTATACAAAAGTTTTTGATAGTGCTAAGGGGTATGTTTATCATTTTTCTATTTTTAAATTATTGATCGTATCAACTAATGACTGGTAGCAAAAATTAATGAATCGCGTATAATGTATTGTATCATAATTAGTTTAAATCACCCCGACCTCTAGCTTCATATGTAATTTGTAGTTAGTAAGTTTTCGTGGCTTATTTAGACCAAAAAAACAAAAAAAAAAAAAAAACACTTTATATGTATTATTAAGTTCATTCTTACCATAAAACAAAAGGTTGATGGAAAGATTATTTAGAAGTACAAATGTATAGTAACAATTGTTGCAAGTGAAAGAACAAATGAATTACGTAGGGCCTGTTCACATTTACTGAACTGAGCTGAACTGCACTGAACTGAATGATTGAAGCTGAATTAAACTGAACTGAACTGATTGGAGCTGAACTGAACTGAATAGAGCTGAAATGAATATTTTATGAGAGAAGGAAATTGGGAGCTGAACTGAACTGAACTAAATTGATTGGAGCTGAACTGAACTGATTGGTGCTGAACTGAACTAAACTGAACTGAACAGGCCCGTAGTATAATTATTTTTTAATGCAAATTATAAAAGAGGTGCAAAACGCCAAACTTACTTCGTATATTTTATATTTTATAAAGGTGTATCACTACAAGAAAATAACCTTTTCGTAGCGATTATTTTAACCTTTAGTATCGATTGTAATTGCAACAAAAAGTTTTCCCAACGTGGTCATTCGATACAAAACCCCCGTTGCCTTAGCCTTTAGTAGTGGTTCTCAATATCGCTGGGGTTGGCCTCAATAATCGATACGAAAAACTACATCAAATCGTGGTGATTATTGTAGCGATTACAATTGCTATAAATGTTGAACTCATTTTCTAAAAAAAAAAATAACATGCATATGATCTTTACAAGATTCGAACATGCAACCTCAAACTCTTATATTAAATGTTTCACCTACAAGGTATGACATATTTTATGTATTCATTGTCAAACAATATATATATCTAGCGTAGAAAATGCTTTTCGTATCAATTTTTGGGATTTAGTGGCGATTGTAAATGATACGATTTCTCAAAATTATATAAATGTGTGGATATGTATTATTATGTTTTCCGTAACGATTTTAAATGGGAAAACCATGGCGATTGTAAAATGATACGACTTCCTTAATTATTTCACAAACATACTTGTATATTGTAGCGAATGTACAATCGATACAAAATAATCGCTACGAAAAGCCATTTTTCTTGTAGTGTATAAAACATTATTTGAGCCAAGGGTATTAATGTTTGATAGTAGGACGTTGGTGTCTTGGTGATCTTCCTCTAAATTAAATACAAGGAGTATAGTACAGTATTGAATTGGATTTGAAAATGAAATTTCAACTTACGAGATTTTGGGACAAAGGAAATAACAAATAACCGGTAACATAAACCTACTATATATATCTAGGTGATCTACGTAAGGCAGTTGGGAACACGTACCTAATAAAGATGGGGCTGCCCTAACAACTGCAAGGCTGTATCAGGATGTGTATATTTTGATTTATATGGATTCATAAATAAATATATAATAAAATTCATTAAAAAAAAAAAAGTATCCCAATAAATTTAAAAATGTTATAACTTATAAGTATACATGCATGGGATTGTATGAAAAAAAATGCATTATTTTTATTTTGAAGTGCTTGATGTTGTGTAAATATTTAAGTATTCTTAATAAATTCTCATTAGTTGGAATACTTGGAAAGTTAGAAATTAAGATAAGTGGAAGTAAGAAATATCTGAATAAGATTAAATAAATAATACAGAGTAGTGAAATTGAATTGGGTGTGTAAGAAATAGGTGTGTAACAAATGTAAATTACTTCCTTCGTTCTGTTAATATTGTAACAATGGACTTTTTGCACTATTCATCACTCTTGTTTGACCATATAATATGATTTATACGTTAAGCAAAATATATTCATGTGGGATCTTGTTGAATTCGTCTCATAAAATACTTTCACAATATCAACTTTGTATAATTTTTACTCTTACACAATTATAGATGCTTGGCATATAAAATGTGCATAGGGATGCGTAATTTCCTCCTTGTTGCAATATTAATAGAACAGAGGAAGTATTAAAAAAGAGGAATATAAGAATATATAAGATGATAAAAAGTGTGCTAAAAAAAGAATAATAAAGTGAAAGTATAAAAACACATCAAAACAAATAGATAGAGCCCAAAAATAAAAATTAAAAAAATAAAAATTTACAAGTACTACATACATGCCAAGGGATATGACAATATGATGATTACTTCGTAGATTAAATTGTTGTAAACATATATACGTGACTACGTGAGAAGACAAGCAAGAGTATTATACTTGGTATATGTATATATATGTATATATATATACATATATACATATATACATATATACATACATATATATATACACATACATATATATATACACATACATATATATATACACATACATATATATATACACATATATATATATATACACATATATATATATATACACATATATATATATATACACATATATATATATATACATATATATATATATATATATATATATACCTTATTCTTTTGGACTCAAATTTACAATTTCCCCTCAATTGAATTCAATAGTTTCCTATCGATAATTTCTTTCATTTTAATTCATTTCAGATGCATTTTGTACGTATAAAAGAAAAAAGCTATATATAGTCAATTAAATTATCGATAATTTAACTTGACAATTTAATAATATGTATGATGCATAGTTTTAAAAGCATGGGAAATAATGGAGAGTGTTTGTTGTTGCAGTAAAGAGACTATTATCATGAGCAATATTTGCATTCATAAGCAAAGAATGAAGAAAATAAACCAAGATAAAAGTACAAAATAAAAGTGAAATGTGAAGTGTGATCCACTTTAACTTAATGCATCTTACTATCTTAGCATACTTGAAAGAGATAGGTGCAATCGAGCACCATATTGGTATTTTGCATTATTCCTTCCTCTACTTGATTAATTTTCTTCAAAGAATTGATTTTTGTTATTTGTATATATGTATATTTTAAGTGAGGATGCAAGTTAATTATGATTATTCCCTAATTAAAAAGAAATAATAAATTATCTCTTTTGTTAGTGGATCGGAGTATTGTATTCAAAATCATTATTAATAAAAGCCAATTTGTTAGCCACTTTTACTTTGACTAAAAATAGGAACATATAAATACATAATTGAAAATAGATAGGTTCTTCAAAGAAGAAAATACATAGGTCCCATTATATTAATTGTGTGAGACATAAAGGATTGCACACATAATGTCTATCTTATTCTTTACCCAAAAACCCTTTTTTTTTTTTAAAATTAAAAAACAATTGATTTAATGTTTGATTTTAAAAAGTGATACTGTCACTTTAACGGTGATTGTCTCATAAGAATAAAGTAATATTTAAAGGATTTGGAACTATATATTATAAAGATGGTGGCATATACGTGTCGATTGAAACATGATTTTATCATATATATTTTAAATTTAATTTAGAGTATTTATTCAAATAGATTCTTAAGAGTTTGTATGCGATTATTATTAATTAACCAATTTTTTTTTATTAATTTTAAATTTATACTCCATAGTTCTTGCTGCTTATAAAACACATTATTTTTTTTTAATAAAAACCTTTATAGACAATAGTAAGCCAAAAAAAAAAATGATGTCAAAGTTTAGAATTAATACAGTGTGTTACATTTAAGCAATAACAAATGTCATTGAGCTTATCCAAGGATGACATAATATAAGCACTTTTGCTAGCAAGGCTGACTAAGCAGCTACATATGGACCAATTGCTGATGCTGATTTCCTTAGTTGAATTGGTAATTATTAAATATTAATATGACTCAGCCAGGTCCCCATTTCTTATTGAATTAATCGTACTTAATACATAACACCTTATATTATACAAGTACACAATTATTATGTAACATTAATAATATAATCTGATTTGATCTTCAGTCCCATCATATTTTTGTTTGGGATGCAATGTATTGTTTACATTAGCCAATTATGATGTATGTTCTTGGGTTTATTGATGTGTTTTGTTGTTATTGTGTTCTTTACAACATGGCAATTTTAGTTCTTTACTTTATTTTCGACAATTTTTTTCCTTCCTCAGTCTGCCTTCAATGCCTTCTTGATCTAATTTTTTAGCTCTTTGAAGTGTTGTACTCCATCCATTCTTTTTTATCTTCGTTCTCATTTAATGTTTTGCGAGATTTCTAATATGTAATAACTTTGACTAATAATATCTCTAGTTTTGTATAAATAAAATCGTATAAAAATTGTAACAAATCTAAGAATATTCCACATTCCCACGTGATAGTTTCTTTCTTTATATAGTAATTATAAAATGCGGCCAAAGTTTTATAAGTTTGACCACGTGAACAATATATGGGAAGATAGAAAAAGTGGATTAACCCCTAGCGCATAGTTCCTATTGGTTTAGCAAATATATATGATGAAAAATGTACCATTACATGTATAATAGGTGACAAGTAGTAAGTATTTTGGGGGAAAATATTCAACCTATAGGATGGTATAGAGTATCACTACATGCATAATAGTACATAAAAGTAGTATTCAGACAACTTATTCTTTAATAGTACATTATACATGCATAATAGTACAACTGTAAAGTCAGCTTTTTTTAAAAGTTTGCCAAATTTACATTTTTACCCTCATATATATATAGGAGCTATGCGCTGAGATGCACTCGAAATAGTGGAGGGAGTACCGCATTAAGGACACCACATTTAGGCATTCATAAATTAGGTATTAACAGGATACTAATTACGAGTACTAATTAGAAATTAACACATATTTTTGGTGTTAAGGCCCAAAATTAATGTATAAGGCCAGCCCTAAGAGGCTAAGACCCAAAGCGCCTTATTGTCAATTTTAATCATTGAATCAAAAGTGTATGACTTACCAATTGAGCCAAATTAGTATGGATAATATTCACAATGATTAAAATAAGTTTATAAGACACGAAGCATAATAATTAGGATTGGATGTATGTATATGTAATCATATGTAGGTATAACAAAGATTTAAAGCTTATCTAAACGACTAAACACACTTAAATCATACAAACTACACAAGCATTGTAATTTGTAAAGACAAAATCGTAGGTTATGTGAATCTCTTCATGTGAATCATTAGGTAGATTGCAAATATTACCGTTCAAATTATAATCACAATTATTAGATGACAACTTCGGTTTAGAATTTAGATACATGTTAGGTAGACTTTGTTGATCTCTTTTAATTTGTATGAAGGACAAGGAGATTCTCATGATAGAGAACCTACATTGCTTGCTTTAATTAGCAGGGTCACTAAAGATTTAACATTTATGATTTCAATATGGTCATATTTTGTGTCACGCACAGTCATTTTACTACTTCCTCGTTTTCTTTTTAGTTGACACGTTTCTTTAGTCACATTTGCCAATGCATAAATTAAATCATTAATATCTTTAATTATAGATAAGCAAAAATTATGAAAAGTTGATATTAATATAATATACATTGTGACGAATCTAACAAGATCGCACTTGACTATATTTTTCCTTGTATATCAATCACAAAACATGGTCAAAGGAAGGTGTGTGAATAGTGCTAAAGTCAAAACGTGTCAACTAATAAAAAACGGAGGTAGTACTTATCATTAGCTCACTATATTTAATTATAAAATTGAAAATGGTAATTCTGTAATTAAAAATAAAAAATTGTTAGAAATATATTTATATGTTCACTTTTTTTTTGTGAAGGACCTTTTTTTTTATTATTTTTATTTTTTTAAGAAAACAATCACTTTTGTTGTGAGGATCTCATGTCACGCACATTTGTTTTCATTACTTAGGGCATGTTCTCATTGACTGAACTCAGCTGAACTGAACTTATTATAGTCTGAACTGAAATGAATATTTTATAAGAGAAGGAAATTAGGAGCTGAACCGAACTGAACAGAAAATAATCATATGAGAACATACCCTTACTCTTGACTCCACTATATTTTTTATACAGTATTTTAATACTATAATTAATTATCCTACTTACCTTTTGCGGAGTGTTTTATTAAAACAATTAAAGTGCCTAAAACTATTCTATAACATTCAAAATTAACACTTTTTTTTTTATAGCTCTTAACACTTAAAAAAACATGGAGGGAGCTCTTAACCCTTGGTTAATTTAATGATTTAATCATTCTATTTACTTACTTTGATTGTAATATTTTCTGAATCATGTTTACAAAATTTAAATTTTAAACTGAAAGTTAAAATTACAAAATATATACTGGTATAAATATATCCAATTCTATGAGGAACACATACATACTTAAGGAAAGATATTATTGTGAATCATTGTAATCAAAAGCATATTAAGAAATAATCATACGAGGATACAAATTATTTTGATTTTTTTTTTTTTTTTGGTGTTAAAATTATTTTGATTTTTAACCAAGGGTAAAATCTGCAACCCAAGTTTTCAAAATTGAAACAGTAAAAAAAAAAAAAAAAAAACTGCGCTTTTTCTCTCCTCTCCAATTTTCCAATGAAACAGCAACCCGTATTTCTTCTGATTTAGGGCTCCAATCGGTGACATTGAGATAATTGCGTAAGTTGATCAGTTAATTACGAGCTTAATTGCTTCAATTTTTTGATAGGGGTGTCCATAATTCGGATAAAAACCGAAATCCAATCCAATCAAAACCGAATTATCAATTCGGATCGGATCCAAATTTTAAATCGGATCGGATCGGATTGAGATTTTTTGAAAATTCGGATTTTCGGATCGGATCGGATTGACCCTATTCGGATCCAATTAAAACCGAACACCGAAATTTAGATATCAACATTCTTAAGTTGTTGTGCCTGCTACTGCCTTCTGTTGGAAGTTGGTGAAGTCTTGAACAGAAAGTTGTTGCTACTTATTTTGAACAAAAATGTTGCTACTTAATTGTTGTAATGAACTCTTAGTGTTGACTTTTAGTTGTACTACTTATTTTGAACAATTTAATTTGACTTGATGTTAAACAATTTATGTTAATCATGACTACTGTTTTATGTTATCGTACTAGTTTATTAGACGTTATAAATCAACTTAGTTTAATTTGGATTTCGAATCGGATCCAAAATAACCGAATTTTAATTCGGATTGGATCGGATTGGATTGGAAGAGTAATTCGGATCGGATCAGATTAAAAAATGAAAACCGAATTATAATTCGGATCGGATTGGAATTGGACTAAATCCAAACCGAAAACCGAATGGATCGGACACCCCTATTTTTTGATATATTTGCTTAATTGATTGCTAATTTTTAACTTGTTTAAGAATTAGGGTTTGGGGTGGATTTTTTTGTGTTTAATAATCTTGTTCATTTAAAATGATTTGTTTAGTTGATGAAATTGTTGCAAATTTAGTGAGTTTTATTCAGTTTTCTGTTTAGTTGCTTGATCACAATCATAAATTACGGGGTAATGACTTTTCGTTCCATAAAGTTATTCTCATTTACTGTGTAGAGTGTAGATTTACCGGAAACATAAAGAATTAATAATTACAGAGTATAAAATAATGATTTCTCCGTTCTATAAAGTTTTTCCCGCTTAGTGCGTAGTTTGTACTATGTATGGTCTAGATTATAAGGAAAATGAATTAAGTAATGTAAGTGGAGCCTCATGAAGTGGGCCTAATTGAGATAAAATAATACTCGAGTATTTCTTTTTAAGAATTGAAATTAATAATGACATAAAATGAAAAGTGAGTTGAACTTTATGTAATAATATTAGTTCGTACTACGAAGTATGATTTTAGTATGATACAAATGTGTAATTTCTTCTAGATTATTATTGCAATTAAGTACCTTTGTTATGATATTGTTGTAATGATTCCTATTGTGATGGACTGTTGGCTTGGTTAAGTCCTTAATCTTGTAGTTTATTTCATTGGGGGTGTTTATTGTGATCTTAGCCCTTTGTCTGAATGTTATAATCGTTGATTTTCTTAGAATTGTGTAACAAATTTGCCATTTAATCAACACTACAAGAGTAAATTATGCACTACTTGAATAATAGGTTTCGAAGCATGTGCCATCATAGACAATTCCTTTGCACAAATTTAAGTTCAATAACTTCACAATACTATGTATAATGTTAGTATGTGATTTCCATATTAATTTTGTCACCGTATGC
The DNA here is from genome assembly GCF_948465745.1 of Chenopodium album. Classification (NCBI taxonomy): domain Eukaryota; kingdom Viridiplantae; phylum Streptophyta; class Magnoliopsida; order Caryophyllales; family Amaranthaceae; genus Chenopodium; species Chenopodium album. Next base: position 36,094,228 of record NC_137859.1, on the reverse strand, counting down.
CAATTTTCGTAATCTTGTATATGTGTTGCAGAAAATGGGTGTTGAGAACTACCATGTGATTGAGCTTGTTGGTGAAGGTTCATTTGGGAAGGTCTATAAAGGAAGGAGAAAATATACAGGCCAAGTAAAGTCTCATCTTTCGTTCGATTTTGCTATTTGATGATATGTTATTCTTTTTCATTAAGAAAGTCGGGTTTATGAATTTCAGATTGTTGCAATGAAGTTCATAATGAAAAATGGGAAGAGTGACAAAGATCTTCGGAATTTTAGGCAGGAAATTGAGGTAAAAATGAGTATATTAGATATAACATTTTCAATGGACTGAAATTAATAAGTAAACAAATTTATGCTATGTGCTGACTAATATATGTTGTTGCAATATAGGGTGAACTATTTCAGATTCTTGAGGATGATAAATGTTTAACTGAAGCACAAGTTCAAGCAATTGCAAAGCAGCTGGTGCTATTTCCTTTTCGCTTCTGTTACATTAGCTTTATGAATTATATCATAAATCTATACTATCATTTCAAAAAGCATGTAATTTTAATTGTTCTTTCCACTAGAATAAGATGTCTCTAATTGTGTCTGTCCGAAAATCCAGGTGAAAGCATTGCACTACTTGCATTCCAATCGAATTATTCACAGAGACATGAAGCCACAGAATATCCTCATTTGCTCAGGCTCCACTGTAAAGGTTATATTGTCTGTCGCCTTAATAAGTTCAAAATCATTTGTCATTACCATAGAACCTTTTCTTCTCTTCAGTTCCTTTTAAATTATCTTTCCCACATCTTCACGGATCGATGCACTTAGCCTATTTCAGGTGACAGTATAAAGCTTATTCTTACTTCTATACTTCAGCTTTGCGATTTTGGGTTTGCACGTGCCATGTCAACAAAGACCGTTGTTCTTCACTCTGTCAAAGGTCAGGCGTATCATATCTTTCTTCTATAATGTATTCTTCTTTTTCAATGAAAGTTGTGTGGAATCAGGTCCAGCAACAAAGACTCTCTTGGCCTGCCATTCTTGAGCACCCGTTTATCAAAGAATCTTCTGTTCATTTGGAGGTAAGGTAGCACAGACTTTTTCTGTGTATGGTTGCATTTTTGTTTGTAATGTGCAAACATCGTACAAACTCGTTCTTGAAACTTCTCACAGGAGTCTCCTGCTGCAAAGATATCAGCGGGGTGTCAAGCTGCTGAGAAAGGCAAAACTTCAATGATGCCTTTGCCTGTGCACTCTAACACTCCGACTTCTGAAAGTAAGGCCTCAACCGTCTCTCCAATGTTCAATTTACTTTATTTGATTTATGTTCTTTGAAGAACTGTGAATGGATCAACCGTAGGCAGAAATTACATCCTGTCTTCCCGGTGCTTCAGCCTTTCTTTGAGATGCTCAGCCTAGCACATCCAATTTGGCTTACACATGCATAATGCATTGCTTCACTCATTTGTCGCATTGTCCTTGAGCATTTTCACTTACCTTTTCAGAGTGATTATGAGCCCATTTATGATTATCTGCTGATGCATAAAGTTGTATGGGAGTGAGCTTCGGGTAAAATTGGATGCATAAGATTGTGCACACAATCAATATCATACGCTACTGGTTAAATTGTTAAGGGTTTCAACAAGAAGATCATACTAGGTGGTGGTTGTCTGTTGAGTTTTTCTGTTGTTGTTGCTGTTGTAGTTTTCTCTATCAGTTTATGTATGTCAAAAATGAACTCTGTTTCAGATTGGCAACCATTAGAGAGACTGGAAAACAATTCGTGCACAGTTGAAGGTGCAAAGATTATAGGACAAGAGGTTGAGGCACTGACACTTATTTTGGAACCGATTAAGATATTTTCTCATGGCACACAGACCTCTAGCAGGTAAATAATTGTTGGCTGTTTATTAGATAATTTGTGGGTCAACAAGCCAAAAGCCAACAAAAAAAGCTACTCAAAGCAGCTTTTTCATTTTGGCTTAAAAGCCAGCTTTTCCGCTGATTAAAAAGCCAATTACCAAATACATTTTTTGGCTGTTTGACCACATAAAAAATCCAAAAGCCAAAAGATAACCAAAAAGTCACCAAAAAGCCATTTATCAAACATGACCGTTGTCTAAATTTAATAAATGTAAATTAATGTCTTTGTGAGTTCTTCAGGAAAAAAAAAACCTTAATTTTAATTAAAAATTCTATAGTGAGGGCCTGTTCTGATATACTAAACTGAGTTGAATTGAACAAAACTTATTAGAACTGAACTGAACTTATTACAATCGAACTGAGCTGAACTATTTGGCTATTGATTAGTGATTTTTAACTACGGATTAATGATCTTTAATTGTTTAGTATTATATATATGTGTGTGTATACAAAAAACATATTAAAATTTTTATGAAAAATAATAATAATATTATTATTATTAAATTATAATATTTTTTATTATTATTGTTATTATTATTATTATATTATTATTATTATCATTATCATTATCATTATCATTATCATTATCATTATCATTATCATTATCATTATCATTATCATTATTATTATTATTATTATTATCATTTTTCTAATACTAGTTGTGCCATCGCGCGCGATGCGCGCGATAGCCCAATACACTAATATTAAATATCGGTAATTTGGTAGCGTAAGTTAATGTGTAATAATGCTTATTGTTGTATTTATCATTAAGAGAAAACGTTGTTATTGTTTTGTTAGATTATAATATGATATTTAATGGAAAATGTAAGAATAATAAAGCATTTTGTAATTAAGTATAGACATATTATTCATATAGTCTATAAGTATATCACTTTTATAAAAATTACTCACCCCTAAAGTATTTTCTTATCCTTATAGAATTTATAACCATAGAAATCATACAAAATTATCACCTTTAAATAGTTTTCTCACCCCCTAAATGTCATATACAATTAACTCAGTTACAAATGAATTGCCTACCTCTAAAAATCATATACAAATTACCTCACTCCTAAATACATTGCTCACCCGTATATTACCCTAAAATAATTTGTTCACCCCCAAAGAATTTTCTCACTCCTAAATATCATATTCAAATTACATTACCCTAAAACTGTTTGCTCACCTCCGTATAGTTTGCCCATGCCTAAATAATTTGCTCACCCTTTAAAAATTGTATACATCATCAAAGATTGCATCTTGTACAATATATTCTCGATCTGTAGAAATAAAAGCTACCTTTGATTAGTTATAAAAAGCACTATCCTCTATTACACATCACAATTCATCTTGCTTAATTGGTTCTGATTTTACATTTGAGATCGAGCGACATTTGTATGGTCGGTATCCCATCAACCTGCAGCATCAAATAAAATAAGCAAATAAAAACCACCACTTTCCTGCCAAACATATTAAAAAATTTGAATTCAATGAAAACAAACTCATTACCACGTATGTATTTAGGGAGCTTGAGTATAAATTTGATGAAAATAAACTCTCACTTAATGACCTCCAACCATGACTTGCATCAATCAACAGTATTTAGAAACAATGGCTATGTAGCATACCTCTCTAGCAAGCTAATTTATGGAAAATATATTGGCCTAAAAAAAGGTAAAAAAAAAATATAACAAATTGCAATCTTGAAACTAAGTATGCCAAGCATGTGACGTGTCAAGCAATTCAAATAATTTTTCAGCATATTTTAAATAAACAACCTTATTACGCAACTCAACAAAAGTAATCCTCTTATATATATACACAAGACTATATATAACATGCAAAATTTAAGTTACAACATTCTTCATAGCTATGGGAAATCTTCTTATTTAAGAATCAAAAACTGCTTACAAAAAAAAAAAAAAAAAAAAAAAAAAAAAAAAAAAAAATCAAAATATAATTACTAAAATCTTTTAAAAGTGCTCCTATGTTTTTACAATTTTATAAATCTAACTACAACTTGACTCCCCTCTTCACTCACTCCCCTGTGTCTAAAGGTGATCTCCACTCCCTCTCTCTACTTCTCTACACGTCTATTTGTGATATTGCATCATAGAAAATCATTAACTAATTCTCTCTATCTATTTATTCTTCAATTACACTATATATAAAAACAACTACATTACAGAGAATTACCCGGGATGCATATTGCATGCAAAAGGAAGGATCTACTATATTGCAAATGGGAGGATCTACTAAGATATAGTGCTGGACAACATTGTCCTTGTTATTTTAGATTAGAATCATCATATATTTTGTGTTTAAACCTTTGTTTTCCTTCCTTCGATTTGTTTTCAAAGTTTCTTCTAAAATTATGTGATTCAAGATAATACCTTTGTCGAAGTGTTGAGTGTCCAACACGGATAAAGAAGAAAAAATGAAAAGTCAAAAGTATATCTTTAGTTTACTTCAGTTTTCACTATCCATATCACCAGGCTAAAAATGCTTTATAATAGCAACTTGGTTCTTCCCCACTGAGTCACCTCTTCCCCCATCAAAATTTAAGGTCCTTTCCAACTATCCAACCACCCGAGTTTCAAATTATTAAAATCATTCAAGAGGAAAAACAAAGCTAAAAGCAATCTGCTTTAATCAAATGAAAAAAAAATCAGTATAAAAAAGTGTTAGTCTACTAATGCTTTATAATCTCCAAAAACTGAGACTGAATTATAACAATTTCATTGTCAGCTAATTAATTAACTCCTAGACATTATGCAAGCATTTAGGATAACCAAAGTAAACCAGTGCATGTGCAATAAAAGGGATAAAGAAACACATTCTGAATAGGCCAGGCAATTCAAAAGAAAACCAGGAAGAATTAATGCAAGTAGAAGCTCCTTGCACGGGGAGAAATAAACAAATAATGTAGGCTAACACACTAATGTATGAGAAAAGGTCAAGAGAGTACCTCTTAAAATGTCAGCAACTAAACCTGTAGACCAATTCAGTGAAGCCTACTCCGGGAACCTAAAGGGAACTTTTGGTTGGTTTAAAGATAACCTATGCACAAAGCAATCAAGTTTAAAAGTTAAAATATAGCCTGTTGGTACTCTCTACACCTTTTCAATAGGTTTAATTTCTAAACCTACATTTATACCATGAGCAACAGCTGGTTGTGCAACCTTCGCTTTCCCGTGCGCTTTCGCTTTCCCGTGCGCTTTGAGACCTCCCTTAAATCTTGTGTCCATTCACATGAGAAAACCGCTAAAATATAGGTCAAACTTGTGTCTCAACTCTCTCTCTCTCTTGAATTGTTTCATCTCTCTCTCTCTCTCTCTCTCCCCCCCCCCCCACCACCCACACACACACACACACACACTTTTTTTAGTGCCTTTGAAAATTACAGGTTAAACTTGTTCCCATATCACTCATTCATTCCTTTATCAACCCATGTCCCTATACTCTTTCTCTTAGTTTCTTTCTTTCTAATCCATTTTGTCCCTATTCTATCCTATTAAAGACATTGAAAAATTATAGGCTACACTTACTCCCTTTTCCCCCAAGCCCTCTCCCTCTCTTTCTCCCCAACCCCCTTTATTTTACTCAGCTTCTCTCTCTATCTTTCGGCCTCTCTATCTCTTTCCGTACTGGGACTTCTCTCTCTTTCCCCCAACCCATCTCTCACTCTCTCTCTCTTTATTGCTCTTGTCGAAAAAGAATCAAGAGATTTCTTAAAACACAAACAAGGATATCTACTTCCTATCAAAATATCTCCATTTACCTCATTTTCGACATATTTGTCCCTAATTAGACTAAGCCTTTCTTTTTAGGAGTTTGGCAATGTCCCCAAGGTGAGCAGGTATCTCCATTTACCTCATTGATATACTACACTTCTTCCAACATTAATTTTCCTATTTGGATCTACATTATAAAGATACAAAAGCTAATTCCTTTCATCCGCAAATAATACTTAAATAGTCATGTTCTGATTACTGGGGAAAGAAGGGCATAAACGATAACAGTGGAAGGTTTTACTGGGGAAAGAAGGGCATAAAAAACCTCGCTGAACAGTAAATAGAGAATGAAATTATACTTGAAAAAAAGTCTAAACATAGGTAGTACTACAATTTCAACTTACTTAAACTCCAGTATCAATATATATTTAATAAAATAAAATAAAAATAAAAATAAGAAGAAGAAACAACAACAACAACAACAGCAGCAACAAACCATACCGGGAATTCAAATTTCTTATTTGCTTTTAGAAGAATATTAACAGCATCAGTATAAGTTAGCTGCTCAAAATCTTTCACAGCCACATCCTGTAGAAGAGACAAAGAATTATAAATTCTAAAACAGAACATACATCAAGGCATCAAGGCATCAAACAGAAATCACTGATTGGGTTGGTCTGACCAAGAAAGGCAACCAAATAAACTAAATAATAAGCTCAAGAGTTACTCCTTTTTTAACTTTAAGGCTTTGCCAACAGATCGGGCCATTAAAGAGAGTAATGCATTGGTATTGATAACTGGCAAGTTACACTCTATAATGCATTTGTTTTATAAAAATTACAAGTGATTGTGTATCGAATCGATTGTTACTTAAATAGACAGCAAACTAAACAAGAAAAGTCTGTCTAAATTGAGAAATTGGAAGTCCAATCAGAATCTACAAAATGTCCAACTATCAGTACACATAATCTGATTTCTGCACGATACATTACTTACAGCTTGAAACACAAGGTTATGCCACTAAAGAAGAAATTTGCAGAGGATTCTATTAAAATTTCAATCATACAGGTGTAATCATACAAGGAGCAGATACTGTCAATTTCGTTCCACTTAGCCTAAAAATGGCGTAAAATATTTAGATTGCATATGCACGGAGAGCACTTGCTTCTTAAGACAAAAAGGCATCTATTTAATCAAGGGTCTTGCATCCACTAAATGTTTTCCTACATCAAACTTCAGAACTCATGACCCTACAGCAAAAAAGTCAAGTATACATAATAACCATTCAACATTACTGCATCAGAAATAAGAACAAGATCATTTAGTAAGAGATACTCGTAATATTTTACTTCCAACTCCAACACATTAATGGCTCCAGCTTGAATTTTATGAGATGATGACTCCATTGAGCTAAACTCCTATTTTAATGTTAAATTATGCCATGAGGACTTTCCAGGATAATGGAAGAGCTGCTTTCGAACAGAATTAACTTATATGCGCACCAAAGTTTTGTAGCATATTAGGTCAGTGGATGCTCTCATCACAACAGGTATTGATTGTAATTAGTTTAAGTGGTTAGAATAGAAATAAAAGTATACCCCCTTACAAACAAATTACATACCACAACACCGAAGTTGATCAAGACATCAAGACTATATAAATTAGCAAGACATATTTGTATGAAGAGCTATGGTGCCTAAGTATACTATACTTTTTGAACAAACCATCAAGAACATCAAAGTGTCTCATGCATCCACATTTCCTCATCACATAACTTGACAAACCCTCAATGTAAATTCAGAAACCATTCATCCTAACCCCAATAAAAACTAAAACATAATCGATATCACAACACTACAATCACCATAACTGGTAGTGTCAAATGTACGCAACCTTATCCCTAGAGTCGCAAACTGACCATCATTTCCATTATACCCATAATGCAAAATGCATCAAGTTTACATAACATGGAGACTTTTAAGTGTAATCCATGCAATTCGAAGCTTGAAAACCAAACAAATATAAAATTTTAAAGCTAGAAATTATTAAGGGTAATAAGATTATACCTAGAATTAACTCTAGGAGAAGAAGCACGAGGAGTAGAAGAGCGGAAAGCCTGACCACCAACACGACCACCAGACTTGGCAGCAAAAGCATCACCAACTGATCCCACACTCAATACTCATGCTGCCAATGTTACTATTGCTAGCTTTGCCAACTGCTTCTCTATTTCTTGACCACCCAAAATTAACAAAATTATCCATTAAAGTAGAAATATATATAGAATTATTCTTTAATTTTATGGGAAATAACCCAAAATTAGAACCAAGAAATAAGCTTTTTTTCTTTTCTTTTTTTTTTTTTTAAAAAAAAATTTCCCAAAATTACACTAAAACTAATTGCTACTCAAGAATATATCAGGAAAAAAAATCCAAATCAGAAAGCAAGAAGAATAGCCAGTGTTTACCCTGAAAAAAACACTTTGATTTTACAAAAAATGAACTAATATTCAAGCAATTATCAGAAAATTAAACCCAAAAACAGAAAGCAAGAAAAGTAGCCACATTTGCACAGAAACATATAGAAGCAGGGATCTATTAGCACTCATTATAGAAAGCAAAATACATTAAATCATTGACTCATATATTAAACAAGATAAATACATTATTAAACATGCAGTAAACATACCTAATTAATCTTTTTTCTCTCGGCCTTTTTCTTTTTGACAGGGAGTTCTTCAAATGCTGCTTACATACAGACAACATATAATGGAATTATACCTTCAATAATAAATCAAATAGAAAGCAAAAAAAGCAGATCAATTAGGCAAAACAGAATCGAAATTGACAAAATAATTTAACATATAGTAATGAGAAATTGACAAAACCCAAAACATTCGTACCTATCATACCAACACTAACAAAAAATTTGATGGAAATTAGGAAATTAAGAGAACCCCGATAAATTAAGGAAATTAAGAAAACCCCGAAAATTGATGGAAAACTAAACAAACTCCAATGAATTATCAGGAAATGAGAGAAAAAGAGAAGAAATTTGACAATCGTACCGGTAAACTTCCAATAGGAGAAAGGTCAAGCTGTAATTCTTCCAATTCTTCTCATTCTTGAGCCATAGTTTTGCTGCTGGTACTCCATTAATGTTTGAAAAACCATCAAATTGAGTATTGATTTAGAGATAGTCAAATTGTGTAGTTTCCGTAATCTGACGTCCTATCTACCAACACTAACAGCAATAGAAAATAGTTTTAGAGCTTAATTTGCTTGTTACAAAAGAAACCAAGAAAAAATAAAAAAAAAAAGAACCCAAATTTAGGAGAGAGGAAATACCTGAAGAGATTGAATTGCTTTAGGGCTCGTTTATCCCATATCAATATCATTGTAATCGTCGTCCGCCATTGAAGATTGTTTGAGCTTTGCTTTCGTAAACGCAAAAGCTCTAAAATTAGTCGGGAGAAGAGAGTATTATTGTGAGGAGAATCAAGTTGATAGTAGTCAAAGAAGAAAACAAAAACATGTATGGTTGTGAGGAAATTCGGGAGAACTGCTGGCTCAGCATTCAAAAAAGACCAACAAAGCAGGATAAAAGGGGGAAAAAGAGATGAGGGAGTGTGGGTTTTTTTTTTTTTTTTTTTTTTTTAATTTTTTATTTTTATAAAGCAAAGGGACATAAAAGTATTTTAATAAAGACATAAGGGTAAAAACGTCATTACACTATTAATTTCAAATAGTAACATATGTTGTGGCTTTTGAAGGGTTGTAGATATGCTAAAAAGTATAAAATTTGGCCTAAATTATAGTTAGCAATATCATTAGAAAAGATGAATTAAACTGAACTGAATTTATTAGAGCTGAACTGAACTTAAACTGATTGGAGCTGAATTAAACTGAACTTAAGCTGCAGAGAACATGCCCTGATTGTTTGAAATATGACTACTATAATGTTTTAATGTCTATATTGTAGTGTGAAACAATAGATTGCTCATATTATCTTTTATTAAAATAATATGGTAGTCATGTTTCAAACAACCACCGTAGATTCGTAGAAACAATAGAAAATCTTGTGTGGATGGACCTAAGTTTTATAACACACGTAACTGGCATTATATTCAACATAGTGATCCTTAATTTTAATGTAGTAACCTTAATTTCAACATAATAACCTTTTTTTTAAACTTATGTAACCTTTAATGTTATTATGAACTAAAAGTACGACATTATGTTGAATAGTAATAACCTAATTTTAACATAGTGGTCTTTATTATTAATATTGACCATTGTATAAAAAATTTCATGAAAAAATTAACCGCTTATGTCACACTAACTTTTATTTCAACATAATAATTTTTTTTGAATATAGGGACCTTTTTTTTTTATTAACATAACAAGCCTATTGTCTCTAACATTGGTAGTTCACAATAAATTAGTGTGAACCAGGTCCACAGTGGCGGATATAGGGGGGTACATAGAGTTACAGCTGTACCCAAAAAAAAAAAAACTGATACAAAAAGAGACCTCCTCTATCTAATAGGCGATCTCTTAGTACTGTTATCAGCCACTTAGCACAACAACCTAATCAGCGCGCCGTTTTGTATTAAATTTTAAGAGACCTCCTATTTTAAAACTGGTATCAGGCGGTCTCTTAGGTGATACATATTCTAGACCTGTTGTTAAAATAACAGGTCTCTTCGGTGATAATGTTTATTTTTCCCCGGTAAATTTGTACTTTTGATCAAAGAGATCTATTGTTACCATAACAGGTTTCTTAGACAATCTCTTTTTGAAAAGATATCTCGTTACTAAATTATAAACCTTGTTATCGGAAGATAGGGTGTATAGTACACGCAAATACTAATACAATAGTTAAATGGTTTACTAATTTAACTCAAAATTTAATTAAGAAAAAAAAATATATTAATTACGCTCCACATATTACTTTGCATTTTCTAAATTTTTTTTATTAAATTTAATTTCGTACCCCCATTCCCCAAATCCTGGATCCGCCACTGCAGGTCCACCTAAGAATTTGTAACAAACCCTACGCTATACGTTTTGCAATGGCTTTCTATTTCCTCTTTGAATCTTTGATTATTACCTCAGTTTCATGATACATTTCTCTATATCTTTAAGATCTTATTTTTGTAAAAAAAAAAAAAAAAAAATCTTTAAGATCTTATTTACCTTGTTCACTTCTAGAATAATGCTTCGTAATATCTTTTACTTTTTATAAGGGGGTGGTTTTCCCTTTTCTTAGAAAATTACATATATTGCTATATGGTATAGTTTGTGCTTAGCTCTTATCCGCAAGGATTTTGTGTTATTATTTTTTTTTTTCACATTATAAAAGCTATAAGTGAATAATACGTATTCGTAACGGACACTACTTTGCCCGTTATGAATAAGTAAGTATTCGTAACGGACACTATATTGCCCGTTACGAATATCTTAATTGTAACGGGCAAAGCTTTGCCCGTTACAAATAGCCTATTACGAATTCCACTAGTGTATCTGGGCTTGCTTCCAGAGATTCCTGCGGAACCTATTTATATAGACGCAACAAATGGGACTCAACTTTCTACTATTTTTATCTCCTTCCGCCTATTTTACCTACACGCCCTCAGCAGAGTGGTCAGTATACCCTTTTCCAGAGACACAGACTCTTATTGCTGGCTATTTCCCTTTCAAAATATCTCGAAATAATCTCTTACCTCTCTCACAAAGTTAGTACTGTGTTTTTGAGTTAATGTGTTTTCCCCCTTATTAAATTTGATTCATTTTTTGCTATATAACATTGCTCAAGTTATCACTATTTACTAGGCTATTTAGCTGACATGCTTGCTTATCCAAATGCTTTGGTTTTTGCTAGAGTTGACATTTGTAACCAAGCATAATTAATTCATATTTTTGGGATTGTTCCGATTCAATTCCATCAGTTCATAATAGAAAAAAGCTTTTTTATCCAATTTGTTCAAATTTGTTGTTGTTCACTGGAGTTTTATCATTATATGCATGTTTGTTGACCTTGTTTGTTATAATTTGATTTTGCTTCACTTGATTTTTTTGCAGAAATCTTTTGCTTTTACAATTAGGGATTCATTGCCTTTCTCATATTGTATAAGGATCAATGCAAACCCAAATGCCGCAGGAATGGCTAAGTAGAGTAACTATGAAATGGTCAGTTCTACTATCCGTCCTAGGCTGATTTGAATTTAAGGGCTTTGGAATAAACCTCATTATTTTGGGGAGGGGGTGGAGGTAATAAGATCAGAAGGTCTCATGAATAGTCCTTCCAGTTATGGAAAAGTTGGATTTATGTCTAATGTTACTCTTTGAACAGATTTCCCTTGCCAATATTTATTTGCTACTTATTATAGTAATATTTTTCGTGCAGGTTTGTTGTTTTGGATACGGAAAGAATGGTGCACTTTGCGTTATTCAGCGCTCAATTCGGCCAGAAACGATTAATGAGGTGTGTTCTGTAGATTTATATGGAATTTACTATTTATGCTTTCCTATCTGTGCTGGCACTTTTATTCAGGGTGGGATGGGATGTTTCTAGATGTTTGTTTGTGCTTGATTTATGAAACTTTGTATTGCAATCTCACTTAATATGGTAGTTAAGTCACTTAATATCGTGTGCTTTTGATCATTGTGGTAATTAGTTCAATTAATTGTCACATGATATAAGTCTTAAATTGGGGTCACTGGATTTATTGAATCCCATGCAGCACTAAGACTTTAAAGCCTTATATTGTCCGACAATTGTGGTATCCTTTCCCTTTAATCATCCTTGCTGTCCAGTAATTATTTAGCTCTTGAGGTTTCAAAGTGATCATTTTTTAATAATGTGTAGGACATTCTTTCACGTAGGAACGTAGCTGCAACTGTTAAGATTTTGCAACAAGTATTTCCTGGACAATGAAGACTTCAGTATATGCTGACTAAATAAATGGTGTGATCATCAAACCACTTTGACTGAAACAGAACATGTTGCTTTTCGACAAAATCACATGTTTGATTAGGAAGTGTGGTTTTCTGGGCTTGAATTTTTATTAATTTGTGCATTTTTGTTTATTGATTATTTTTCTCATCTTTTATTTTAGTTGATCTGAATTCATTTTGGTCCTTAAATTGAGTGCATTTTTGGTGATTTTAAACATCAAAGTGCATTTCGGTGATTTTTAAGTCAGATTGGGTATGAGTCGTTCTGTATAACCCCATGTTTGATGGTAAATACTTAAGTATAATTTAGATTTTTTACTAAAATAGTTGTTTTCCACTTAACATATACAAGCATAGCCTGATTTGAGGTAGAGAGTGGTGTGTAATGCTGTTAAATTTCGAACTTCCAGAAATTTTGCATTTTTGTCTTTCAGGCCCAAAAATGGAGGAATTATTGTATGTCTTTATGTATCTTTGTATCTTATTTTTGCTAAAGTTAAAACGGAGTATACTCGATAGAAATTATAATCGCATTTACTCTCCTTGTTGTTTGATTAATTATGCTAATACTATAAAAGATTTTAACTATATGACCTTTTCCAAGTAATACTACTATATATGAACATTAAATCTTTGATTGCCAAACTAAACTAATTAAAGATCATGTTTGCAAAGTACATTCATAATTTAGTTAAAACTGCTTAATTATGTGATACGTAGTATTTTGTTGCTGAAAGTTGGCCAATGAGAGGGAGAGAGAGTGGGTGGGGGGGTTGTGTATATGTTTTCTAGAAATACTGCCTTAGTATCCCAAACTGATATGATTAGATTTTTGCTGTTTGTACAACAACATAATCCCATAGCTGAGGTGAGAGGCAAGTATTAATTGAAATTTTGAATTAAATATATTTGATTCAAAATTCTTTGCTCGTATCGTGTTGCTATTCTAATTTCTTCATATCATGTGCAATTTTAATTTCTTTGCGTTTGTTGGGAGCCATTAGGCAAAGAAGAGTGCAAGAGGCAATGGCTCACCGCTACGGAGATGGTTCGATATAAATACTTTTGTGTCAATTTATCGAATTTTCAAGCCTTAAATGTAATATTGGTTGTATTAATATAGTATATATAGTCCTATGTTAGAGAAATGACTCATTGTTTTACAATTTTGTTTGCTCGCCTAAATTTTTCATATTTTGGCTTAATGTTAGAGATAGTGACATTCTTTTATTTGTCGTTAGTAGTATTCCAAGTTTTTTATGCTCTTTTGGCTTATATAAACATTCAATGAAGATAAAATCTTATGATAGTCTAGGAAATGAGTGAATTTGTTGGAGGCTCATCCTACTGTGAAAGTGTGAATTACTTGTTACAAAATACATTAGAGAGAGAGAGAGAGAGAGAGAGAGAGAGAGAGAGAGAGGAATGACCAAAGAAAGAAGGATTTGAGTGGGTAAGTATTTAATCTATCATATTTAATTTGTTTTTAAAAAGTAGAATTCAAAAGAGAGATTTAGGAAAGGAAGCAGTGGTGCAAACCCTTTTTAGAGTATAAAATTAATAAAATTATAACTTTATAAGAGGGAGAGAGAGATCGAGAAAGAGAAAGAGAGTTTGAGGAAAAACTTTTTAGGGTGTAATTAAGGAGATGAAAATACTTTATAGAAACTTTCTAAAATGCTCAAAATTATAACACATAAATGAAAGTTAAAGGAATAGAGAATCAGATTGACCAAGAAAGAGGGAATAGAAATCGATAATAAGATTTGGACAAACTTTAATTCTTTCAATAAATATTATTCGTAAACAAATGTGGTTTTGTGAAAATTATGAAAATATTAATTAATTTGTAGAACTTTTAGAATAAAATGTTCAACTTTGTGGTAGAATTGTGCTAGATTCACAAGTAAATGTTTTTTTTTTTGACAAAACAAGTAAATGTTTTGTTACTACGTAAATGTTAATATAACAATAGTAACAGAGAGAGAGAGAGAGAGAGAGAGAGAGAGAGAGAGAGAGAGGGGGGGGAGGGAAGGAGTGGGAAGAGGAGAGAGAGAGAGAGAGGAAAAGAGGGAAGGAGCAAGGAGTGGGAGGAGAGAAAGAGACATAGAGAGAGGAAAAAAAAAGGAGTGGGATGATAGGCCGTCGCTGAACCTACCAAAGAATAAGTCCTATCTCGGTCTCACTAGCTAATAGCAAGGGTAAGAAAGGGTCGAACCCAAGAGAGGCATTGAATCAACCACCGAAATACTACCGCATAAATAAGCTAAGTGAAATCAAAGTTGGGTTGGTTTGGTGTAACAAGTACTATTTCCGGTTAACTAAAGCTAGGGGAAATTAACAGTAATTAGGGGATTCTAGGACTCGGGTTATACCACTCAACTTCATCACAAATCACGATTAGCATGTATAAACAAGGTAAAATAAGGGGTATAATAGGGGAAATCATCTAAAGGACCCAACTACTCTCTCAAGCTAGAGGGATTACTTGAATCATGAATACAACCTACTCTCGTGGTCACAAAGCATAAAACAAGTGTTAAAGCATAATCACGATGACAAAAACATTCCCTTGACTAGAAATTCCTATTCTCATGGCATTTCAAGTCAATCAAGCATAAGGGAGCTAACTCAAGTTCATCTCTCGATCCTTCATTGAGAAAGCTTGGATAATAGTTCTAGCAATGGCCATATACAAGAACTAAGCAATTAAACCACTTAAGCTCAACACCCAACAAGTACCAAATTAGCACATGCAACAAGCAATTAGTGACTACATTGAGGGTTTTACCCAAACCCTAGAAAATTAGACTACTCACAATCCATGGAGATTAAAGCAATTAAGGATTTCAAACAACTCATGAACATAATTAAACTAAGAATTAAGCTAATTAACAATCTAAACATACAAGAGTCAAGCAAATAATTACCAACAAAGCAAGAAGAAATACGGGAAAAGAGTAAGAAAAATATTACTAGAAGCTTGAACTTGAATAACAATGGTGGAGCTTGTCTTCTACAATGATTGAGATTGAAAATTCCAAGCTAATAATTAAAATCTCACTAATGATTTGAGAGTATTTATGTTTCTACAATTACAAACAAAGAGGAAACACTAAATACTTGGATGCCGTACAATAGAGCCTAAGGGGGTATTTATATCACCCTCAAATAAAAAGGACAGAGAAAACAAGAGTCGAGATTTTCTGCAGGTGCGCACGGACGTGCCAGGGGTGGCATGGACGTGCCACCCTAAGCACGGCCGTGCAGATTTGGGCAGTAGCTCAAATTTGGCCAGGCTAACTGCACGGCCATGCAGTTTATGGCACGGACGTGCTGGCTGAGATGCACGGACGTGCTGAAGCCTTGCACGTCCGTGCCAAATCGGGCAGTAGCTTGGTTTGGCTAGGACTGTCCTGCACGGCCGTGCAGGACATGGCACGTCCTTGCAAGGTCTTCTAGGCCCTTCTCTTCACATTTTCCTTGATTTTGCTCCATTTCCACGGCTTCTATCCTTGGTTTATCATCCATATGCCTCAAATGATCGTTTTTAGACCTACAATCTCAACAAAAACACTAACAACCCGTGAAGCAAGGGATACACAAAAATTGAACAAAAATAGGATAGAATTGAACCAAAATGCTAATATATCGAGTAAACAAGGCTCAAAATCACCCTAAAATCATATCAAATAACAAGTTATCAAATCCCCCCAAGCTAAGTTTTTGCTAGTCCTCGAGCAAAACAAACATGTTTAATCAAGAAGGAAGATTACTTGCTAATGATCAAACCAAGGAGAGAAAACACAAACACAAATCCGCATGGCAAGAGCCATAAACACTTTTAGCACAAGTGAAAGCAATTTAAATTAAACCCCTAAGTCGCCTAAGAGGACGAGTTTTTATCTCGTGAGGGTTTCCCTTGAGCTTAACCCACAACTCACACAAACCACACCAACTAACATAGCACATTGTTGCTCTCAAAGTGGTAAAAACACACAAAACCAATATTTTTATTGCCCAAGTCAACTCATCGGGATACAAAACACAAGCAAGACAAGTGAGCAACTTTCAAGAATTACCATTCATACAAATGTGCACATGAGTTGGGGGTAGAGAGGCGAACTAAGCAAGGTTGCATTAGGATACTTCATTATACCTCTTACTAGTTCATTAGAGCACGTCTAGATATTCCAAAGTTGCAAAGCCCTCTTTCGGTTATAAAATGGCAAAATGCAAGTCCACCTCCCAAAATTCATTCCCAAGCCCTTTCAACTACGCTCTAATTCGGGAATTTACACAAGAAACATCAAAATAGATATTGTGTGGGAGGCATCCACAAATTGACCTCTAGAATAGAAAAAGTGAAAACTTTGAGAATTTTGGGGGAGTTTTTGACTTCTCCAACCTTTTTCTATTTTTTTTTTTTTAATTCATTGCCCTCGCCTCTTTTAACTTTGAGCGGCTCTTTCTTTTATTCGAAACATGTGGCTTATTATGCCACTTATTACACAAGATATACATAGAACTATTCCCTAGTAGAGTTTCGTTTCGGGGAGGAAGGGAGACACACCAAGGGCACAAGGGACCGCAATTTGATTCAAACATATCCTACTTTGGGCAAATTAGACAATATCCTATGCTAGACGTGAAATTGAGCATTCATCGGTTTTCATTTCATATACACTAGTGCAATCAAGATTAATAAGCCTCTAAATGACCCCAACTCTCGCACACACCCTTCTAAAAGAACTTTTACTCATCACTCAAGAGTCAAGCAAGCAAATCATATAAGCATCGTCATTTGAGTTTCATCCAAGGGCTATTTTTATTTTTTATTTTTTATACTAGAAAGCAAGAAAAGATAGCGAGTTAGGAGAACTAAGCTAAGCATAATAAAAAAAATAAAAACACAAGTATACTACTACATGAAGAGAGGAGAGAAGAAAAGTATTCACACATTAAGAGATTTGGATTTAGGGCGTTGGATTTCAAAGGGAGCAAATTTGGATGTTAAGGGGTTTGGATGTTAGGGGAAGGAACAAACAACATGCAAGGTAATCACCAATCAAGCACAAACAAGAACTAATCAACGAAACCTAAATGAAGAGAGGAGAGAAGAAAAGTATTCACACATTAAGAGATTCGGATTTAAGGCGTTGGATTTCAAAGGGAGCAAATTTGGATGTTAAGGGGTTTAGATGTTAGGGGAAGGAACAAACAACATGCAAGGTAATCACCAATCAAGCACAAACAAGAACCAATCAACAAAACCAAAGAGAAAGACTCCCCCCCAAGCTATTATAAACATTGTCCCCAATGTTAAAACAATAAAAGCACAAGAAAGGGGAGAAAGAGACTAACTCATTGGTTCGGGCCTCCTTGGGAGCTTGAGCCCCCGGGGTACCAATGGCGGTAGACGTTTTGGAACTCACCCAATTACGACCGAAGACCTTCGATGCTTGTCCTCATGTTGTTGTAGGAGGACCTCATATCTTCGTGAGACTTTCTCATAGTCTCGAACTCGGTGGTCATCCGGTTGAACCCTTGGTTCATCAATTGCATTTGCTGCTCGAAGGTGAGGGGTGGGTTGCCCTCACCCATGCCTTGACCTTGGTACCCTTGTTGGTGATCGTATTGTTGTTGTTGTTGGAATTGTTGTTGTGGAGGTTGCTGCCGCTCTCCTTGCTTTTGCTCCTCTTCATCGTCTTCATCGCCGGGAGCCCAATCGTGGTCTCTCTCGAAGATCCAGTTGGTCTCGTCGTAGATGAAGGTCCGCTCCGTGTCGGGGAGGTAGGCGTAGGACTGGCCACTCACATGCCACAGGTAGGGGTGTGGCCCCTCGACGTCCTCCACCCACCTCATTGTCCTTAGCGACTGCATATCGATCCGCGTCACTCCTGGGCAAACCTGCTGATCTGCAAAATCAAGATTAAGAGCAGCAGCAATAATAGTGATCATACCACCTATGGTGATGTTACCGGACCCGGTGGCAACATCTCTAGGTGGTCTACAAACCAGGACCCTATATCTAAGGCCGAACTACCCTCACTCAAGTGCCATAGGAAGTGAAGCTCCCTAGTGGACACTACCCCCGAACTATCACCTCTAGCGAACGTCGTGTTCTCTATGGTGCGTTGTGACAACCTAAATGCGGGGTGGATAATGGCCGTGGCCTTATCGATCCTGGGGTTGTAGTTAAAGAGGCCGGTGATTTTCCTCCAAAACTCACCTGCGTTATAGCTACGGGGTGGCCTATCCTTTGCCCCAATGGTTCCGTTCGTGGGCCACCCAAACGCTTGGTTCACCCTATTGATGGTCATTGTATGTGGGGTGTTCATGAGTTGGAAAGTGATACGGCGGGGCTTCCTGGTTGTGTCCCGTTGGACTTGGAGGGTGGAAAGGAATTCAAGAGTTAATCTCTTGTAGGTCAAGTCATGTAAGTCTAGCCAACTACCTAGGCCACATCCCTCGAATAGCATTCTTATGTCTTCCCCCACTCCTAGGGACTCGGCTACCTCCTCACTATAGAATTTGGTCGGCCTAATTCTCCTCCTACTATTTCTTAGAAAATTGTTTGCAAAGGTTTCGTCATTGAAAATTATGCCCATTGTATCCACTTGTGGTGGACCAACGGGAGGAGGAGGAGAAGGGTTGCGGTACCTAGCGTCCGTGTTTCTAGGTCGATTTCTTCTAGACATGGTCGGATTTATGCAAGGCAATCAAACAAACCACAACCAAATTGTAGACACCCATTTGTGTCTCCCCAAAACCAAACCCAGTGATGAATACCTTTCACGTCAAAACATAATCGAATGAGGTAAAAGTGTGAAAAGTCAAGTGTTGCGGTTAGTTTTTTTTTTTTAAATCCTTCTTTCTGTTTTCGAAAACCAAATCTATTTTATGAAAACGTCCAATTCAGTTTATTTTGGTCCATGATAAGGGTCAAATAATGGTGTAGTTGGATGGGGCTTGAAAAAACCTTTCCAACGATATATTATAAGCCCAATTCCGATGAATAATGAGGAAGTTATGGCCAAAATACTGAACTGGGCCCAAACCGGATTTTACCTGCGACCCAATGATCATGAGGAGGGTCCAAAGGTTTAATCCTATTCCTAAACTAATTAGGATTGATTAGAATCTTTTATAAGTTTCTAAAATATCTTGATTATCCTTTTTTGAAAAGATAAGATCATGGAATTTGATTTAAATATAAACTTTCCTTTTTTAAAACTTTCCTAATTCTATTCGGATTTAAAGATGTTCAAAGACAGTCAGATATTATTTTTGTGCCTCATAATATTTATCCAAATTTTATATTGTTAGATAGATCTTGAAATTATCTTTCCAATGATATATTATAATAATAAATCCGAGCTATAACGAAAAAGATATGAAAGATATACGAAACTCTATCCAAAACTGACACCCTTTCACTATTTCGTTCATATATTTTTATCTACAAAATATTTTAATCTGATTCTAATTGCATTAGAAAGTAGACTTCAAGAGCTTTCCAACGACATATTATATGACTTATTTGGACTTCTAGATCAAAAGATATGATAAAAACAAAATCCGCAAAAACTGTTTCTGTCGCCTGGCGACAAGATAAATCTTTGGCGACAAGGTCGGTTTGATTAGCGACAGAGTGGAGTTTTATTCCTTATCAAATTCTATGATTTTCCGGACTGTTTTCTTATAAATAGGGTCCAAACCTCTGTTTTTATTCATCAATTCTCTCAATCAACTACTATCAACTCTCATCATCAATAACCATCAATTCTCTCTATTCTCTCTCTAAGCAATATAGCTTATTCTTTCTTTTCTCTCTTTCTAAACTAGCTTTTTACACCATATTCCGCATTCACAAGATCTTGAATCATCTTAGCCAAGTTCGAAGTTGTCTTCGCCCTGGACGTGCAAGGTTTGATAATTTCTGAGGGTTTGGTCCAAATCTAGTCAAAACTTCATTTAATTTGATTTCAATTTAATTCTTTAATTGTTCTTTATTATTTTCATTGAAGTTTACTAAATTGTGTATTTTGTTATTAGAAAGAGGTACGAGGCTTCAAAGTAAGTAAATTAGCTTACTCTCTATTTCTTTCACAATGTAGATTGCATGCTTATTATTGTTTTATAATTCCTAGTATCATGTTAGGATGTTTAATATTCCTAGTATCATGTTAGGATGTTATTTTATGCTTTCTAGTATCATGTTTAGGGTGCCTTTACTTATTTCTAATATCATGTTATCATGTTAGTACCATGTTAGGTTTAAAGCTTTGATCTTTATTGTTTAGTGACATGCTAGGATTTGTTATTAATCTTGTTAGTATCATGCCTAGGATCTTGCTATTTTTATTAAGCTTTATTATGCTTTATCATGCTATTATCATCATTATTTATTGTTTATTATTATGTTGCTTGATATATTATATTGTTATTGCTTGATCACACCTTTTATGATTGTTTAAAGGGAATTTGTACTTGAAATCACGCTTAATAAGATAATTATTAATTTGGTTTAGGCTAATGTGATTTTAACTCAAGTGATCGCCAATAATAGTCTTATTTGTGCATTAATATTCAACCAACATAGATAAACAGGGTAGATTCAATATGATGTTTGTATGTTATTCGAAAAGCGCACATGAATACGAGCAGAACAAAGTAGAGGCCTATTTTATAGGGCGGGTCCTTTAATTTCTTTTGTAGATTGGATTCGTACCCTCATCCCCGAACCCTGTTTGGTTCAAGTCCTTATGAAGTTGATGGTCCTTTTGGATTGTCTTTTGGGTTTACAAGTTCCTAAAACTTGTTGGCGACTCTTTTTGCTCTCTTTTCTTTCCCTTTGGAACGCCACCGTACTTTAGTGTATGATCACAGTGGAGTTCAAGTTTGGGATCATAGTGCTTGAAATATTCTCTACACAAATAATCAACACAATAAACACACAATAGGCACTAAGTCCGCTTATACACAACCAAAGTTCAAACAAGGCCAACAATTATTACACAATCAAGCCAAGCTCTAAGTCTCCCACCTAAAACAAGCAAATCACCAAGCCACTAAGACTAATCCAACAACACAACCACAACAATTCTAATATCAAAATTATGCACTAGAATCAACCAATCCAACATAACAATTTACTCAAACTAGCATGCTTTGTCATGTATGAAAATCAATTCCTCAACCTCACTTACAAAAATTCAATTCTCAAAACACACCAAAATTCATTCAAACTCAATAATACTTGGCAATTATCAATTATCAATCACTCATAACCAATTTCAACAAACTTTCCCAAGCAAATTCATGCAAAAATTCAAGAATTCAAGCATAAAAATAGTAAAAGGGAGGAACGATTATACCGAGCTTATCGTGGGTGTAAAACCCGCAAATGAACCTCTCTTGCCTTCCTTTTGCTTGCTTGACAACCCTCCTTCAACCAATTTCTCAAAAATTTACTCCCAAAGAAAACCCCCAAATCAATTTTTTCAAGTAAGGGTTTGAGTTTTTGGGTGATTTTTTTGGGTTGAATGTGATAAAAGTGGTAGAAGTTTGTGAATTTGTTGAAATGGAGTGAAGATTTTGGTATAAAGAGTTGAATTTGGGTGAGAATTTGGGTGATAATGGAGGATTGAGTGAGTTTTGAAGGAGGAGAAGAGGAGTTTTTAGAGAGAGAAAGAGGGGAAATCGTGGGATGCAGGAGGAGATTGAATTTTTTTTTTTATTAAAACCGTGCCTAAAATCAGTTAAATCTGGGGACGCACGGACGTGCCAAATTTGGCACGGACGTGCAGAATCAAGCAGAACTAATGAGAGTTCCTACCTGATTTGGCACGGACGTGCGTAGTTTGGCACGTCCGTGCTGAACATCGAAGCAGTTTTGTGGAGCTACTGCCTGATTCTGCACGGACGTGCGATGTTCTGCACGTCTGTGCAGACCTGATGCTGCACTTATTATCCTTTTTTTTTTATAATAATAGTAAGGCATAATAATAATAATAATAATAATAATAATAATAATAATAATAATAATAATAATAATAATAATAAAATTATTATTATCACCATTATTATTATTATTATTATTATTATAATTCATTACTTGACTTTCACAAAACCTTTTCTTACTTCTCTTGTCATCAACACCTACAAAAGACATTGAGAGAAAGGTTAGTAATAGTAAGAGTGATGGAAATTAAGTAAATAGTTATGAGAGAGAGAGAGAGTTGAGAAACTCGGGTTGCCTCCCGGAAGCGCTCTTTTAACGTCACAAGCTTGAAGACATTGCGGGATCAATGAAAGTTGGGAACATCAAACTCATCAAGGTGAACAACCTTGGCTTCCTCATGCACAAAACCTTCAAAGTATGCCTTAAGCCTTTGGCCATTTACTTTGAACGGTTCACCATTGTCATTTGAGATTTCTATCGCTCCATATGGAAATACCTTCTTAACGGTGAAAGGTCCACTCCATCTTGACTTGAGCTTACCCGGAAACAACTTCAACCAAGAATTGAATAGTAGGACCTTGTCACCTTCCTTAAACTCCCTTTTGCTAATATGCTTGTCATGCCAAGCCTTGGTCTTTTCTTTGTAGATCCTTGCATTCTCATATGCATCCAACCTTAATTCTTCCAAGGCGTGGAGGTCAAGCAACCTCTTCTCACCGGCGCTTTGAAGGTCAAAATTCAAAGTTTTGATAGCCCAATGAGCCCGATGCTCAAGTTCTACCGGCAAGTGGCATGACTTCCCATAAACAAGCTTGTATGGTGTGGTGCCAATAGGAGTTTTGAACGCTGTACGGTAGGCCCATAGAGCATCATCGAGCTTTGTAGACCAATCTTTCCTAGACCTATCCACCGTTTTCTCAAGAATCATTTTTATCTCCCGGTTTGAAATTTCAGCTTGACCACTTGTTTGGGGGTGGTAAGCTAATGACACCTTGTGCCTCACACCATATTTCTCGAGGAGAGCTTGAAAGGATCGCTTTGCAAAGTGTGAACCTCCATCACTAATCACAGCCCGGGGCACTCCAAACCTTGGGAAAATTACTCTTTTAAAGAGCTTGACCACAACCTTAGCATCATTAGTAGGAGATGCAACCTCTTCCACCCACTTTGACACGTAATCCACGGCCACTAGAATGAACTTGTTCCCAAAAGAGCTCGGGAAAGGCCCCATGAAATCGATGCCCCATACATCAAAAATTTCAAGTTCAAGGATGTTGTTCAAAGGAATTTCACTCCTTTTTGAAATATTACCGGTTCTTTGACACCGGTCACAAGCTTTCACCACGCCCCACACATCTTTGAACATTGGTTGCCAAAAGAAACCACATTGCAATATTTTTGTCAAGGTCTTGTTAGCACTCATATGTCCTCCACAAGGTGAGGAGTGACACATTGTGATAACGTCTTCAATTTCATTATCCGGGACACACCTTCTAAAAAGTCCATCAACACCTTGTTTGAAAAGCAAGGGGTCGTCCCAAAATTATTGACGGACATCATGAAGAAACTTCCTTTTTTGTTGATAAGAGAGGTTGGGAGGAAGAATAGAGCAAGACAAGTAGTTTGCAATGTTCGCAAACCATGGTGCCGGTGCTTGGAGAATAGCGAATAGTTGATCATCCGGGAAAGAATCGTCGATTGGCAAGTTATCAAGATCACCTACAAAGATAGGCAATCGTGAAAGATGATCGGCCACAACATTTTCGGCACCCTTCTTGTCTCTAATCTCAATATCATAGTCTTGTAAGAGCAAAACCCACCGTATCAACCTTGGCTTCGGTTCTTTCTTTGACAAGAGGTAATTCAAGGCCGAATGGTCGGTGAAGACTATGACTTTAGACCCCAACAAGTAAGATCTAAACTTCTCGATTGCATGAACAATAGCTAGAAACTCTTTTTCTGGGTAGTGTAATTCCTTTGTGCATCATCTAGTGTTTTGCTAGTGTAGTAGATAGCATGGAGCTTCTTATCCTTCCTTTGTCCTAGAACGGACCCAATGGCATAATCCGAAGCATCACACATGAGCTCAAAAGGAAGCTCCCAATTAGGGGGTTGAATAATAGGAGCCGAAATCAATGCCTCCTTCAACCTATCAAATGCTAGCAAACATTCATTAGTAAACACAAAAGGGGCATCCTTTACCAACAATTGAGTGAGCGGCTTTGCGATTTTCGAGAAATCCTTTATGAACCGGCGGTAAAAACCCGCGTGTCCAAAAAAACTCCTTATTCCCTTCACATTTGTGGGGGGTGGGAGGCGCTCAATAACCTCAATTTTGGCACGATCAACTTCAATGCCCCTACTAGAAATCACATGACCAAGAACAATGCCCTCCTCTACCATGAAATGGCATTTCTCCCAATTCAAAATTAAGTTCACCTCTTGACATCTTTTCAACACTTTAATCAAATTCAAAAGGCATATGTCAAAAGATGAACCAAAAACAGAAAAGTCATCCATAAATACTTCAATTGATGATTCAAGCATGTCGGAAAAAATAGACATCATACACCTTTGAAATGTGGAAGGTGCATTACAAAGCCCAAATGGCATCCTTCGATAAGCAAAGGTGCCAAAAGGGCATGTGAATGTAGTCTTCTCTTGATCCTCGAGTTGGATTGGGATTTGGAAGAATCCCGAGTATCCATCCAAGAAACAATAGTGACTATGTGATGCTAGTCTTTCCAAAATTTGATCAATGAAGGGGAGTGGGAAGTGGTCTTTCCGGGTGGACTTATTCAATTTCCGGTAATCAATACACATCCTCCACCTGGTGACCGACCTCGTAGAAATGGTCTCACCCTTATCATTCTTGATGATGGTCATGCCTCCCTTTTTAGGCACAACTTGAACCGGGCTCACCCACTTACTATCGGAGATAAGGTAGATTATGCCTGCCTCAAGAAGTTTTAAAACTTCTTTTTTCACAACTTCCTTCATATTTGGATTGAGCCTTCTTTGGTGCTCAATCGAGGAAGCATGATCATCATCAAGTAAAATCTTATGCATGCATATAGTAGGACTTATCCCCTTAATGTCATCAATTTTATAACCAATGACACCTCTATACTCCCTTAAAACATCTAGGAGTTTCCCAAGAGAGGTGTCATCAAGCTTAGCATTGACAATAACGGGATAACTCTCACTATCATCAAGAATAGCATATTTAAGTAAAGAAGGAAGGGGTTTAAGTTCAACCTTATGAGGAGGCGTAGTCCTCTCCTCTTTTACCTCCACATTAAGCACTTCCACTTTCATTTCGTTGTGGAATAAAGGTTGGTTGAGCAAAAGATCATACCCCCTTGTTTCTTCATCTTCCTCAACTAAGCCTCCCGTTAGGATAGCTTGTAAAGGATCTCCTTCAAACAAATTCTCTTGGAACTTCTCCAAGTCCCTTTCCAAAGTATCAACTCTATGAACTTCATCATACAATGGATTTTTCAATACTTGTGGGAATGAAAATGATATTTTCTCATTTCCCACATTCAAGGTCAACCTTCCTTGCTTCATGTCTATCACCACTCCCGCGGTGTTCAAAAACGGTCTTCCCAAGATTAAGGGCAACGTAGTATCTTCTTCCATTTCCATTACCACAAAATCACATGGCACAAACACTCTTCCAACTTGAACTGGCACATCTTCAAGAATTTCCAAAGGTAGCCTAACCGTGCGGTCGGCCAATTGTAAGGATATTCTTGTTGGCTTCAAGTCTCCAACCTTCAAACTCTTGGCAATTGAGTAAGGCATCAAGCTTACACTTGCCCCAAGATCACATAAAGCATCCATACCTTCCATATCTCCAATCTTCACCGGTATCGCATAGCTTCCCGGGTCACCAAGCTTTTGAGGAAGCTTGTTTTGAATGATTGCACTCACCTCCTTAGGAAGGGAGATGGTTGCACTCTCTTCAAGCCTACTCTTGTTGGATAGAAGGTCCTTCAAAAACTTTGCATAAGTAGGCATTTGTGACATGGCATGAAGAAAGGGGATGTTCACTTGAACTCCTCTCATGACTTCAAGAAAATTTGAAAACTTCTCATTCAATTTCTTTTCTACAATCCTATGAGGGAATGGAATTGGAGGCTTGTATTCTCTCATTGGGGGCTTTTCTACTCTTTCCTCATCTCCCTCACTTTCTTTTATGACTTCCTCGTCACTCTTTTGTTGCTTCGTTTTCTCAACATCAACTAATTCATTTTCAAAATCATCCTCATTCCTCACCACCACTCCCTCATCACTCTTTTGAGGCTCCTCTTCACTCATGACCGGCTCCTCATAACCTCTTCCCGACCTCAAAGTTATGGCCTTAGCTTGCTCCTTTGGGTTCACCACCGTTGAACTTGGGAAGTGACCGCTAGGATTTGAGGATGAACTCCCAACTTGTTGTGCTTGAAGTTGTTGGATGTTTGCTTGCATATCCGCATTGCTTCTTCCTTGTTGTGCAATGAAGGTCTCAAGTGCGGCTTCAAGACTAGACTTTTGAGGAGGTGGGGGAGCGGGTTGGTTATATTGTTGCCTTTGTTGGTCTTGGTTAGGATGGCGATATGGAGCTTGTCAGTTTTAAGAGTGAGGTTGGTTGTAGTGGTTTTGGGGTTGGTTTTGGCTTTGATTGTAGCTATTTTGTGGGGGCCCTTGGTTTTGTTGCTTCCATCCCGTACCTTGTTGGGGTTTCCAACCTTGATTGTAGGATTGGGGGTATGGCTCATTTCTTTGCCCAATTGCCGCCGCTTGCTCTTGGTTAGTTGAGTTGCAACAAGAGGACATATGATCGTTTCCTCCACAAGTCTCACAAGACATGACTTGTTGTGAGGAAGAGCTTGGAGATGTAAGAGTGGCTTGATCTAGCTTATGAGCTAGCATGTCAAACTTTGATGCAATAAGGTCTATTGCACTAAGATCGTGGATTCCGGCCTTCTTTACTTGAGGTTGCCTTCTATCACCCCCATATGCGTAGTGCTTAGCCACTTCTTCAATCATTTTATAGGCTTCATCCACCGATAGCTTTTTAAGGCTACCACCGGCCCCGTTATCAAGATTGGCTCTTGAAGTAGGAGTAAGACCATCATAAAAGCTTTGAACAATGATCCATGATGTAAAACCATGGTGTGGGCCGGGCATTTTCTAGTGTAGTCCATGAAACGCTCCCAAGTTTCACTCAAAGTCTCATCAATCTCTTGGTTGAAATTGGTAATTTTCCTCCTTAGCTCGGCGGTCTTTTCGGGTGGACAATACTTTCCAAGGAAAGCTCTAGTGACTTCATCCCATGCATGTTGTCAATGATCCCTCTTCTACCGTTCTCAACCAATGCTTTGCCTTGTCACGGAGGGAGAATTGAAACATGTGCATACGAATGAACTCTTCCATAATGTTGTTTTGCTTGATGGTGGTGCACAATTCGAGAAAGTTGTCCAAATGAGCAAATTAAAGGACACTCATGAGAACTCCCACCAAATTGATCACCTCGTATCATACGGATGAGTTGAGGCGATAGCTCAAAATTGTTTGCATTAGTGGTGGGGAGACGTATGCCACTCCGAAGTGTGAAGGCATTGGGGTGGCCATAATCTTGTAGCAATGGTGGAGGAGGATTGCGGTCTCCCATGTTTTCTTCTTCGTTGGTTGAAAAGATTTCTTCCGGATCCGAATCCGAATACACAATGGAGAACTCAGGTGTGCCTTGCAAAAGTCTCCTGACGTTTCTCAAAGTCCTATTTAGCTCCAGATCAACGGGAATAAGTGGTGATTGCTTACTCTTCCGTGTCATGCAAAGTCAAACAAAGCTAAGAAAAACGTTAGCAATGACTATCACAAGGTGAAAACACAAATATACAAAAATAAATAAGAAAAATTATGATACAAAAATTCACACACTTAGACTCATTCAACAATAATGCATTCAATGTGACTTTGCCTCCCCGGCAACGGCGCCAAAAATTTGATAGGCCGTCGCTGAACCTACCAAAGAATAAGTCCTATCTCGGTCTCACTAGCTAATAGCAAGGGTAAGAAAGGGTCGAACCCAAGAGAGGCGTTGAATCAACCACCAAAATACTAACGCATAAATAAGCTAAGTGAAATCAAAGTTGGGTTGGTTTGGTGTAACAAGTACTAGTTCCGGTTAACTAAAGCTAGAGGAAATTAACAGTAATTAGGGGATTCTAGGGCTCGGGTTATACCACTCAACTTCATCACAAATCACGATTAGCATGTATAAACAAGGTAAAATAAGGGGTATAATAAGGGAAATCATCTTAAGCACCCAACTACTCTCTCAAGCTAGAGGGATTACTTGAATCATGAATACAACCTACTCTCGTGGTCACAAAGCATAAAACAAGTGTTAAAGCATAATCACGATGACAAAAACATTCCCTTGACTAGAAATTCCTATTCTCATGGCATTTCAAGTCAATCAAGCATAAGGGAGCTAACTCAAGTTCATCTCTCGATCCTTCGTCGAGAAAGCTTGGATAATAGTTCTAGCAATGGCCATATACAAGAACTAAGCAATTAAACCACTTAAGCTCAACTAATTAACACCCAACAAGTACCAAATTAGCACATGCAACAAGCAATTAGTGACTACATTGAGGGTTTTACCCAAACCCTAGAAAATTAGACTACTCACAATCCATGGAGATTAAAGCAATTAAGGATTTCAAACAACTCATGAACATAATTAAACTAAGAATTAAGCTAATTAACAATCTAAACATACAAGAATCAAGCAAATAATTACCAACAAAGCAAGAAGAAATACGGGAAAAGAGTAAGAAAAATATTACTAGAAGCTTGAACTTGAATAACAATGGTGGAGCTTGTCTTCTACAATGATTGAGATTGAAAATTCCAAGCTAATAATTAAAATCTCACTAATGATTTGAGAGTATTTATGTTTCTACAATTACAAACAAAGAGGAAACACTAAATACTTGGATGTCGTACAATAGAGCCTAAGGGGGTATTTATATCACCCTCAAATAAAAAGGACAGAGAAAACAAGAGTCGGGATTTTCTGCAGGTGCGCACGGATGTGCCAGGGGTGGCACGGACGACGTGCCACCCTAAGCACTCCGTGCAGATTTGGGCAGTAGCTCAAATTTGGCCAGGCTAACTGCACGGCCGTGCAGTTTATGGCACGGACGTGCTGGCTGAGATGCACGACGTGCTGAAGCCTTGCACGTCCGTGCCAAATCGGGCAGTAGCTTGGTTTGGCTGGGACTGTCCTGCACTGCCGTGCAGGACATGGCACGTCCGTGCAGGGTCTTCTAGGCCTTTCTCTTCACATTTTCCTTGATTATGCTCCATTGTCACGGCTTCTATCCTTGGTTTATCATCCATATGCCTCAAATGATCGTTTTTAGACCTATAATCTCAACAAAAACACTAACAACCCGTGAAGCAAGGGATACACAAAAATTGAACGAAAATAGGAAAGAAGTGAACCAAAATGCCAATATATCGAGTAAACAAGGCTCAAAATCACCCTAAAATCATATCAAATAACAAGTTATCATGGGACGAGAGATAGATAGATGGATATAGAGAGAGGGGTGAGAAAGAGAGAAAGAAGGGCCGGGATAGAGAAAGAGATAGAGATGAGTCAAGAGGAGAAGGAGAGATAGAGAGGTTGGGAGAAAAACAGATCAATAAGGGTCGAAAGAGAAATAAATAGAGCATTTAAAAGAAAGAGAGGCAGGGAGAGAGAGATAGAGCGATAAAGAGAGAGATGAGTCTAGAAAGAGAGATGGGTCGAGAAAGAGAGAAGGTTCGGGGGAGAGAGAGGCTTACTAATCCACTCAACCTATTAGGGCTGTACACAGTTTGGTCTGGACTGTAACCAAAGCAGACCAAACCGCCTTTTAGCGGTTTGGTTTGGTTTACGGTTTGGAAAAATATGGTTTGGTTTCGATTTTTGGGGAAATATGGTTTGCGGTTTGGTTTGGTTTTTCGAAAATTATAAACCAAACCAAACCGTAAACCAGTAAACCGCATTTTAATATTTATAGAATTTTTAATTAAATTAAAATAGTTATTATATATTATAAAAAAATTGAAAAAAAAAATACATGAAAAATCATTAGAAGACTATACGGTCAGTATACTACTATACTCTATACTCATTATATCAATACTTAAAATTCAATAGGTGATATAACTCATATTGCTCTTATTGTATTAGCACTTGATTAGTTGGTTGTTATTTATATTAAAAATTTGTTGTAAAATTTATTCCCTTTGGGCTAATTAATTAAACTTTATTATAAATTTATTAATATTTGATAATTTTTTAGGAAAAAATGTCGTCTCATCATAAACCGCAAACCAAACAGCACCAAACCACACTAAACCGCATTATTACAGTTTGGTTTGGTTTGGTTTCATTACTAATATGGTTTGGTTTGGTTTGGAAAATTGACCAAACCGTATTTTGCGGTTTGGTTTGGTTTAAACGCAAACCGCACCAAACCAGACCATGTTCACCCCAACAAACTATACAAGAAGAGTGGATAAGGATGAGAAAAAAGGAACCAAAAGGTGGAAGAAAGCAAGGATGAATAGAAAAGGGAAATGAGATAAGACAAGGAAGAAATATAAGAGAGAGGTATATTATGAAGGAAGAAGAGATATGAAGAACTTAAAAACAAGTTAATGTTTACCACACAAATAAGATCCCCTAATCATAATGTTAATAACATCGCAAACAACGAAATACGATAACAACCAGGAATTTGAAATATTTTAATCGGGGGGTACTCAATAAGAAACCATATTGCGTTCTTAAATAATACCTAAAACAATAGTATAACTTTTTATAAAAAAAATAAATCTTTAAATTATAACAAATTCAAAATAAGTTCACTTATAACCATTGTTTTTCCATGTATGTGTCCCCATAGAAACTTTATCCCTACTCCTTGTTAGTACTTACAAATTCATGTATCCTTGTTATTATAAAACCCAAACACAACCAACGAGTATCTCAACAATCAAACACAACCACGAATTTTACTTATCTTACCCGTTTTTTTTGGGGGGGCGGGGGGGGGGGGGACGCGATGTAACAATAGATGGATAGAGAGAACAAAATGAGTGAGAACTGTGGAATTCAAATAAAGATTAACTTTATAAATTTTGAAAATTATAAGGTTGGAAAGGAAAGGAGAGAGGGAGGGGGAGAAAGAGATGGTCAATTATGAAATTGTTAAAAATTCAATACTAATTTGATAATTTGTATAGCGATTCAATCTGATTGATAATATTTAGAAAATGAATTTAACCTTAAGGTAGAACGTATTGGATTCATACGTAACCTTTTCTTTATTTTGCATATACCATGTTGTTTCTTTGCAAAGACATTAAATCCCATTATTTTGTTCATCTTTTACCTTCCAAAACTATCTCCATAATGTATAAAAAAACACACAAAGGATAAATAAGCCATAAAAATATCAAAAACATAAATAAAGACACTAAATTTTAAAGGAACTAACCTAAAATCTAGGAACATGACTAGAAAATAAATATCAAAATGACACTCATCACATACGAGAGAGAGAGAGAGAGAGAGAGAGAGAGAGAGAGAGAGAGAGAGAGAGAGAGAGAGAGAGAGAGAGAGAGAGAGAGAGTAAGGAACGAGAAGGGCAAGGAGACAGAATGGGACCAAGAGAGAGGTGGGCTGGTAAAGAGAGAGAGTAGGCTAAAAGAGGAAAGGGCGTGTGAAGATAGGAGAGAGGATGAGAAAGTGAGGGGGAAGTGAAAGGGGCAGGGAGGGATTGGACGAGAGAGAAAAGGAGGGAGAAAAGGGATAGAGAGGGGGACGGAGTTGGGAAATAGAAGAGTCGAGAGAGAACGTGGGCCGAAAAAGAGACAAAGGGGGTTGAGGAGATAACGTAAAGGAGGATGAGAGAGAGGAGGTCTAGTAGAAAGTGAAATAAATAAAGGCCATGAGAGAGGAGCTAAGAGAAAAGAGATAGAGAAAGAGAAAGAGGACCTAAGAGGAAGAAAGTAAAAGAAAGAGGTGCAGAAGAGGGAAAGAAAGGTTAAAAGAAGAAGCCATAGAACAATAAGATATAAAGGGGACTATAGACATATATAGAGAAGGGGGAAGGAGGCCGAAAGAAAAAGAGAATTGTAAAGAAAAGTTGGGAAAGATAAGGAAGCCGGAGGATTTGGATTAGGAGAACAAGTGCAATTTATAATTGGAAATTTTGTCAATAACTACCAATTAAAGCACGTGTTTTGAAAACAACTACCTATTAAATTTTTTTTTAAAAGAACTACCACAAAGATGTAAAAAGTTTAACTAGCACTACCACTTTAACAATTTTGGCTAAAATCTCCGGTGTTTGGGTCTCACTTTTTACCTTTATGAAGGGTATTTTAGTCAATTCAGATGATGATTTTATGATGTAAAGGTAAAAAGTAGAACCTACATGCCGAATATTCTAGTTGGAATTATTAAAGTGGTAGTGCTACTTAAACTTTTTACAACTTTGTGGTAGTTCTTTTAAAAAAAAGTTTTAACAGATAGTTGTTTTCAAAACACGCACTTTAATTGGTAGTTTTTGACAAAATTTCCTTTATAATTTTCAAAGCCTTTTTAAGAAGGAACAGGGACAAGAGGGATTAGGAAAGAAAAAAATGAAAGCGGTTGAGAAATAGTTTCAACCAATAAAAAAGAAAAAATGATTGAGAGAGGAGCAACTGCGGCTTGTAATTTTCAAAGCTATAAAAAAAACGAACAAGGAGACAAGGCCAAGGGAAGAGAGAGAAAGAGAGAAGGCGGGATGAAAAGAGATCTAGAGGGAGGGGAGGTCAGGAAGAGAGCGAAAGAAAATTCATTTTACACCTTATTATTGAGAAACATTACGTTTTTTTTTTTTGCCAAGACAGTTACTTTTGCCCAAATTAGATTGTATATTCACTCAGGAAAAACAAATTCCGAGAATAAAAATAACACTAAAATTCATTATGCAACTCGAAGAAAAAATATACAAATACAAAAACAAGCTTTGAAGAAGTGTAGATCACACCAATTATGTAGACTAATAACAAAGAAATAAACAATTCTTTCATATGTTTTGCATTTAATCCATTTTAATTAACTTTAACCTTTAAAATTGCATTTCCTTATTACTGTTTCTTATTATCACAATCATTTTAAGATAGAGTTGTTTGAAAATTATTAAGTTACTCAATATGAAACCATATTGCGTTCTAAAATAAAATCTAGATTAATCGTTCCTTATTATCACAATCATTTTAAGATAGAGTTGTTTGAAAATTATTAAGTTACTCAATATGAAACCATATTGCGTTCTAAAACAATATATAAATTAATCGGTTTTTTTTTCCCAAAATCTTTAAATTCTAACAAATTCTAGATAACTTTACTTATTAAAATTGTTTATCCATAAATATTTCTCCGTAGAAACTTTGTCACTACTCCTTGTAAGTACTTGTAAATTGTTGTATCCTTGCTACTACCCACGTTAACTTTTAGTTGCAACTTTGGGGTATTATTTGTGAGATATAAAATATTCCAATGTTGCAATTACAAGTTAACAGAGGTAGTATTACAAAACCCGAACACAACCACAAATTTCACAAAAATCGAATATAGCAACGAATTTTACTTATCTTGCTGTCGGGGGCACGCGCAACGCGCGTGCTCCCACGACTAGTATAGTATAAATATATATATAAAAAAAAGTTGTCCTACACTCCTACCCCATATGGTTACGAAATTGAAGACCAAAACATGCTACTTTAAAAGTTGATGCTAAAAAGATGGACCGTGATCCTTAATAAAGATGCCTAGTTGATGATGATAACATCATGAAGCCCACCTTTGCTATAGGCTCAACACACGCATGTGTACCAAGGCCCAACAGAAGCAACATCAATATTACACTACAATACCGAGTAACCTCTTTTTTTTTTTTTTTTTTTTTTTTTTTTTTTTTTTTTTTTTTTTTTTTTTGACAAGAGAAATTGTGTACTTCTTCGTCAACTTTTAGTTACAAATTTGGATATTATTTGTGAGATATAAAAATATTTCAAACTTGCTACTAAAAGTTAATAAAGATAGTACATTATTATATCGACTACCTCTGTCCCTAAAAGATTACCCTAAATAAAAAAAAAAACCTAAGTTAATTTGAGTACATAGATTGACAAAATTATTGATAGGGATAGAAGAGCAGATGGGATTGCAAGCCGGGAAATTTACCAAAAGTGTAAAGGGTAATCTTTAAACATTAGAATCAATTACATAATACTAAGGCTCTGTTCTCTTCACCTTAAAAAAAATAATATTAAGTAAAAATAATTTCAGTTCAATAAAAATAAGTTCAGTTCATTAAAATTAATTTCAGTTCAGTAAAAATAATTTCAATTCAGTAAAAATAAGTTCAGTTCAGTAAAATTCAGTTTTCTTAAAGAAGAATTATAATAGAAAATCAGTAAAATTAATTTCAGTTCAGCAAAAAATAATTTCAGTTCAGTAAAATTAATTTAAGTTCAGTAAAAATAATTTAAGTTCAGCAAAAATAATTTAAGTTCAGCAAAAATAATTTCAGTTTAGTAAAAATAATTTCAGTTCATCAAAATTAAAGTTAATAGAACGGGGCCTAAAAGCGAATAAAAAAAGACACTTGTCAATATTGCATTAAATATTTTCCCTCCAAATGTACCTTCTTAAAATAAATCATTGTTACTTAGGAGGAAAAAATTGTACTGTATCTAAATTATGATATTTGTTTTTTTATAAAATTTAATTCCTTTCCAAAAATATTAAACTTTCCATTATACATGTTACATGTAATTTAAATATTTTCTCTTACATGTTTTTGTTTTTAATATACACCATATTTTTAATACATGAGTTTTATATAAATTTTTATAATATTATTTTGAAAAGTATTTAACAACCGTGCATATGCACGGGATTTAAGCTAGTTTAAGTGTATGAAGCAATCTTTTAGAGATGAAGAGAGTAATGAATATGTGAAGAAAATTAATTAATTAGAATTGATATCTTAAATCATCTTATTTCGGCATAGTATTAGACTAGGTTAAATCCCGTGCAATGCACGGTTGTTAAATATTTTTGACAATTTTATTACTCCGTATAAATTTTTTAATATAATGACTTGACTATTAAAAAATATAGAGTATATTAAAAATAAAAGCATGCAAGAGAAAATATTTAAAAAAACATGTAATAAATATAAACTTATAATGGATAGTTTATATAAAACAAATTATGTCATAATTTAGATATAATTTTTATTTTCCTTAAGTAACAATAATTTTTTTAGAAGGTACTTTTGGCGGGAAATTTTTTAATAATACATTGACAAGTGTGTGTTTAGATTTGCTTTTAGTAGTATGTAATTGATTGATTGATTGATTGATTAGAGAGTAACTTAGACAAGTTTATAACAATTCAAGTACATCCAAGTTATTCTTTCCTTATTCTTTAAATCACAACCATTGATTGAACTTATGTACTACGATGTAAATACTCTATAATGCAAAAAATATATTTGTATTAGTTTCATACAAATTCTTACACGAATGAGTTTTATTATTTATATAATATTATACACTTCATATATTAATAGTCAAAATTGCATATTAGTAGAGCACTTAATAGCTCGACACTCAAAGCCCTACCATGCCTAAATTAAACTAAGTCACTTCACAGGCTAGGCATGAAACCACCTACACATTTTATCGGACTTAGCTTGGATTAAATACCTTGCCCCTCCTCTCCTCTTGATAAGTCGATATTATACCATTATTCTTGGGTTATTTGGAATGCGTTTACTATAGAATTTCAACTTATAGTTCGTGTTTTTGTATGTTTTATCCAAGTTGGACTCGATTTCTTCTATTCTGGTTGTTTGGTTGTTATATTGTGATTTCAGGATGAAATGGAGCATTTGGAGTGATGATGAGGATGCCACGACATTTTGAGGTAGATTGGAGAGCTTTGCTGGAGTGATAGATGATGATTGATGATAATGCTACATGACCGTGTACCATAAG
Source organism: Chenopodium album (assembly GCF_948465745.1). Lineage (NCBI taxonomy): Eukaryota > Viridiplantae > Streptophyta > Magnoliopsida > Caryophyllales > Amaranthaceae > Chenopodium > Chenopodium album. The sequence goes on along the minus strand of NC_137859.1, from coordinate 36,057,542 downwards.
CTACATGGTCGTGTGATTCTTCCATCCATGCTTACATGCTACATGGCCGTGTACCCTTAACTACACGGTCATGCGATAGTTCCAAGTATGAATGTTTGCTACACGGTCGTGTGATTCCATCACCGTATGAAGTCCGCCTACACGCTCGTGTACCCCTCAGCTACACGACCGTGTACGTATATGATGAAATTTGAAGATCAAGTATAGGTCAGCTACACGGTCGTGTACCCATCAGTACACGGCCGTGTACATGTGCGCAGAAGATTTATTTTCTTTATTATTTTATGTTTACTTTTAGGAAAGTATAAATAGGGGTTTTAACCCTATTTTAAAACATCTAATTTTTATTATAGCTTTTTCCATTCTACGTTGTTTTGGAGAGAACACATAGAATTCCATTGAAGCATTCATCTTAATTCAATTTCAAGTATTTCTCTTTCATCTTTAATCTCTTTAATTTTCTATTGTTATTATGTTTTCTTTAACTATTTGTCTTGTTATTTCTATTATCATGTGTGAGTTGTTTCATAATCTAGGGTTAGGTTGAACCCTAATATGGATTGATGTGTTATTTGATTCCCAATTCCCAATTTAATTAATTTATAATTCCTCTTTGTTAGGGTTGGTTTTATCATCAATGATTAACTAGAAATAGTATTATTGAATGTGATTAGGATTACAACGAAAGTTGATTCTTAATTGATTTTAGAACCCTAATTAAAAGTAAGAGCTTTTATGCATGAAAATAGCTAATTGTTCTTGCTAGGACTTATAGGATGCCGTTCTCAATGTCTTTAATATGTATGATTCCATGAAAATAGGTATGATTGCATGTTAGGGAAGCTATTAGTTGATCGAAAGAAACTCTTAGTATTGTTTTAGGGAGCATCTGTCCTGTGGAATATTTATTGATTTAATTGAGGGAAAGGGATTGTTCTATTGCATTGATTCATATTAGTGGGGATACTTAATCTTAGATTTTTTTAGTTCTTGATTAATTTCATATTATTATTATTATTTATTGCTTATTAGTTAATATTGTTCTAGTTTTAATCTATCGATATTGATTGATTACTCGCTTAGTATTTATATGAGTCTAATTAATTAGTTGAACTATAGTCTCTTGGGATCCGACCCTTACTTGCCCGTCTACATAGTAGTGGTCTTGTTAGGTTATTTTTGTTAGGTACGCGACACACCTATCACCTCTCTACTCTCAAGTGTTGACCTATTTATCTTGGCTGACGAACCTATGAGAATTATTGGTCCACTAAGGTCTTTCTCTTTCAAATAAATTTAAAAAGGAAAAAAAAAAACATAAAACAAAATTAGGATAAATTTCTTTTACTACTATATGGACGAAGATTTTGACTTGGAAATTAATGCAAAAGCCATTCTTTATGCCTATGTTTTGTGTGGATCCTAATCAGATTTTGTTCCCACAAATTTGCTTCAATAGTACATCTTGTTTTAGACTTAGGGTCTGTTCACATTTACTGAACTAAGCTTAACTGAACTGAACTGAACTGATTAGAGCTGAACTGAACTGAACTGATTGGAGCTGAACTGAACTGAACTGAACTGAGGTGAAATGAATATTTTATGAGAGAGGGAAATTAAGAGTTGAACTGAACTGAACTAAACTAAACTGATTGGAGCTAAACTGAACTGAACTGAACTGAAATTAAGTAAATGTGAACAGACCCTTAGCCTTTTTGACATTTGAAGACAAATAAGTGTGACTTTAGCTTAAAATTATTGAACATATTATTTTAATAAATACTACGAGTAGTATATAATATACATTATACAATATAAAATAATAAATAAATCAAAGAAGAAAAGAAAAAGGGTAGGTGTAAGTTTGGTTACCCAAGAATGCATGCAGTAATTTGCGGAAGTGATGGTACAACATAAAATCCATTAATCATTATACTATATAGTTTAATGGTCCATTATCATCATAATTAAGTCAATCAGATGAATTAATATGAATTAAGTGCTCTTGCCCCAATATTGCTACTACTATATCATACGGAGTATGTACTTATATTTGCCTGTTATTGGTTTGTTAGAGCCAATAAAAGAGTGACACATAAAAATGTGTTAGTTTATGTTTATGATGATTTCGTTTAGTGGAAGAAAAAACTGCCCCAAAAAACTAATCATGTCTCCCTCTAAGCTTTAGCTGTACCTAAAAGCATGGAGCTGAGATTCTTCCATTAACTAAACATTATCTTTGAGTGCTTTGAATTGAATGAATGGCTAGCATTTTAGTTTTAGTTTGTCTAATGTGAACTCAAAGACTACCCACTTTCTATTCTATGCTAAATTGCTAACGTACGGGATATATCAAACTTGTACAGAAATGAAAAGTTTGAAATTTAACATTATTTCTTATATATACACAAGTATATAGAAGATTAATGAAAAAAAAAGTCATAAGTATGTTTGTGCAAATAAAACCTGGTTAGTCACGCACTTAAAAATTTAAACGTCATATGATCATGATGGCATGTAATTGGAGTTTATTTTAATTAGTTATGGTATGGTGTTATCTTCAAGGGATTATGATAAATGATGTCATGGTAACAACCCAAACCTAAGTTATCACATTCCATCAATATTAAGATGATTGAAGTCTAAGTAGGGTAGAAAAATTGGACATTAGAAGAATTATATAGGGATGATGTTTATCCGCCCGATTCTTTTTATAATATTATGTCAGATAATATAAACTCCTTGCATGAATTGATCAATATTTATAGGGTTACAATGAGAAACTTAATCATATTAGGTAATTATAAGATATGTACAGATATAAAGATAATCTTATACAAAATATATCCTAAACCTAAGATGAGAATATTCTATGGATATTCTCTATCACACCCCCGCAGTTAGAGCGGGATAAAATCGGATACTCAGACTGGATCTGAATCACGCATCGAGCGGTAAGGATAGTATGGTAACCCATGATCAAAAGAGAAGTAGTAGACATGTGCCGGTGATGACGATGAGAAGCAACAACCACGACCTACATAGAGTAGAGATAAGCACTGCTAGGCCGGAGGAGAAGGAGAAGAGCCGCACACAGACTTGGGCTAAGTTGCAGATCCAGAGAAGAACACTACAAGAAATAGGTCATTTTGCGACGGAAACCTTGCAACGGACTACAATTCCGTCGCAAAAAGGGTTAATTTGCGAGGGAATAAATTCCGTCGCAACTTTGCGACGGAAACAAACTTTTGCGACGGAATTTCCGTCGCAAAGTTTGCGACGGAATTTATTCCCTCGCAAAAGTTTGTTTGCGACGGAAATAATCGTCGCAAAACAATATTAAAAAAAAAAAATAAAAAAAAAACATTTTGCGACGGATTCTGCGACGGAAATTCCGTCGCAAAAAGTTTTTAAATTTTTTTAAAAAAAACTGAAGTTTCGCTGAAGGAGAGAGAAAAAGAAAACGAAGAACAGAAAGAGGAAAGCGTAGAGAGAGATAGAGGAAAGCGTAGAGAGAGAAAGAAAATCCGGCCACTTCACCGCCGCTGTCGCCACCGGAACGACCGGAATCCGGCCACTCACACCTACTAACGCCCACCCCTTCCGTTCACTCCCACTCACGCGCACTCACGCCCACCCACGCCACCCCCTCCGTTCAAGCCCACTCACGCCCCTCCGTTCGCCGGCGGTGTGCAGCCACCACACCACCCTCCTTCCGGCAGCCGGATTTCCGCCACAACACCCTCAAATCCCGGTGAGTATTCCACTATCCCCCTTTGTTTTTGTTTTCAATTTAATTTTAATGTAAACCCTAACTTTTTCTAATTATGTTTTTTAATTTAATTTGTAACTAAATTTTATTATTTAATTACTTGTGTTTAGTGTAGTGTAGTTTAATTTATATTGCAATGTTAGAATTAGTTTAATTTTTAAGATATATTGCAATGTTAGAATTAGTTTAATGTATGTTAGTTTAGTTTAAAATACATGTTAGATTAGTTTATAATGTATGTTATTTTAGTTTAAAATATATGTTAGTTAGTTTATAATGTATGTTAGTTTAGTTTAAAATATATGTTAGATTAGTTTAAAATATATGTTAGATTAGTTTAAAATATATGTTAATTTAAAAATACATGTTAGTGTATGTATGTTTATTTGAATGTGGGTAATTGTGTGTTAATTATATGTGTTTCATCACTAGGCATACTTATGAACTATTTCAAGCCTCGAACTCAAGTAACTATGTTAGGTAGGTGTATTATGGTCAAAAATAAGCTCATTTGATAACAAATGTGAGAAATAGGCAAGTTAGAACCAAAAACGCCCCATTTTCGCCCATTTTTTCTAGTTTTAGGACCTAGTGAACCTATATTGCCACTTATAAACAATTTCAAGCCTCAAACTCAAGTAACTATGTTAGTTAGGTGTATTAAGGTCACAAAAATAGGTTCATTAGATAACAAATGTGAGAAATAGGCAAGTTAGAACCAAAAACGCCCCATTTTCACCCAATTTTCCTAGTTTTAGGACCTAGTGAACCTATATTGCCACTTATGAACTATTTCAAGCCTCGAACTCAAGTAACTATGTTATTTAGGTGTATTATGGTCAAAAATAAGCTCATTTGATAACAAATGTGAGAAATAGGCAAGTTAGAACCAAAAACGCCCCATTTTCGCCCATTTTTTCTAGTTTTAGGACCTAGTGAACCTATATTGCCACTTATAAACAATTTCAAGCCTCAAACTCAAGTAACTATGTTAGTTAGGTGTATTAAGGTCACAAAAATAGGTTCATTAGATAACAAATGTGAGAAATAGGCAAGTTAGAACCAAAAACGCCCCATTTTCACCCAATTTTCCTAGTTTTAGGACCTAGTGAACCTATATTGCCACTTATGAACTATTTCAAGCCTCGAACTCAAGTAACTATGTTATTTAGGTGTATTATGGTCAAAAATAAGCTCATTTGATAACAAATGTGAGAAATAGGCAAGTTAGAACCAAAAACGCCCCATTTTCGCCCATTTTTTCTAGTTTTAGGACCTAGTGAACCTATATTGCCACTTATAAACAATTTCAAGCCTCAAACTCAAGTAACTATGTTAGTTAGGTGTATTAAGGTCAAAAATAGGTTCATTAGATAACAAATGTGAGAAATAGACAAGTTAGAACCAAAAACGCCCCATTTTCACCCAATTTTCCTAGTTTTAGGACCTAGTGAACCTATATTGCCACTTATGAACTATATCAAGCCTCAAACTATTGGTTCTCATTCTTTATTTTTATTTCTGCATTGTATATCCTTTGTTTGTTACAGGAGGCGTACCAACACAGACAGGAGGAATCAAGAACCCAGGGTTCCCAACTGTCTGAAAATGAAATTTTCTTTGAGGCGGCTGGTGGTCGTAATAAGAAGGGTCGTGTTAGAGGTCTTGGTGTTGGTGCTGACTTGTACTACGGCACATCTAGGGGACGAGGATCGGGTTCTTCCAGCCAATACGTACCGTCGGTCATAACTCAAATGCAGGAAAACTTCCACAAGGAGTTGAATGAGAGGGTGGAAGCAATTGAGAGCCAGATCGATAGCCGTGTGGCGGAACAGCTCGATGCTCGAGTGGAGGCTCGAGTGGCAGAACGGATGGCTGAAATCGAGAGGAAGAACAAGGAGTTCTTAGAGGAGTTAGCCAGTAGATTTACAGGATGACATTGTAGTTTAAAAAATTATATCATGTACCGTACTTGGTAGTTACGGCTACGTGTTGTATATATTTGAATTATGTTAGGGCGTGGACTTTTTGACTGAAATTATTTTAAATGCACGTATTTTATTAAACAAGATTGCATGAATACAGGTTCCAGGAAAACAAAACAAAATACAAAAAAATTAAACAGGATTGCAGGAATACAGGTTCCAGGAAAAAAAAACAAAATACAAAAAAAAAAAAAAATTAAAATTACAATAACTTTGCGACGGAATTTCCGTCGCAAAATTTGTGACGGAATTACATTCCGTCGCAAAATTTGTGACGGACTATTCCGTCGCAAAAGAATCCATTTTGCGACGGAAATACATTCCGTCGCAAAATTTGTGACGGAATATTCCGTCGCAAAATGACTCCTCTTGCTACGGAATTTTCGTCGCAAATGTTGTTTTCAGCTACAACTACCTTTCCGTCGCAAAATCCGTCGCAATTCGTTTTGCGACGGATATTCCGTCACAAAAGGACTGTTTGCTACGAAAGTTCGAGCGACGCCATGCCTGTGACGGAAATCCGTCGCAAAGTCACTTTGCGACGGAATTTTGCCAGTTTGCGACGAATTATTTCCGTCGCAAAACGGCCCTTTTCTTGTAGTGGAAGAAGCTAAGGGATCAAACCATCATCAGGGAGAAGACACTAAACTACTACGTGAAATCACAGTTGAATAAAAACAAATAAAATAGCGCAAGAAAAGATTAAATTCCACCGCTTGAAATTAATCTCAAAAGAGAATCCCAGGTAGCAAGAATCAATACTCCACAAAGATTCTAAGTGCTGCAACAATAAGATTCTAAAAACAAATTAAAACTTTGAGAAAAGGAAAAAAAAATCTATATGTGTGTGTTTGCGGAAGCATAAAAAGTTTGTGTATATCCCGCCGGTGGGTTTAATTTTCCAACCCACCGGCAGGGTGGGAATTTTTATATATGATCCCAAGATCTCATCTAAGCTGTGATACCATGTCATATAATATAAACTCCTTGCATGATTAGAGTGATTTCCATTGATCAATATTTATAGGGTTACAATGAGAAACCTAATCATATTAGGTAATTATAAGATATGTACAGATATAAAGATAATCTTATACAAAATATATCCTAAACCTAAGATGAGAATATTCTATGAATATTCTCTATCATATTACTACGTATATTATTTCTCAATCCAAATTAATTTCATGATACGATAAATCAAATCATCTTAAAATGAGTGGATGGAAGCGGCATGATGAAACTACTAACTATGATCGTGATCGATCATAAATTTGTTTACTTGATAAGAATGATAACCTAGGAACATACCATCATCTATAATAATTTAGGACCAAGCTATATGTTCGATGGGTGAATTGAAAGTTATGGGACTTAAATGTATGATGTTTACCCTTATTAGGATAAAGAACAATTCTTAATCTACTGTATTCTTATTAATCAGATCAATTCAGCTTAATTAAAATGAGACCTACACGGGATTCTCCTGCATTCTTATTAATCAGATCAATACGACTTAACTAAAATGAGTCCTACACGAGATTCTCCAATAAAAATGAAAATTGAAACTTCATCATATCAAAATGGAATTAATGAAAATAAATGACAAGAAAGTATAATTATCTAAAACTTTAAACAACAAATTAAAATAAATGAGCATTTTCTTCTTTAGAAATCGTGTACCGTATGACAATCATAATAAGTTAAAAGAGAACTACTAGTTGTAGAAAAACAATCTTAGTAATCCTTAATTGAAAAGTGCCAAACTAAAGTGTAATCAAACATCAACCTCCATAAAGTGTCATGAATGTTTAGACACTAGACCATTAGATATGTTAGATCAATCTCAACAATTCAATCAATCTAAAATACTCTATGCCATATATACAAAATAAAATTTTGATATAGCTAGCGTAATTCACCAACTTATGCTTTAAAGACCTAGTGAGTCACAAAACAACTTAGTTTAGAAGTTAGGTTAATATATAAATTAAATTATATAATATGATTTTTATTGGTTTTGTTCAGCTAGTATTTTAGATAGAATTCCATTAAAAATATGCATGCCCATTCTGTTAATGTATATGTTAAAATTAATCATACGCTAAAAAGAAGTGGAGTAGCATGTGTACATCTTACTATAAAAGTCAACCCACCAAATAACACCTGCCTTCCACAAAAAAGTCAAAAATAATAATATTAAATATTTTAAATTTTATTTTTATTTTGGTTTTCTTTTTATTTTTTAGCATGCCTTACCATAATCATGAAAATAAAAAACAATCATTTTTTTCTGACCAAAATCATTCCTTTTTTTCCGTTATAAAATCCACCTCTTTCATTTCACTTCTCCCAACTCACTCCAAGTCATAACTAGAATTTATTTTTTTCCACTTAGACAATAAAAATAACAACAACAATAATAATAATAATGAGGCACTTCTCTTTGCATTTGTTCATGCTATATGCAACTATCATTACATGTCAAGGTGCCTTACAAACCTCCCTTAGAAGCAAAGGAGCAACACCCATGACAATGCAATTTGAAGCCATCTATCAATTTGGCGACTCGCTTTCCGACACCGGCAACTTAATCCGGGAGTCTACCGGTGCAAAGACCGCTTTCGCGAAACTTCCTTATGGACAAACTTACTTCCACCACCCTACCGGCCGTTGCTCCGATGGTCTTCTTATGGTGGATTACTTTGGTATGTTTCATTTACAACCACACACTTAACACTTTATTCAAGTTTCCTCTGTTTCCTCTGTTTTTCTTTTCCCTTCCATATTGTGATAATATGCATAAAACTTATATTAGAACATATGATATATATTGAACACTATAGTATAATTGTCCTTTCTTTTAAGTTTTTTCTTTTATAAAAAACCTTAATAGATTTATTATTTTAATTTTTTTGACAACATATTACTGTAATTTTTGTAAAGTAAATTGAATTATAAGGAAACAGAGTAAATAGTTTAATACATTAAAACATACGGACTATGTCATTTATATTTATAGTTTTTGATACACAAAAAAACAAAGGATAATCATCACATTTTTAAAATGATACTCCTTATGAAGGGTCTGTTCTCATTGATTGAACTCAGCTGAATTGAACTGAGCTGAGCTAAATTGAACTGAACTGAACTAAAATGAATATTTTATAAGAGAAGGAAATTAGGAGTTGAATTGAACTGAACTGAACTAAACTGAATTTCAACGTAAGAAAACAGGTCCGAATTAGTTAAATTAATGATAAGTACTTTCTTCATTTTTTTTATAAGCTGAATGTTTTGTACGTGAGATTGTGAGAAACAAAAAGTCGAGAAGAATAATAAGAAATTGAGTAGTTTAGTACCATTAACTAATCAATTAACTAACTATATAATGCAATTTTTAACTTTGTAAATCAAACAGCTTGTAAAAAAATTGCACTTTCCCAACCCCCTACCAAAAAAAGTAAGAATTCTTTTCAGAAATTAGTCAATGAGTTAGAATAATTGTGTGGGACTTTTACATCTCAATCTAACTGTTGTTCAATTTTTTTGAATGGTAGCTATGTACTTTAACCTACCACTGCTGAACCCATATCTTGCCAAAGGAAGTGACTTTACCTATGGAGCCAATTTCGCCGTGGCTGGCGCTACTGCTCTCGACGTAGCCGCTTTGGCTGCTCGAAACGTAACTTTACCTCTTACACAAAGCAACTTGGATATGCAACTACGATGGTTTAGATCCCTCCTCTACTCTACTTTCTCCGGTCCAATAGGTACGTGTTATGCTACAATGTACCATTAGATGGCAACAATAACTATTCTTTTTGTAGTCAATAATAAATTACGCGTATGCATGACTGCATGGTACCAAATTACGAGTATTAGTATATGACATTTTGTCAATGACTATCATTAATATGTGCCTAAATATCTATAATTTATTTTAATTAATGGTATAATATCGAGTGGTACAAAAGAGTTGTTACAATATATATGAAGATCAAATACCACGTAATTTTCATAAATACAGTACAATTTATTATGGAGTACTCCATAATCTTTCTTGTCAAATTAATACATGTAGCATGCGTTTGGTAGGTTATTGCTTGTAGGGTTTCCAAATCTTTGGAGAGCCACTTTTATTTATGATAGTGTTTATTTTGACAGAAATTTGGGTACGGAGTATGACATATTCTTGCACCAAATTTAATGTGGAAATAAGTTAAAGGATTTTAATTTTCAAATTTTTGAAAAACTTCTTTTCTTATGAAAGTGCCATAATTTTAAGGACACACAATTTTGTAGGACATACATTTATATCTTTTTTTCTTTTTTTTAAAAATGGCAGGACACATTTATATTCTTACACTGATTGTCAAGTCAAAAGTCTTTACTATACTTTTATACTCTCTTCGTCCCTTATTATTTGCATCATTTGATCCAAAAGATTCCCATAAAAGTGGGCCTATGGTGTTAACCAAAAGGGACTGAGGGAGTATAAAATTAAAAATATTGGTGTAAAAAAAAAGGTTGTGTATGAAGTTTTTTTTTTAAAAGTTAAAATTATGTAAAAGGCGTATAAATTGGACATACTATAACGTCACTGAATTATTCTTAAGTTTGTTGTAATTTTAATTTACTTTTACAGTGAGAAATAAATACTCCATAAATTACAAAAACTTAGGGAAATAAGAGAATTTACCTTTACGCTATCAGAAATTTGATTAAAGCAATCCTAAAAGTTCACAAACTTTTATGATCGATCTAAAGAATATTGACATTGTATATAGTAATCACATGAAGAAATTAATACAATTAGCTGGTCCAAAATCACAAAGAATTGTGTCTATTTATTTAATAATGACATTTCCTTGTAATTGCATGCATGGTTGCAGAAATCAGAGAAAAACTCCAAAAATCATTGGTTTTAATGGGAGAAATTGGAGGAAATGACTACAATTTCGCTTTCTTCCAAGGTAGAACTTTGGAAAAAGTATACCAGTTCGTCCCTCACGTTGTACAAACCATTAAAGATGCAGTTAAGGTATGTTAATTGATCAAAAGTTGCTACTTTATAAAATTACGAGTAATACTTGTAGTTGACTCTTGACTACTATAGTTATTCACATTTCACGTTATAATTCTCTTTGCGTTTGAACTTACAAGTTGTCAGATTATCCTAATCTCTTTAAAATTTTGTGTCAGTGTCACAATAAGATATCGTGTGCATTAAGCTGAGTGTACTACTCCCTCTGTGTTTTTTTAAGTGATACACTTTGACCGGCACATAATTTTAGGCAATTTAATTGACTTAAATAAAATAAGAGGTAAGTGGGGTAGTGAAGTATTAAAAAATTGTTAAAGAAAGGTAGTGGGGTTAATAGTTTATTGAAAAGTAATAAATGTGAGTGGAAAGATATAATAAAAAAAGTAGTAATGGATTTGGGTGGAGACCATGAGAGGAGAGAAATATAATATTTTAATATTTTTTTTTGCCAAAAAAGGAAGTGTATCACTTAAAAAAACACGTCCGGAATTAGAAAGTGTATCACTTAAAAAAACACAGAGGGAGTAAAAATTTATTGTGACATTTTAGACTTACTTTTGGATAAGTAATCCTTATGTTGCTAAAGTTAGTAGTTACTATGATTATTTTATGGGACATAGTTATGATTTTATATCTTTTTCCCATCAATCACTTAATTTTACCTACCATTTTGTGAAAATGCTATCATAGATATAAATATCGTCTACATCACTTTTTTCGGGATGACCTTAAATAATAAGTGTATTTGGGGTGTTAATAATTCGAATTGAAGAGAGTAATATTGAGCACAAATTTTCTCTTAACTAATATTGCAGGAAGTGATACGGCTAGGGGCTACTAATATTGTGGTGCCCGGGAATTTCCCCATCGGTTGTGTGCCTCTTTATCTTGTTAAATTCGCAACCACAGATGCAACGAAGTATGATGAACTCGAATGCCTTAAAGACTACAACGACTTCTCAAAGTATCACAATAATCTTTTGATAGAAGCTATCCAAGAGGTGCAACACGAACACCCAGGTGTTGCCATTGCATATGGAGACTACTACTCTGCCTTGACATGGGTCATTAGTCATGCTCCTCGATTAGGTAAAATAGTTAGTCCATTTGTGCACCCCTCCCTTCTAAACATACTATACATAACCATCGCGTCATTCATTATTATAACCAATTATAATTCAACATTACTATCTTATGTTATTTCTAATCACGTTAATAATTTATACTATAAGGTAAAACCGTTAAAACTATGTTTATTTATCACTCTATCATCAATTTCAAACCATATTTTACATTTTCTAACCAAATGATGTTCTAGTCAATCTCTAAAAATGGCTCAATATTACAAAACTAGTAGGTGTATGGTGTAAATCAACATTGCAAGCTTTGACTATTTCAAGTCTTGGTTTTTTTTCGTTTTGCTAAAAACATAACTAATTTGTAATCATGGAAAAAGATAAATTAAAATGATTAGCTAGGTAAAAAGTTGGTATGACAAAATTTCCTTTGAATCAATCACAATTCACAAGAGGGATTTAAACCCGTGATTGATTCCATGAGTGGTCCATACTAGACCTGGCAATCCTGACCCGATCCGATTGACCCGACCCGAATAACTCGACCCGTAACCTGAAGTTGACCCGAAATCATTGACCCGAAAATGACCCGAACTCGAACTAACCCGACCCGACCTGAACCCGACCCGAAATGGAGTTGACCTGAACATGACCCGATGACCCAAAGTGACCCGATTCGAATGACCTGACTCGAAATTGACCCGAAACCCGAACTTGACCCGACCCGAAATGACCCGAAATCCGAAGTGGCCCGACCCAATTTTAACCCGAATTGATTGACCCCAATCAACCCAACCCGAATTGACCCGAATAATAAGAGAATAGGATGAAATGTTTAATTACTTGTTTTAAGGCTTCTTTATTTTCTAAGTAATAGGTACTCACGATTTTTTTTTTTTTTTTTAACGATTTTACTTTATTTTTCAACTATTTTTTTTAAGTGAATTTATATTGGTGACCCAACACAAACTTGACCCGAATAGACCCGACCCGAGTTGACTCGACCGAAATTGACCCGACTCGAAATTGGCCCGAAAATTGATCCTAAATATTGACCCGACCCGAAAAGACTCGACCCGAATTGACCCGACCCGAATTGACCCGACCCAAACTTAACCCGACCCGAACTTGACCCGAAGTGCTGACCTGAATTTGACCCGAAACCCGAGTCGAACCCGACTCGACCCGAACCCGACCCGAACATTTGTTGACCCGAACTTGACCCGACCTGAATTACCCGGCCCGAACCCGACCCGAATGACCTGTTTGCCAGGTCTAGTCCATACTCCAATGCCTAGAAGAGCCTAGACAATACATGAGACAATATGTAAAAATGAAGTATTAATTGGAAGTTTGGAACTAACATGCCATCATATTGCCAAATTATCACACTATCCTGCTACCTTCGATTCATATTATTCGCAACTTTTATTATTTGTGAGATATAAAATATTCATTTGTTGCGAGTAATATGATCTAGAGGTAGTATTCTAATAGTTGGACTTTTTTAAAGGTTTTTGTAAGAATTTATCATCCACTTCCAAATTTTATTCCATAAATTGCATATACATGTGTGTATAATGTGTATATCTACCTGAATAACTTTAACAGTAAAGTAAAGATAATTTGATGACAGAGGAAATATTATTAACCTATTTAGTCTTTGAATTGTTACTAGAAAACAAAAGGTTTTAAATTCTATATTTTTACAGGATTCGAGCGAAATGGATCGAAAAAGGCTTGTTGTGCAACCGGTCGCAATCCATACAATTATGATCTAAAAAGAAGTTGTGGAAGCCCTGGAGTTCCAGTTTGTCAAGATCCTAGTAAAACAGTAAATTGGGATGGAATTCATATGACTCAAGAGGGAAACAAAAATGTAGCTAGATGGTTATTGAGAAATTTTGTACCTACACTTCAAAAACGTCTTCATCCTTAATCGAAGTAGTAATAAATTATTACACTTTTTGATTGAGAATTTTCCTATATAAATTATATTCAGATAAATTTGATAGTCTAACTAGGCTAATGTCAATTAAGAGCCTTGTTTTGAATTAAGCTCCATTGACATTTCGAGATTGTAATTGATAATAGTCGATGGGCCTATGTTGGATGATCCAAATTGAAAAAGAAAATGGACTTTCAAGTTTGCACGAATTTCAAAGTTAAGGCTATTTGTATTGCATAGATGGAATCAGTGGAACTAATTTGTCTTTTGAACACTAAAAATCTTAAGCACCAAACTACGAAATACTTCGTATGTCAAATTACATATTATCAATTTAGGAATTAAATAAATAGGATTGGATCATGATATTCATATGAGTTTAAGTGTTATTCATGCAATTTAATCATAAAATCAACTGCTCTATTATGCTTTAGGCCCAATTGTGTGATTCATAGATATTTACATTATTTAATATAGCACATTAAACTTAAGTAGACTTTAGCCAGAACACTTTTATATCAAAACAATGCTAGACTAGAGACAAGAGGCCCATTACACAAATCAATGTACCCTCTTTACTTCTTTAGCTCATTAGAGTTAGTCAGTTAGAGCTCACTATTCTAGTCTAGCACCAATAATGAGCACCATTTTGCAATTATAACTTGGATTGCGCTTAAATAGGGTTTACAACCTCTTACTTGAAACGACGATATGGGCTATAAGGCACGAAGCCAATGTGAAAAAATTGAAACTAACCCAATCCAATACAACACAAACATGAACCAACCTGATTATCACTTAATCTAGTCCTTTTTTTTTTTTAATCATATGATAATTATCTTAAATTGTACTCCGTATATAATTAACCGAAAACTGATTTTGGCACACCCTAAATTGATTTTGGCACACCTCTATGTGAGAGCACAGTTTTCTATGCTCTTCTCACATAGGGGTGTGCCAAAATCAATTTAGGGTGTGCCAGAATAATTTTCCTAATTAACCATATATTGTATGAAAACATGTCAACATGAGCATTAATCACATAAAGAGGGAAAGAAAACTAAATTTGCATGAATTGATAACTCAAATTGACAAAGGCCAAATTTCTAGTGTCTAAAAAAAATTAAGCCCTTAAGAAAATGGGCCTGAGAAACTGACAATAAAAGTCCTAAAATGTGAGCTACTTTTGGACTAAGCCTAAAGTGAAAAGGGTTTAAGTTTGATTATGACTTTTGCAAAAATTATATAAAAAAAGGCTTATCCAATGATAAAGTCTGTGTGATCCAACTTACGTCTGGACAAAGAATCTTTGATTCTCATCTAAAATCCAAATCCAAAAGCATAATAATTGAGGCATAAATTTTGAAGAAGAAAACTTTTGCAACTTGGAATATCTAATCTTCAATTTTACTCTTCTATTACTTTAATTTTTATTTTTATGTCTTTTTTGAAAATAATGTTCCATTTCATATATTCTTATATTGTACAGTAGTTTATACCAAAAATGGATATTTAATTCTTACAAGCTGGTATAAAATGTTCCATATATCTTTTCAGGCAGTGCAAAAATTATTTTGATCCCAAATAATATATTCTGTTTCCACGAGAAAAAATATTTAGGTTATTATTATTCTAGATAGGATTCAGACAAGATTGAGGAATTATAATCCGGACTTCGGTTCTTGAAATCATCATTGGGTTTGGCTTTCGAGTGCATTTTAGT
Organism: Chenopodium album; assembly: GCF_948465745.1. Taxonomy (NCBI): domain Eukaryota; kingdom Viridiplantae; phylum Streptophyta; class Magnoliopsida; order Caryophyllales; family Amaranthaceae; genus Chenopodium; species Chenopodium album. The sequence goes on along the minus strand of NC_137859.1, from coordinate 36,041,991 downwards.
CTAAACCCGAAATAGTCTGACCAATGACGTGAATTACTTTTGAAAAAAGTACATAATACGTAGTATATTTTTTTAGTAGAGGTTTGATTATAAAAGTATATATTTGCACTTTATTTTAGTGAAATCATCCAATAAGTATTTTAAAATCACAAATATCTTTTAAATTGGATTGAACATATAAAATCCGATTTGGATCAAATTGGACCGAATATATCAACTATATCAATTAGGAACTGAATTGAAATGAAGTATATTTAAAATTATCTGAATAGAACAAACCCTTAATTTTGATTTGATTTTTGACTTTTCGGAAAGCAGTGATGATTTAATTGCCTCCATGCATGACTTTTACAGGTACCTGTTACTAGGATTTATCATTGGATTTATAACGTGAAGAAGGGGATCTTGCCATACCTATTAGGGTGACAAATGTTAGATTCTAGAACCTAAAACTTACATACAGCATGCAGATTCTAACTATAAGAGGAAATCAGAATCTTGTAACTTGTACGTGCATCATAAGTAACCATATAGTAGTAAAACCTAAAGCAAAGTTTAAGGGGCAACATCTTGAATTCTTGATGCACCCAAATAAACAAGGATCCTCCTGTGTAAGAAAATTGATTTACAAACTTCATCGTAAATTCAAAAATAGAATTTTCAAAAGTCATACTTGTCATATGTGTTGCATGTAAAGGATTTGATCAAATTATTGATATTGTTTATAGTTAACAATTTCTTAAGCTCTTTAAATTGATAGTCAAATAAATCCATTATTCTTAGCTAATGTACCTAGACAAGTAAACTAATGTATCCAGTCGTATTATATTGCTTACTCATGTACTATATATATTCATGAAATCACATCAATATAATTTAAGCTTTCCAACATTTTCTTTCTCCAAACTCTGACATTACATTGTTAACAAATTTGAAAAAAATTACAATTCATATTTAATTTTATATCCACCCCTATTCAACGGCTCTATTTGGCCCTGCCCTAACACTTATATGCAAAATAATACAGTATTTGGATGCAATAGGTGGTAAGTGAATTTAATTAAGACTATATTTGGCAATAAAATTTGGAGGGGGAAAAAAAAAACTTAAATAAAATTGACTATATTTGGCAATAACAAACTTAGTTATAACATAGAATAAGACCTAATCTTCACAATCAAATTGAGTTTTATAATACTTTGTGTTTGAACCTTAAAGCTTGACAAAGCTCATGACTCACCTACAAATTTGAACGAAAACTATAACAAGCCTAGCTTGACCAATCCAAGCTCAATGTCAACTCAAAATTATCACCCTTAATTCTAAAAAATACTGGATGATTAATTTTTTTTTTTTTTTTTAAAACTCGAGTGTAGATTAAAATTTGAGTATTAAATTACCAAAAAAATCGCCAATCATCGTTGTGGATTTTTGTTTTTTGGTTTTTCAGTGTTCAAAATCATATAATATATGTTATATAATGAATCAAATATTAGTCAAACTTATTAAGATCATGATAGTTTTGGAAACTGACAACTGAATAGTGTAAACACCTTTTTTCTTGTTTTCTGTTTGGTTTTTTGTTTTCGAAAAGATTAAAACTAAAAACAAAAAAACGATGTCAAACAAGCCCTTATTTATTGATTTACGTTTAGAGTTTGGTTTCCAAACACACTATTAGTACTCCATAATTAGACAGTTAGACACAAGACACCCCTCCAAAAAACTACCAACTAGGCCAAGCAACAGCCGCCGCAGTTTGATTTAAACTATACGAGGAAGCAAAGTAGAGATGAAGTAGAAACATAATTCATCAATGGCAGTTTATTCTTTTGTTCTTCCTCTCTTCTTTCTTCTTTCTTCTTCCTCTCTTCCCTCTACTTGTCTCAAACTCTCAATCACAAATTAACTCACAAATTTATCTTCCTTTCTTTGCTTTGAATTATCCTTAAAGCTTTCAAACAAAGTTAAGTAACTTAATTTTTCACAAAAACTCCTTTCACACATTCAATTAATTTCATGTTACTTCTTGCTATATAACTTCATTATACTTTCTTTCTCTCAAAATTTTTCTCAAAATTTGTTCATACTCATTTTTTTGGTGGGTTCATTTTGCCAATTGACATTGGTTAGCAAGTATGCTTCTAAGAGCCCACATTTATGTGTTTTTCGTTTTCCTGATTTTATGTGATTGTTTGTTTGATTTTGTTTCGGCTTCGGCTTCGGCTTCGTCTTCGGCTGCTGCTTATAATCTTAGTCTTCCTCATGAACACCCTTACCCTGAACATATTGTTCGAGAATTTCACAGGTTAGAATTATTGAAGCTCATTTTTCAATACAGTAAAGCTATAATCTTGTGAGTTTAATACATTTTTATATTACCTCATTCATTCTAAACTAAGCATTAAACTTAGGAATAATTAAATTGTTAATCTCTGTTTTTTGCTTCAAAATTTCTGCTTTTTTAGTACATGGTTTATAAAGTTAAGGAAAACAATGAGAATGTATCAATTATTCAAATGCATTCTACTTAGTTTTTAGGCATAATTCATTTTGTTTCAAGCATATAATAACATTATTGCTGTAATGTAGTATTGACCTCCTATCCGTCTTCGTGCAACCTACATTACTGTCCATTCACAATGAGGCGCGGAATTTGAACTGTTAACTGTTTTTGTTCAAAAATATGTCAATTTTAGTCTTCTAAGCTCTGTTTTCCTCAAAAAAAAAAAAAAAAAAAAAAAAAAGGAAAAAAAAAAGGCTCTGTTTTCCTCTGTTTTAAGATGAATTTGCATACCTCATTATGATATTTCTACATTCTAGATTACACTTTTTCCATCAAATTTCATCTGGGAATTTTTAATTCTTTAATGGGTATTTAAAAAAAATTAAAATAAAAGAACTAATGTTAAAATAATACGATTATTTAAACATAAATAACATAGGTTATGTTCTCTGCTTTTCTTGCAGGAGAGTTAATGTGTCTCTAAGCAGAAGGAAAACCCTAGAAACAACCCAAGAAAAGGACCAGTTTTCTTGTGTAACTGGTAATCCAATTGATGATTGTTGGAAATGTGACCCTAATTGGGCCGGTAACCGGCAACAGTTAGCCGATTGCGCAATCGGGTTCGGCTACAAGGCACTTGGTGGCAAAGGTGGTCCTATCTATGTGGTTACGGACTCATCGGACCCGGACCCACATAAGCCTAGGCCGGGGACCTTACGTGATGCCGTTAGCCAACCGGGTCCGGTTTGGATAATATTTGCTAGTGACATGCTTATTAAGCTTAAAAGTCCTCTATTAGTCACAAGTTTTAAGACAATTGATGGACGTGGTGCTCATGTTGAGGTAACGGGTGGAGGGTGCATATCAATTGAGCATGTTACAAATGTGATTGTTCACAATATTAATATACATCATTGTTACCCTGCTGACTCGGATGGTGACGGGTTACATATTTTTTCGTCTAGTAACATTTGGATAGATCATTGCACGTTGTCTAATTGCGCGGATGGTCTAATTGATTGTACCGTGGGATCAACTGCCATCACAATTTCGAACAATCACTTCTCTCATCACGATAAGGTTATCTTACTAGGGCATAGTGACGACTATGTTGCTGATCGAGGGATGCAAGTCACGGTGGCATTCAATCGATTTGGTGAGGCATTAAATCAACGTATGCCTAGGTGCCGGTTTGGGTACTTCCACGTTGTGAATAATGATTACTCGAGTTGGGCTGAGTACGCGGTGGGTGGTAGCTCTAGACCTACCATCAATAGCCAAGGGAATCGATACATTGCACCACCAAATCCTAATGCCAAAGAGGTAGAGACCATCTTTTGGGTTAAAGCACTTCAATGCATGTTTTTTATTACTACTCTTTTAGATCAATCCAATGCCCTTTTTACTAAGTTCACATGCATTCAAGAAAAAGATGAAAGTGGCTAAAATGTTGCTTTCCTATAATAAAGCATTCATAACTTAGATAAGATTCTTTCTTGATTTAGTGACGCATTATAGATAAGTTTTGCTTTATTTAGTGTTTAGGCTATTCAATATATTGTGCAAGTGTTTTCACAAAAAAAAAAAAAAAAAAAAAAAAAAAAAAAAAAAAAAAAAAATTGTGCAAGTGTTGCATAAAACCTATTGCAACTTTGCAAGATTGAGCTAGCTAAAAGGATGGCCCCAAAATAGAGATAGTTACACAGACATTGAGACATTAATAAGACCATCTCATACGCGATTTTGCCTCTTAATTTTCACTATATTTAATTATGATACAGTATTAGAAGGCCATGGGTAGGGTCAATGTGACAATATATATCGAGATAGAAAATATAATAATTAACGTGTGTACGTGTGTGTTGATCGGGCAAGGTAGGTTACAAGAAGGTTGGATGCAGATGGGCAAGAGTGGGAGAGCTGGAATTGGAGAACAGAAGGTGATTTAATGGTGAATGGAGCCTTCTTTGTGCCATCAGGTGATGGGGTCAATCCTCAATATTCTTTGGCTTCAAGTATGGAGCCCAAACCTGCTGCTTTTATTGATCAACTTACTCTCAACGCAGGCATCTTGCTTCCTAATGGGTATGTTTCTTTTCCCTTTTTGTCTCCATCTCCATGCTTTCAAATTTATAATCGTAAGAGGTCAAATATGGTCCTGGTTCATATGGCCGACCCTATTTATGAAAATTAAGTATTCGGTGTTATTATTATTGTTGTTGTTGATTCATTATATTATTAACATTGCTGATGTGATGTCGCTACATCCTACATGCATATTAGCGTAAGTGTTTAATGTTATTATTGTAGGTGATTCGTTATGTTATTAATTTTGTTGATGTAATGTCACGCTGCGTTCTAATAATTTGAAAAGAAATCATGATCATTTACTTCATACGAGTATATAATAAATGATGACTACCAAGTCTCCTAGATAGCTAGTTTTCCAAAAGAAGTTACACCGAGTGATGTGTGTTAGTCATTTGCATTCTGAATGAATGATATGTATATCCAAGTGTAAAATAACGACAACTAACAAGTAACAAGATGTATGCTTTTGTGTTCACTACTATTATTTTATATAAAATCTCATAAATTTGTTTGAACAGCTTAAACTCATCATATCCTCACCTATATACTTGGACCCTTTCCAAATCTAAGTCATGGTTAATTACTAATACCATATCTTCACCAGGTCACCCATGTTCTATTGCATATATTCTGTGGTCTTTTTCCTCAATTCTCTGAAGATATTTTCAGAGTCTTGCCCTACACAATTTTCTATATGTCATTTTTTCCCTTTATTTTCTAGATAATGCATTTATTTATAGAAGATGTGATTACAAGTACTGTAGGCCAGTAGGAATCTTGTACAATCTACATAAAAGTTCAAAAATCAAAATATTGTGATTTATTGATAGTAGATTTGTTCTTAAGCAATGAAGGAATATCATTTGTCTAAAACATTGGTTTGCTAGTTATTCTTTGATTTTGATCTTATTTACTATCTTTTATGATTGTAGATTATATGGTGTAATAGCTAATGTGTTGATGTCTAACACACAATTGATACTACATTGATATAGTTAACGAACAGATGGTATGCATTAATGCTAAATTGAGTATAAATAAATTAATTAAGCAGGCAGATAATATAGTCGAAAGAACGGAGGTTTATCTTTTTTGCATGGTCATCATTTAATTGAGTGAACATGAAGGTTTTTTGAAAGTGGCTCATTACATGTTGATTTAGTGTACACTAAAATGTGTTCCACACTAATTAGAAAGAAGCTTTTTAGTGTAAAACTTTAACATAAGATATATTGTAAATTAGCAACTAGACCAACATAAATAGAAGACATTCACTTTAATTTATTCTAGTACAGTTCTTAAAGTGAAAAATATTAGGACACTTTTTCACATGGAAATATGGAGTACTAACATCATGAAAAAAAGGATATTATCATGAGATATGGTCGAAATTATTGGCCTAAATTTGGTTTGCAAGTCAAAGTTGTAAAGTAGTACAATAGGTATCAATTATCATGTTTAAGAATTTTTCACTGAAATTAAGGGGGTTGGCTGACGCATTTTCTCATGCACTTGTTTTGGAATTTATTCTTAGCATATTGTACCTTTTTTTTTTTTTTTTTTGGTATGTTTTCTTTTTTTTTGGATCAAAAGATGCAAAATTTATTATATAGTCATTTGAATTATTTTGATTTTGTTTTCAATCCATCATAAATGCAAAGAAATTAACGTTTTAATTTTAACCCTTGTTTGAAAGCTATGTATCAATTAATTGTTCACCACGCACGTTGTTTATTGATACATGAGTGATTATGCAGAGGCATAGCAAATCCTGGATCAAGAGGTAGCGGCATTAGTAGTGGTGGCGGGCTAATTCCTGGCGGCAATGGCGGTGGTGCCCCGGGAGGCATGTATGGCACGGGAGACGGTTACAATAATCCTCCAGGAGAAGGAGGCTATTATGGAGGGGATGGAGGGTTGTTTTTTAGCAGTGCACCTCCTTCACCTTGTTGTCAAACTTCCATCATTATTTTGTCTACAATACTTATTTTGACTTTATATTTTACCACAAATAATTATTTTGTTATATAGCTAGGCTATAAGTTATTTATAATTTATATAGATAATTCAAGTCATCAAGAGTATATATCTATAAACACTTCCTCTCCCCTCCCATAACAAAAAATTAAAGTTACAACATTTCAACAACCAATTATGAATTGCTCCCACCTTTCATCAGACCAAATTATGGCTAAGTTGAAAGAATTAAAACAAAAAAAGAAAAAACTTACTTGTTAATTAAGCAAAAGGTTTTGCATGACCCATCCATGATATGAATCATATGATTGTCATTTTATTTAAATGGATGTAAAATTAAAGGCTATCAAATTGTCTCTTGAATTAAACCCTCTAACTAAGTGGGGTTTAAAAGATTTTATTTTATTTTTGCAAAATGAAATGAAGTGGAATTTTATATATAGTAAAATTATACAAGTAATAATCAAATGGGACCTTAAATAAGAAAATATCCATTCAAAACAATAGTTCAAACACTAATTTAAGTACCAAACTTTAGGATGATAAGTTGGTGTATGTAAAAGGCTCATTTGCCTTTTTATTATAGACAATACGTTTTAGGAAGATAAACATAAAAAGCACTCCCTCTGTCCCTTATACAAAGCCTTTTTATAGCGTTTATTATTCACATAATGAAGAGAAAGAGGCTTTTAATTTAGGCACAGAAGGAGTATAAAATACGAAGTGATAGGGTTTTGATTATATACATGTATAAAAGTTGGGAAAAAAAAATAGCATTGAATAGTGGAAAAGATAAATTATAGATAGGACGTTACATGATTGTGAATTTATTTAAAATGAATGTAGGTGAATAGTGAATTATAAGCTTTCGAAATGTCTCTTGAATCAAACCTTCTAATGGGTTTAAATGGACCCTAAATATGTATTAAAGGCTGGTAGAGAACCACGATTAAGACCAGTAATATGTCTTTTATTGGTAATTTAATGATGATTTGAACAGATAATGATGCTTGCAGCATTATTTGAACGCCAATGACTAATGACAATAACTAAGAAAGGGAGGGAGAGTTGCTAGCTTGATTCAATATTGATACATAGAGTATAAATTGATTAAGCTTTATAGAAAATGGCTAACATATTAGCAAAACTAGTGAATATTAATTACAAGTTTGATAAGACAGAAGGTCAGGATCCGATCTCTTCATCTTAAAACAATAATTATCCATATGCATAATTAAGAACACGAAAAATGTATCATGTCTTGGTAAGGAGTTGAGATGTCTCATATTTCTTTATTAAATCACCAATAGAAGTAAGAAAAATTAAAAAATAAAAATTCTCTTCTTTTATTCAAATAATTACAAAAAATGTATCATGTCTTGGTATGGGATAACATAATAAGTGAAGATAACGAGATTTTTTTTCCTCTATCAAAACTAAAGTAAAGTAGAAGTAAGCTAAACTATTAAACTGAGATTTAAATTAACCAAGAGAGCAAAACACATTTTTTCATACAAGTTTTTGCACAATGTATTAAAAAACCAATTTATGTATGAAAAAGTTATCAAAAAGTCTAATTACATAGAGACACAAACCAAAGTTCCCACGATTATTTTTGGGTGATACCAAGTTCAGCGCAGCCGCGCAAGCTCAAATCTCGACTGAGACATTATTTTTGTCTCATATAATTATTTTATGTAATTATTCATATTGCACCAACCAATACACATCATATTCCCTATAACCTCGGTATTATTGTTAATTATGCATATGAAAATTTCAAAAATTTGAGTCACAATCAAGAAAATTGTGTGATAGGCCCAAAGCAGACGAAGAAATTTTCAACAATTTAGGGTCCTACTATGTATTTTTGCATTGTTTATCAAGTGGAGTTGCAATCAACTTTGGGAAAGGCATCAAACCATATGGTAAAAGGGCCCATAAATTGTGGGCACGCATTAATGATGTGTGCCCAAAAGTATTTCCACCCTAATCTTCTATTCTTCTACTTATGTGTCTTGGTCCTTGCAAAGTTCATTTGTATAATAAAAAGGGTTTTTCTAAGCTATACTCCTAAGGTATTCGACTTTCTAAGGTGTACCCATACTTTTTCAAATTTCTAAGTTGTGCCCCTCAACTCACTACCATTAATGAATGGTACCTTCCTTGGAACTTCCACGTCACCTAAAGTTAACTATAAATTTAATAGAAAGATGATAAAAGGTAAGGAAATGGTAGGAGAACGAAATCTTAGCCACCAAAACCCTAATAATGAAAACTGAAGCCACGAAATCAAACTCTCAAATAACTTTAAAGCAACTAATAAGGGTACATTTTAGTATTGATAAGGAGTTGAAGGGCACAACTTAGAAACTTGAAAAAGCATGGGTACACCTCAGAAACTCGAGTATCTTAGGGGTATAGCTTAGAAAAACCCCAATAAAAAAAAGGAAATTTTGTCAGAAAAAACTATTTATAACAACTGCTTTGTTGGAAAAAACCTTATAAAAATTTTTTGGCAAGGAGAAACCAGATTGTAAAATATTTTTGTTGAAGACAACCAAAAATCCCTAATTCACATAATTAACCTCTAATTTCTCTTATTTCTTCTAATTTCACTTTTAACTCTACTCATTTAACTATTTAATAATTAAATTAATATATAATTTTTTTAATTAAAAAAAATAAAAAACCACCACCATCCCCACCACCACCCAGCCCGGAGTCATCCCTTCCCCCTCCCTATTCAAACCGTCGCATATAACCCCCACTCTCGGTGACCAACCTCCAATCCACCACCGCGTTCGCGACCTTGGTTGTTACCCGCCGAGCTCCCTTGCTTCGACTAGCCAAAAATTTCTTCCATTCTTTTCCAGTCGTGCCATTTTCTCCTGCTGATTATGAGAAACAATCCATTCCATAGAAAAATCAACATCTCACAACAAATTCAAGCAATTCAACAACAAAAAAACAAGAGAAAATCACATACTCCGTAAGTAAGAGAGATAAAGAAAAGAAACCTCGAGGATTGACGACGAAGACGAGAGCAGAGCGGCGACATAGAAGCTTAGTGGAGGAGAGAGAATTTTTAGGTGGCATTGATGGAGGATTATACATTCTGAGCCTCACAACCACTCGATCTATTGGATGGTTTTTAAGGTTAGGGTTTAGGAAGGTGGTCGCGGCGAAAATAAAGGGGAAAGGGAGGAGGTCGGTTCGGCGGTGGAGGTTGGTCGTCGGGGGTGGGGGGGTTCCAGCCTTCCAGGCGGCGGCTAGGGATGGGGGAGGGGTTGCTGCCTGCTGCCCACATTAGGGGGAGAAGGAGAAGGTGGTTGGGTGGTGGTAGTGAGGATGGTTTTTGTTTTTTTTTTTTTAAAATTTATAAATTAACTTAATTATTATATAGTTAAGTGACAATTATGAGTAATTAGAAGAATTAAGGTGAAATTAGTGGTTAATTGAGTGATTACAAATCTCAGGTTGCATTAAACAAAAATATTTCACAATCTGGTTTTTCTTTGCCAAAAAAATTTTATAAGGTTTTTTCCAACAAAATGACAGTTATAAATGGTTTTTTCTGACAAAATTTCCTAAAAAAAATGTATTAAGTGGGTTGAATATATAATGCTAGGGAATTGCAAAAATAAGAAATGAGAAATGAGAAAGCTAATAATATCCTAACAATTCTCATTCTAGCAAACATGAAATCAGTGTGAGGTACAAATTTTTTGAATTTTTAAAATAATTTTTTTGTATCTATGTCCTAAAATTTGTTATATATTCCTATTATTTTATATTTAAAGAAAATGTTTTATTTTTAATTAATTTTTATTTAAACTTAAAATTTGCCAATTTTGCTTACGTGACACTTGAATTATTAATCATAAACGAAATTAATTGTAATACCCCGTATTTTTTAAACGTATTTTCTATTTAATTAATTAATTAATTAATTAATATATAATTATTATTCTGTTTAAAAGGTATTTTAATTTTATTTCACTATTTGAATTTTGAGCTAAAATGATATTTGAATTTTGGCGCCAATATTTATTATCCATTTATTTTTTATTTTGAAAACCCGGATTATTTATATATTTTACATATTTTAATTAAAGAAAAAACTATATTTTATTATTTAATTAAAAGGTCCAAAATTCCTAATGATTGATTGGGATTTTATATATATATAAATGGTTAGGTTAATTAATAAATAAAATATTATCTTTATTTCTTTAAACATGAAACCCGTGTGAGGTACAATTTTTAAATTTTTTTTAATAGTATTTTGTATTTATGTCCTAAATTTTTTTATATATTTCTAATATTTTATATTTAAAGATAATATAATTGCTTTTTAATATACAAAGTAAGTACGTAGATGTTCATTTTATCAAAGATAATATTTTATTTTTAATTAGTTTTGTTATATATTGCTGACGGTTACTTGGGGGAAGGGTTCGACCTTCACCACGTCCGCCTGCATCACCTTTCCCAATTTCCAAGCAAACTGCTTGATTCCCTTCATGGTGGGGCCGCCTGAGGCAAATCCCCCCAATATTACGGTCACAAAGCCTGAATCAGTACTTTTACCATCGTCTTCCTTGTTATTTTGCTGTTTCTTTTCGGACTTGTTGTCTGTTCGTGTGTAGGTGAACTTGGACTTCATTACATACGAGTTCAACATGCCCTTCTCGGCTAGCTTGTCCAACAACCTCTTCAAGTTGATACAATTGTTTATGTCATGCCCCCACATCCTTGTGGTAATGACGGTACTTGTTTTTGTTCCTGTAATCCTGTATTTGGCCGAGCCTCTCAACGACTAGTGCTTTTCAAACTTGAACTTATCCTTGGTTTCCATCAGGATAGAGTAACAATCCTTGTTGAACTCATACTGAGGTTCGTACGTCTTGACTTTCTTTGATTTTGGCTACTGGTCTTCGGCCACCCACACTTCTTTCCTTTTGTTTCCTTCTTCCTTTTTACCGGGCGAGTCTTGCTAAGTAGATTGTTTCTTCTCAGCCCCCTTGGCCGACGCTTCTACTTTTGTAAGGGAACAAAAGTCAGCCGCCTAAATGTAGGCCTCGGCTTCCCACATAACGCCTGCGTATGTCCGAACCTCTTTTCTTACCAAATCAAACTAAAAACCAATTTGCCTTAATCCCCGAAGAAATTCAGAGTAGGCCATTTCATCCGGTAGGTTATGAATTTGGGCTTTTTCTAGGTTAAACCCCTGCATGTACGAACGTAGGCCCTCATTCTTTCCTTGCACAATTGTTGCCAAGTTGAGACTTGTTTTTCGAGGCGGTATGTTGTAAGATAAATTCCCTACCACTAGGCGAAAAAACTAGTTGGCCACCGGTTCAAAACCCCCCTATGCCACCGGTTTTGAACCGGTGGTTAGTTGGGGGATGGCAAATCCTAGAACAAAAGGCCACCGGTTCAAAACCGGTGGCAATTATCTTGGCGCCTTTTTTTTTTGGAGGGATGGCAGGTAATTGCCACCGGTTAATCGGTGGCAATTAGAGGAAATTTTTTTTTTTTTTCCCTGCAATAATTCCTATAATTCCTGCTATATTTCCTTCATGTATTGCTGCTATTATTTCTGCTGTAATATAATTATATATAACAAGATTTATAAATATATATTTAGACATTAATTATTAAAAACCAAATGCAATACAATAAATAAAATATCATATACATAAGTACAAATTTGCACCATACTAACTTACTAACAATAAATAAAGTAGTCTAAAGTTTAATCACAAAGTTTAAATTCAAAATGATGTAACATTTACAAATTGAAAGTGATGAAAGATGCCAACATGTCTCGTACTTCATTAAGGTTCTTGCTTGTTAACGGATCACCCTTTAGCACCTTGTAAAACTTGGAATATATAAACATTATGTTGGAATAAATTAGTTAAGTTAAACACGTGTAAAGAAATATGCAAAAAATTAAATCACATAAAAAGTGCAACTTACTAAGTTTTAGGACGCATTATTCAAAACATGTTTTCTACCTTGCCCATTTTCAACATTTTTTGACTAATGAGCTAGTTCTTTCTCATAACATGTCAATTATACTTAGTTTTAGGTGGCTAAGCCTTTTAATCACATAAAAAAGCAACTTACTAATTAAGTTTAAGGACGCATTTTAATCCTAAATGACCTATATAAGGCCTAAATGACTTCTACCTTGCCCATTTTCTACATTTTTTAACTAATGAGCTAGTTATTTCACACAACATGTCAATTATACTTAGTTTTAGGTGGCTAAGCTTTGAAATCACATAAAAAAGCAACTTACAAAGTTTTAGGACGCATTTTTAATCCTAAATGGCCTATATAAGGCCTAAATGACTTCTACCTTGCCCATTTTCTACATTTTTTAACTAATGAGCTAGTTATTTCTCATAACATGTCAATTATACTTATTTTTAGGTGGCTAAGCTTTGAAATCACATAAAAAAGCAACTTACAAAGTTTTAGGACGCATTTTCCTCCTAAATGGCCTCCAAAAGGCCTAAATGACTTCAACTTTGCCCATTTTCTACATTTCTTAACTAATGATCTAATTCTTTCTCATAACATGTGAATTATACTTAGTTCTAGGTGTCTAAGATTTGAAATCACATAAAAAGAGCAACTTAATAAGTTTTAGGACGCATTTTGGCACTAAATAAGGCCTAAATGACTTCTACCTTGCCCATTTTCTACATTTTTTAACTAATGAGCTAGTTCTTTCTCATAACATGTCAATTATACTTAGTTTTAGGTGGCAAAGCTTTGAAATCACATAAAAAGAGCAACTTACTAAGTTTTAGGACGCATTTTGGTACTAAATGGCCTAAAAAAGGCCTAAATGACTTCAACTTTGCCCATTTTCTACATTTTTTAACTAATGAGCTAGTTCTTTCTCATAACATGTCAATTATACTTAGTTTAGGTGGCAAAGCTTTGAAATCACATAAAAAGAGCAACTTACTAAGTTTTAGGACGCATTTTGGTACTAAATGGCCTAAATAAGGCCTAAATGACTTCTACCTTGCCCATTTTCTACAATTTTTAACTAATGAGCTAGTTCTTTCTCATAACATGTCAATTATACTTAGTTTTAGGTGTCTAAGCCTTGAAATCACATAAAAAAGCTACTTACAAAGTTTTAGGACCCATTTTCTTCCTAAATGGCCCTAATAAGGCCTAAATGACTTCTACCTTGCCCATTTTCTACATTTGTTAACTAATGAGCTAGTTCTTTCCCGTAACATGTCAATTATACTTAGATTTTGATGGCTAAGCCTTGAAATCACATAAAAAAGCGCATTTTACTAGGTTTAAGGTCGTACCTCATCAAGATGTATGGTGTTGGTACAATGAGTCGCTATGTCAAGCATGAATCTCATCACGTATAATCCACAATCAACTCCATTATCTTGTTGTGGGCACTGGCATAGGAACAAATCAAATGAATCAAACATCACATAAAATCCACAATTGTTTTAGCAATGTTTATTAAGATTATCACAATATGATGTGGTATTACCGTAGGTGATTTCCATGTAGGACCCTTTGGAGCACGACCATGTATTTTCTTCATAATACTATTGGAAAGTAAATTCAAATTTGATTAGTTTGACTACTAAATGAGTTAGCTTAAGATAATCACCACTAGGTAGCTATATTTACTTTTGTAGTATAGCGGCCACGAGGTACTTCTTTGTTGATCGAGCTGAATCAAGGTGAAAGATTGTGTTATTAGCAGGACAAATCACCATGAGGAACCAATGATACCTACATAAATTCACAATACACAAACAAATCAATAATTTGGGTACAAAATATATTTCAAATATAGAAAGAATTGAATTACACATGGTTAAACGTACTCCTGATAACATGGGGCGAATATGAACTCATCTCTCGCACGCATTGATTCCTTAATACTATGATTAACATAGTACATCACCTCAGGGGAGTTGTTTAAGATTCTAGTCTCGATTGTCTGTTCGGGACATAACCACCCAACTTTACCAGGGGAATTAGTGTCACTTGAGTGCTCCCGTAGTGCTCTGCGTGCATGGACAGTGAAAAATTGATTAACATATCAAGGATAAACAACACTAATATGAATTAACATATTTAATTTTAGTGGCATGTGCCCGTACCTCATGAATATTTGAATGAGAGAAATGTTAAGGCTTGAACCTCTTAAAAATTCCTTCACATCTTGTTTGTTTAACCATGCACTTGCATCCTCATCATAGTGGAACATTGCCTTAGGTAGTGCAAATTCAATGGGATCGTCACTAGGCAAATGACTAACACGATTGTGTAGAAAAGTTAAATCCTTAGTGAGCGATTGAAGGACATTGTCTCCAACAAGTGGGGTAGGTTGCATCGCTGAACCTTTCGAATAATTCTTTTTCGGCACTTGTTCACTCTTCGACCCTTGTTCACTCATCTTCTTTGTAGGTTGATCAACGCTTTTGGGCTTCTCCACCTTCCTTCTCTTTGAAGTTTGACCTTTTTTCGAAATCTAATCAAACAAAGTAAATTGAGGATAAAAAATTCTAGGTCGGGGGTTAAGCTATACGTACGCAATAGCCAAGGCAGCAGCTGCCAAGGATGCACCAGCGGCCGAGGCAGCAGCGGCCCAGGCAGAACCTGTCGAGGCTGCAGCAGCCCACTTGGGCAGCACCTGCCGAGGCTGCTGCGACGGCAGCACCTGCCGAGGCTGCTGCGGCCCAGACAGCACCTGCCGAGGCTGCTGCAGCCATTGAAGAACATTTTTTTTTTAAAAAACAAAGAAATATAAAATGGCATGCAGATTTGTTACTACGTTTTTAGCACATAAAAAAAAATTATTACCTCGTTGATCAACCTTACCCAAGCACGAGGCCATTGCACATAGCTACCTTTTTCTTTCCAAAGAAGAGTAATCCCATCATCCACTATAGGCACCGGGAGTGGGATGTTTTCGAACCCAGCAACGTAAGAATTGATCCCGACCGCGTAATGTTGTGGCCTAAGCCCTTGGAAATGGACCGTTCCTCTCGTCGCTTGTGCACTACCATGCGCCACTAACTGCAACTCTTCACTATTTGATAGCCCCGGGGCTAGAAGTGTACACTCAGTTTCTACCTACATCATTAACGAAATTCACTTGTAAAAGCAGAAATTATAAAAAAATGGTCTTTTCCTACACAATTGATCATGTAACGAAATTCACTATGTTAAAAGTAATAGATTATCCTAAATTCACCTCTAAATCTGAAAATTCATGGGGTGTTGGATTATCAAGCTCCCTCGAGTCCGCATGTGTGGGAGTAACAACCTGCAATAGTTATTCAAAAATGTCACATTAGATCTCACATAACTCACTACGCCAAAACTAATAGATTGAAAACTACCTCATGTATCTCATCTTCTCCATCACTATCATCTTCTCCTTGTCCTTTTGGGTGGCTACTTGAGTCGACCGGTGTAGCCGAGGGGAACGGCAAGGGTAAGTTCATTTGCTTCGCCCAAGCATTGAACTCACCTACTAACTCATTGCGTACTTGTTCCTTGATGGATGCCACCTTGGCATCCAAGTCCTCCGGTGAGTTAACACTTGCCCGAGATCTTCCCAATTTTGTGTATTCTGAACCCATCACTTTTTCCCATCCTAGCAACGTCCCTCCCATACCTACTACCCGGCCTGGATGGTAGGGCTTTCCCAAAGCCAAGGTGAACGGGTCTTTCTCTATAGTCGAGACCAGCTTGCCTTCAACAACTTCTGTAGTGTACTCAAGCTATAGCATAAGAAAAAATGTCAACATGAATACATATAATGTTTTTATATGGTAAAGTTATGCAAAAGTTTCAAATAGCTTACAAGTTTATCAGCCACTTTTTTTCCCGGTTCTTTGATGACCCATTTTCCGGTTTCCTTATCAAAGGAATGTAGAGAACAAATGAAATTGCCAGCACGACTAACCAACGTAGTGATCGTGGAGTCGGAGGGTTCTTTGGATGACCTAGGCAGCAAAGTAGGGTATATACCCTCCTTCAACCAAGTAGGCCTACCTCCATTCACCAAATGTCTTGGCCCCCGTCTTATGGAGGTACTCCTTCTGCAATGCATTTGCCTTGTTTTGCTCTCGAAGTTCCTACATAAATACAAATGTTAGAATCATTACTGCAAAAAGAGTCAATATATTATACAATTCTCATTAGATTTACTAGTTCTTACAATTGCTTTGGGTCTTGTTTTTTGAATAACAAATTCTTTCCACTCATCCTCTGTCACGCTTGGCCATATTTTCCACGGTGGTTCTTGTTCCTCAACAACTTCCTCATTTCCACCTTCACCACCCATCCCCTTGGAAGCTTTCTTCTTGTGTTTCTTCTTCTTATAGATCCATCCATTGGTCAAATGGGTCTTGAAGCCTCTGAATCTCTCCGCTAGTAAAGAATCAAACACCCTTCTCTTCTCGGGATCATTTGGAATATTAAACAGCTTCTGCAATCACAAATACAAGCAATTATTATGTTAAATTAACTAACAACTATTAAGTGAAAGTATTTGTAATTGTGTAAATGTGCATTTAAACAAAATACTTGACCTGGTATCATCCCAAAATGTTTGAATCAAGCCTGGAGGTACTTGCCGCCAACCAAGTGTAATGGGGATTTTGCGCGCACACATGCCAACTTGGTTTGCATAATTCCGAAGCCATTTGCCAGTAGGTCGTCCTCTTTTGTCATACTCCAGGACCATGGGACCGTTTGGCTTCCTAAAACTTGTTGTCGGACCCCTACCCTTTCTCTTAGCAGGAGCCTTTAACCCCCTTCCACCACATGTGTTCAATTGCTCATGTCTTTGGCTATCAGTTTGAGGAGTAGTGTTCACCAACGACCTCAACAATTGTAGAATCAATAGGAGGCGCACGTTCAGCTGACAATTCAAATTCTACAAGCCTGCGCTCAAAAGCATCTTGTTCCTGATCTTCTGGCTCACCCAAATCAGTCTCCTTGTTGACATCATATGGCTCGTCCTTGTCCTCATCCTCACCATCATAGCCATCGTCATCATCCTCCAAATCCTCTACTAGTGGGTCATGATCGTCCTCCATGAGTTATAAAAACCTGTCATTACAAACATAAAACGATATTAGTTCCATAAAAGATAAAAATGTTGACATATAGGTCATACTACATGTTAGCATATAAAATAGGCAAGTAAGTTCACATATAGATCATATTTATTCTATTTTCATCAAAATGACTCTATAAATTACGCAACTTGTTATTTTCTAGTACCGTTGACACTTAAAGTATTAAATTCTTCTTATTTAACATATTTTGAGATATATACTTCATTCCTTAACAAGAACTTGTAAAAATTTAGCAACTAAAATAACACTTTCATTCATTCTAACATTCCTTCGTTGTGGTCTGACCGCATATAACTTGTTTGGTCGTCTATGTCATTTGATGCAATAGGTCTAGGAACAGTGAAAGGTGCTGAATCATCAAACGCATCGTATTCTTCCTCATCCTCAACATCTCCAATGCCTAGGATTCTTCTTTTCCCAGCTAGCACAATGGACCATTTTGAATCGACTGGGTCAGTTACAAAGAACACTTGCTTAGCTTTAGATGCTAGGATGAACGGTTCCGCACTATCATTCAAGTGGCCAAGATCTACAAGAGTAAAGTCATCATACTTGACATTACGCCTGATATTATCAACCCACTTACACTTGAAAAGTGCAACCGTGAAGTTACAATAATCAAGCTCCCATATTTCTTGAATTCGACCGTAGTATGACAATTTTGCATCGATAGGTGATTTATCCTTTGCACTTGCAAACTCCCTTGACGATGCCACAAGCGTTACTCCACTGTTTTGGGTCGACGAAGATTTCAAATCCCGACCCTCTGTCCAAAAAGTGTACCCATTGATGTCATATCCCTCAAATGAGCGAACATCATCCCTGGGACCATAAGCAAGCCACCTTACTGTATCGGTGACACTATCATCCAAACGACTCATCACTCGTTCACTAAACCAACTCACAAACCTCTTATTATGCAACTGCATTAGTGCCCTTTCACCCTTCGATGGAAATTCATCACGCAAACTAGCCATGTGCTCATCTAAATATGGGTGAACATCTGCAACATGGTGCAACACATAAAGGTGTGCTTGTAAGAACTGATCTCGATCAGGTGACATTCGTTTTGACCCAATTGTGCCATGACCATCCAGTCTCCCTTCATGTCGAGAAGTAGGAAGACTAATAGGTTTAGCAACGGCTAAATAGTCAGCCACAAAATTACCAATCTCCTCACTCACGGTCCCTTGAATCATGCTTCCTTCCGGATGAGCCAGATTCCTTACTTTATCTTGCAATGTGCCCATGTGTCTTTCAAAAGGATAGCACCACCTTAGGAAAACTGGACCGCACAACTTAATCTCACGCACCAAATGAAGAATGAGGTGCACCATTATGTCAAAAAATGAGGGTGGGAAATACATCTCAAATTTGCACAAAGTCACAACCACATCCGTTTGCAAAGCATCAAGTGTACAAGGATCAAGCACTTTGCTGCATATTGTATTGAAAAACGAACATAAGCTTGTAATAGCTTCCCTCACGTGCTTCGGTAAAATACCACGAATTGCAATCGGTAGAAATACTTGCATCAACATGTGACAATCATGAGATTTCATACTTGTCAACTTCATTTCTCCACTTAAGGATACAAATCTTTTCATGTTAGATGAGTACCCAGAGGGAACCTTAATGCCGTAAAGACATGCACAAAACATCCGCTTTTCTACCCTTGACAATGTGTAGCAAGCCGGTGGTAAATACTTCTTCTCAACCTTGCCTTGACCCTCATCTCTACTCTTTGAAGCATCCGCGGCCTTTCCCTTTCCCTTGCTCTTCCCTTTTCCTTTTTTCGAAACATTTACATTTTCCTGTTCCGGTTCCTTTCCCTTTCTATCCTTCCCCTTACTAACCTTGTCCTGAGGCCATAATTCCGGACGAATCCCCATCTCTTGCAAATCTAACCGTACACGCTTTCCATCCTTTGTTTTGCCTGAAATATTAAAAAAGCGTTCCCACAAGAGCATCACACACATTCTTCTCTATATGCATCACATCAAGGCAGTGCCTAACATTATGTTCTTTCCAGTACGGAAGCTTTCACAAGATTGATTCTTTTTAAAAAGAGCTGTTGAGACCGGAGCTTTTTCATATTTTCCAAACACCGTTCGTATACCCTTAACTCAAGCATAAACCTCAACACCCGTCAATGGCCTAGGCGCAATCTCCTCTTCCACTGTCCCATCGAAAGCCTTTTTCTGCCTACGGTACGGGTGATCACGCCTAAGGAACCTTCGAGTCCTTAAGTACACATCTTTGTGAGAATTCTTAAGGTATATGCTTGATGTGTCATCAATACAAATGGGGCATGCTTTTTTCCCTTTAACCTTGTACCCACACGGGTTGCCATATACAGGAAAGTCATTCATGGTCCACATAAGGGCTGCACGCAATGTAAACATCTCGTTCTTATGAGCATCAAAACAAGAAACCCCTTCGTCCCACATTTTCCTCAAATCGTCAATTAGTGGCTGTAGACACCCATTTGTGTCTCCCCAAAACCAAACCCAGTGATGAATGCCTTGCGCGTTGTGTTATTATCGAATTAGGTGAAAGTGATTTGAAAGTCGAGTGTTGCGGTTTAGTTTTAATTAAATTCTTTTCTCTCTGTTTTTGAAAATGACTTTATTTATTTGAAAATAGCCGAACCAGTTTAGTTTGGTCTGTAATTAAGGTCCAATAATAGTGTAGATGGATGGGGCTCGAAGAGACCTTTCCAACGATATATTATAAGCCCGATTCCGATGAATATTGAGGAAGTTATGGCCGAAATACTAAACTGGGCCTGGTTAATTATTTTAATACGGCCCAATGATCTAGAGGAGGGCCCAATATTAATTATTATTCCTAAAATTATTAGGATTAATTATAGTTTTCTAGAAGTTTCTAGAAAGTTCTTTTTGGTTCTAATATTATTAGATTTAATAATTAATTATCTTTAAAAGATTTTTATTTGGAATAAAATATTGTTTTGTTATCTTAAAAATACGTATTTTATCTTCTGTACGGATTCCGTAGATCAAGTTGATTAAAGATCGGATTCCGCGTGAAGAAAAACGCGCTAATACAGGCTGTCGCCACGCGACAGACCCTGTCACCTCGCGACAGACATTGTCGCGTCGCGACAGAGTTAATTCCTGGCGACAGCGTGGAGTTTTATTCCTTATCAAATTCTATGATTTTCCGGACTATTTTCATTATAAATAGCGTCCGACTCCCTGTTTTCAGAATCATCAATTACTATCAATACTCTTCCTTAATTCTCTCTTTTCTCTCTTGAGGAATATATGCTTTCTTTCTCTCTCTTTTTCTAAACTAGCTTTTTACATACAATATTCCGCATTCATTAGACTTAGAGTCTCTTAGCCAAGTTCGAAGTTGCCTTCGCCCTAGACGTGCAAGGTTTGATATTTCTGAGGGTTTGGTCTAAAACTAGTCAAAACTTTGTTTAATTTGATTTCAATTTAATTCTTTAGTTATTGTTCTTTATTTATTTTCATTGAAGTTTACTAACTTGTGTATTTTGTTATTAGAAAGAGGTACGAGGCTTCAAAGTAAGTAGATTAGCTTACTCCCTATTTCTTTAACAATGTAGAAAGCATGTTTATTAATGTTTAATTCCTAGTATCATGTTAGGATGTTATTTTATGCTTTCTAGTGTCATGTTTAGGGTGCCTTTACCTAGTTCTAATATCATGATATCATGTTAGTACCATGTTAGGTTAAAGCTTTGATCTTTATTGTTTAGTGACATGCTAGGAATTGTTATTAATCTTGTTAGTATCATGCCTAGGATCTTGCTATTATTATCAAGCTTTATTATGCCTTATCATGCCATTATCATCATTATTGTTATTTTGTTTATTATTATGTTGCTTGATATTATATTTTATTGTTATTGCTCGATCACGCCTTTTATGCAGGTTTAAAGGGAATTTGTACTTGAAATCACGCTTAATAAGATAATTAAAAATTTGGTTTAGGCTAATGTGATTTTAACTCAAGTGATCGCCAATAATAGTATTATTTGTGCATTAATATTTCAACCAACATAGATAAATAGGGTAGGATTAATATAATGTTTGTATGTTATTCGAAAAGCGCACATGAATACGAGTAGAACAAAGTAGAGGCCTATTTTATAGGGCGGGACCTTTCTTTTGTAGATTGGATTCGTACCCTCATCCCCGGACCCTGTTTGGTTCAAGACCTTATGGAGTAGTTGACGGTCCTTTGGATTGTCTTTTGGGTTTACAAGTTCCTAAAACTTGTTGGCGACTCTTTTTGCTCTTTGTCTTTCCCTTTGGAACGCCACCGTACTTTAGTGTATGATCACAGTGGGGTTCAAGTTTGAGGTTATCATAATGCTTGAAATATTCCCTACAGTGGCGCAAGGTAAACATCTATGTCATTTCCAGGTTTCCTAGGCCCCGTTATTAGCAATGAAAGCATTATATACTTCCGTTTCATACATATCCAAGGAGGCAAATTGTAGATCACCAAAAGAACAGGCCAAGTCCTGTGCTGGGTACTAAGAGTGCCAAATGGATTCATCCCGTCTGTGCACAACCCAAGTCTTAAATTTCTGACTTCATTACCAAACTCCGGAAACTTCAAATCAATGTTCTTCCATTGCGGGGAGTCAGCCGGATGCTTCAGCATTCTGTTTTTCTGTCTTCCCTCGGCATGCCACCTCAAGTTTGTAGCGTCTTTTGGAGTTGAGAATAGACGCTTAAACCTTGGAATAATAGAAAGATACCACAACACCTTAGCAGGAGGTCCCGTCGTACCAGGTTTGCAACTCATGCGCTTGTAGCGCGACTGCTTGCATCGTGGACACTCCTCCAATTGTTCATACTCATTACGATACAAAATACAGTCATTAGGACATGCATGTATCTTCTTATACTCCAAACCAAATGGACACATCAGCTTCTTTGCATAATAGTAAGACTTAGGAATTTCATTCCCATCAGGCAAGATATCACTTAATGCGGTCAACAAAGAAGTGAAACTGACGTCTGTCCACCCATGCTTCGACTTAATGTTAAAAAGTGTTAGCACGGCAGAAAGTTTGGAGTATTTTTTGCACCCAGGGTACAAAGGCTTTTTGGAAGCCTCTGAAAGTAAATCAAACACATCACCTTCGACATTATGCAACATCTCATCCACGTCTTCATCCTCGACCTCATCTACTGGATCAACCTCAGCTCCATCCTCACCATCCTCAAAAACATATTCATCATTCTCACATTCCTCGTCCACATGAATCTCATTGCTTCTGTCATGCACATCATTCCCATCAAGATCCCCACTATACTCTCCACTTTCACCATGCCAAATCCATACATCGTATGTAAGTCTAAACCCACGACAAAGTACATGATCTCTAATGATCTCAACACTATTGACCACCTTCACATTATTACAATCAACACAAGGACAATATAGGTCTTCCTCACCCATTTTGCGCTGATAAGATAAAGCCGTCTTGCAAAACTCTTGAACCCCATTCCAAAATTCCAATGTATCACGTCTACCATACATCCAACCACGAGCCTTCTCCATTTAGTAAAGTGCCTCTAAACATATATAGCAACATATTATGAATAATGTACAATTGCTACATATTTTACGTAAATCAACTTCAAGTACACACCGTGAATAAACCATTCATATAGTGAAAAAATGCATGTTTCCAAAGTGTCCTTATCACTCCAACCTAACCCATCCTTGAATGTTTACTCTCACTAGTGAATGTATGTCAACTTTCCAATTTTAAGGAAAATCCGGCAGCACTTCCCCCCAGTTCTCCAAGTACACGATGTAGATAATTACTTACCCACATATGTACCCAGAGAACATGGTGAAGAAATGGAAAGCCAAGATGTTCCTTAAAATCGAAAAAAAGACATACATTCACCACCTAAGTGAGAGTAAACATTCAAGAATAGTCCCAACTGGGGACTATTTGAACGGGTATCTAGGCATATGATGATGCAAACATTCAACATATTGTTGTAATTATTTATAATTAAACAAGACACAACTTGTAATATCATGAACAAACTTTTATCAAATGGATAAATAGAAAGAAATATAGTTCCATAAAGTTTATAGTTCATACCAATATAGCAAGTACAATAGATGTAATGTCACGAACTTCCCACTTGAGTAGCTAATAAACTTGTGCTTCACTACATATCAATCTACAAAATTAAAAAATAAAACAATAACAAATAAGTTAGTAATTTTGTCAAGAACTACAAAACAACCTAAAATTACACATTAAAACATATCAATTAATAATTACACATTAAAACATACTACCAAAATTCACCTAAATAAGTAACAAGGTTACTAATAACCTCTAATTTAATAAAAATTACCCACTAAAACTTATGAAAATTCAAATAAGTAACAAGGTTATTAGCTAATCTCTAATTTATTTAAATTTTCTTAATAAAACAACCTAAAATTCAGAAAAATTAGGGTAAACTAAATTCAAAACTTAAATTTAATTTGTCAATTATACATTATATTGTTCAATATGCAAAATAAATTAAAACTAACCTTAGGTGGAGCTGCAAAGGAAGGTGGAAAGGGAGGAGAGATGGTCGGTGGTGGAGCGGCGGCGTGGAATAGTGGCGCGGCGGCGAGGGTGGTGCTGCTGTGGGCCTGTGGTCGCTGCTGCTGCTACTGATTTATATGCTGCTGCTGCTGCTGCTTTGTGGTGGTAGCTAGGGTGCGCGAAATTGGAGGTTCCAGGTGGTGGAGGTGCGCGGAGGTGGTGGAGGGTGGTGCGGTGGCGGTGGCTGACGCTTTGTGGTGGTAGCTAGGGTTCGTTGTTTGTGAATGGTGGTAATTAGAGGAGTGCGCGCTGCTATGTCGTAGTTCGTGAATGAAACAGGAGAAGGAAAGAGGAAAGAGAAGGAAGAATAGAGGGAGGGAAGGCGCGATTTCTTTTTTTATATATTATTGATTATTGCCATCGGTTCAGAACCGGTGGCCTTTGGTTTATTGCCACGGGTTTGCAGTGAACCGGTGGCAATGTGGGTTTGGTTTGAACCGCCCATTTTTTAAGCCACCGATTTTCTAAAACCGGTGGCCATTGACTGGTGTTTTTTTGAATTTTTCTACTAGTGTACGAACATCAAGCAGAGTGTGGTAAAATAATTGATGCACCCAGCTGGACGGTATTGAACCAATCCTACGCCACACCCTTCAAAGTGGCCGGGAAGCATTTGCACCAAGTAGTGTCATCTACGCTTTGTAAGTACATCAATTTTCTGTACGAAGTGATGTGTTCCTCGGGGTTGTCCGTGCCATCATAGGTGTCAACAAGTACACTCTTCACCTTCGCTGGCTAAGGAGAACTCAAATTATCTTGCAAAAACGGAGGTGGCTTGTCCTAAAGAGTCAACAAGCGCATCTGCCTATCAATTAGCTGAGGTTGCACGGCCGGCCTAGCCAAATATGGAGCCTGGTCGAACGTCTGGTCGTATGGCGCGTATTGTCCGAAGACTTGGGGACTAGACTGTAGGAGTTTATAGGAACTACGCAGCGGAAATAATATGAATCATATTCAATAAAGTACCTAAACCAAGAATCGCATGCATAACACACAAGACACATAGTCATACCTTTGAAGCGTGAATTCCACGAAGCTATTTGACAGGCAAATCAGGGAGAGAATAGAGCCCCAAGTGTTGCTCCTCTACTTAGTCCACGAGATTCGAACGAGCCGTCCACCAATACTAGATTGGTCGAGTGATTGAGGAAAACCGCGATCACCACCTTTTCGGACAACCGACCACCGCACGGACCACCACCACCACGAGACACCACCGTGCGCCGGGGAGGAGGAGAGAGCCGTGAGAGAGAGGACTTTTAGAGGGGTTGGGTTTCGTGTTTGCTAATTCGGGTTTGATCAAAAGATCAGTAGATTGCTTACTTGCAAACCTAGGCACCTAGTCTATTTATAATCACATTATAATTAGACTAGGGTTCGAAGCCCTAAAGCTTCTTAATTCCCCTACATGGCCGGCCACCTAGAGTGATAAGGCCCATGATGGCCCTCGTCCTCTAATGCTCGATCTAGCCCCTTTATGTGACCTTATAGGATCCGTCCAATTGGGCTTTGGCCTATTTTAGTAGTCCAAAGATCGTAAGTACCTCTAGCTATGGCAAAACAACGACCCAAATGTCCGGACTTAATTATCTCCATAATTTGATCCAATTATATATCTAGTAATTGCACACGACGAAGACATAACTCCTTCAATCTCCCACTTGTCTGAGACAAGGGTGCAATATTCAAATTCCTTAAGTCAATGTAAATGTCGATTTGATAATATGATTGCATGACATGTCGAGATCATATTAATCTACAAATTGTTTCTTGAAATCTGAGTTAGAATTACAAAACCAAATGATTACTGAGTAATGCATTTGAACGCGGCCACATATTTTCTGAAAACTCCCTCTTCAAGCGGCCATGACACATTTCCTAATTTAATAGGTACACTCTATCGAATCTTGTGGCAACAAGCCTCCCACTCAACTTCTGAAATGACCGGGAAACACCCTTTATAATCTCCAGTTACGGGCAGACGTTTGAGTGTACCACAGCCATAACGTCCATTGAATGAAATCATGTTCCACTCATGTCAAAGGAATCCACTAATATATACGGAAGCTCTATACTTGAACTTCAAAGTAGGTCAATAGTTCGATCATGCATCATTCATGCATATCCAAGTGATTGACCGAGCATCACTATGCCCCTATAGCCCATGAAACTGCGCTATCCAATCAATCTTATATGCTAGTCCATTTGTTGAAATCATTTATGCCCACTTTAATGATTTCGAACTAGGAACTTAAATAATATATGAATTTTGTTCACCTGTGGGGTTTCATTCAAAAGGTCATCAACCTAGTGAGCCCATCAATTTATAATTATTTTGGACATTTTATTTAATTTCTAAAACCATAATTAAATAAGAGAAATAAGAATTTCTGTTTTTAACATAATTTTGCAAATTGATGTATTTCCCATGTAATATGTTTTCTCAAACATACAAAACTTAAATTACATAATTTGCTTCAATCCAAGATTTTAAAATGACTTTCATACCAAAGTCTATGGAAGGGGTTTAGTGATTTCTCACTCATAATGTAACTTTGCAGAACATAACCTGTAACACCCCGACCCCAAACAGATTAGGGAGGGGTCTATTGTCACGAAATGCGCATCGAGGGCCAACAACTGTCCCCACAAACCAACACGAGTCCTTCCGGCGCATTTTATCCTCACTCATGCGCACCCTAGGAAAACTTCCCAGCAGGTCACCCATCCCAAGACTACTCCCAGCCAAGCGCGCTTAACTATGGAGTATTCTTAGCATATGAGCTCCCTAAAAGGAAGATGCATCTTGTTGATATGAGTAGTATATCAAACTCCTTTTAAAGCAATCATGTGGGGTATTACATACACCCCCACTTGAAAACGACAACGCCCCCGTTGCGCCTGGAAGCCTAAGGACTCCAGTATTACGCCTAACGGCAACTGGGTAGCCAAAGTGTTACATCCAGTCTGGCTATGGCCATATGGCCCCAGAATTCTCCCCCACTAGACGACTGACATAGGATAAATTATCCACGGTCAGCACGCGGTCGCAAGGTTGCTCTGATACCATTTGTAACACCCCGACCCCAAACAGATTAGGGAGGGGTCTATTGTCACGAAATGCGCATCGAGGGCCAACAACTGTCCCCACAAACCAACACGAGTCCTTCCAGCGCATTTTGTCCTCACTCATGCGCACCCTAGAAAACTTCCCAGGAAGTCACCCATCCCAAGACTACTCCCAGCCAAGCACGCTTAACTATGGAGTATTCTTAGCATATGAGCTCCCTAAAAGGAAGATGCATCTTATTGATATGAGTAGTATATCAAACTCCTTTTAAAGCAATCATGTGGGGTATTACATGACCTCCCGCTGGTCAATGATCTCATAACTGAGGCGATATCTCATATCTTTTTGTTTGGATTTGTGGTATGACCCTGTCTCCTTTGTTCTTGGGCAAAGGTGACTCTTTAGTCACATGACATACTAATCCTAACTTCCTCTCTAACTATCCGACTATAACTTAATATACATATTCTGACATTGAGTATGCAATAGTGCTCTGCTTTGAACTCTTCAAGCTCACTGTACTTCTCCATACTAACAAAAATATGCATCTAGATCAACTTCTAGAATCATCTTGCCTGTTTGGAAAAAAAAAAAAAATTTGCATCCGTAAAACCTTTTGACAACTTGTTTACCTTTAACACCGTAAACTAGAAAAATTCCTTTAGTTCTTCTCAAGTACTCAAGGATTTGTTCTTGGTAACTTTCCGTATGCTTATTCTGTATTTTCTTGAAACTTGCTACACATGCACATGTCATATGTAACAACTTGCTTTGTACATTTCATGGCACATGTAATGGACCCTTTTGCAAAAGCATAAGGTACATTACCTTTACAACTTAACTCTACTAGCTTTTAAAGGCATTTAGTTTTACTGAGTGTAAAACCATGAGGCATGGGAAGAGATCCTCTCTTAGAATCTTGCATCTTGAACTTGTCAAGAAACTTATCAACATAAGTCTCTTGATTAGGTCCAGTCATCCTTCAAGATTCAATTTTGAACATTTCAGTGATTTCAGCCTTTACTTCATTAAGTAATTATCGACATATTTACTTAAATCGTTAATAAAAGCAATGAATTTAGTTAAATCTCTTGCTAATTTTGAATTTATGGTGCACTCACATCATATGTTTGTGTTCCAAAAGGTCATTTTAGCTCTTTCATCCTTTCAACTAAAAGGTAACTTGGTCATTTTACCTTATCAAGCATGACTTCTAATTCTCAAGTGATTCATAATCATATAAGAATAAGAGTCCATCCATAAATTTGGATGTGAAAATGGTTTATGTGACCTAACCTTACAAGAATAAGAGTCTCTTGATTAGGTCCAGTCATCCTTCAAGATTCACTTTGTGGATTTTGATTCCTAATATGTACTCAACATCTCTTAAGTCTCCCATATAAGAACAATCTTTCTAACCACTGCTTGACTCATTCAAGCATTGATATATCATTTCATATGAACTGTATGTCAACTACATACTAGACTAAGAAGACTAATTGCTCCCACTAAACTGCTTGTCTCTACAAGATTCCTTTTCATTCTTCCAAGGTAATCAAACTGTTTGATTTCCTAATCGAAATGAATGTTCCAACTCCATGATGCTTACTTCAATCCATAAATGAATTTCTGAAGTTAAACTCTAAGGTTGTATCATATACACACCATCCATCAAGAACATTTCATAAAAGTGATTTTGATTTCCATAACTAGAATAATCCAAATTAGCTTACACAACTAATAGGTTTGACCCCATTTGTAAGACTAACATGGACTAGCACATCTTTACAGATATGGAGTCCATTATGGATTTCTTGGCTTTAAGCCACTTCCTGAGTTGGCACTTGTCCAAAGCTTGTTTGTAGGTATAGGTTCCAACTATTCCAATTGGAAAGCTTTAGAATCTATCTTTTACCAAAATTCCAATAAACTGTTTGTTATGCTCCTAAGTAACCTACAAGAGGTATGAGCGACAATAGAATTATTCTCTTCAACTCTTTGAAGCCTTTCATTCTAGTAGGACGATAGAAGTCTCAGCTCGCTACTTGAATTAGCTTGCTTCGACACTTGTTTAATCAAATTAGTTGATTTCATGCGCCTTCGTCTCTGATGTAGTGTTATCCACATCCTTTTGTTGCTCGTCTCACATCTCATTGAGATCTAACTTTACCCCCACTTGGCTTTGTAGGAAGACATTTCTTTCTATAAAGACACTATCGCGAGCAACAAACATTTTATTTCTACGCGATTGTAGGAATAATACCTCTGATTTAGGGTTTAGTATGCCATCTTTATAAACGTTTTACATAGATTTCATAACCCTTGAATCCTCTGTTAGAAAAGATAACTTTGGTACATTTCCAATCTATAACATCTGTGACATCTTTTCTACTGCTTTGGTTAAGTTTCTGTTTAGTATATTCGCAATTGTTGTTGTTCTAATGCATATCCTCAAAACGATGTTTGTAAATCATTAAATCTTGGATCGAACCATGGCAAGCAAAGTTTGATTCCTGCTTTATACATACATTTTAATTGTAATGTTCTTGGATTGTGAACTAATTCAACAATTCCTTTAGATTATCATTTGTTTTGAGTTAAATATTTATCACAACAATCATATTGTAGTGCTAAATTGTTTATCTCAAACTTGATTTTACATTTCATTTTGGAATTTTGAACATTTCAGTGATTCCAGCCTTTACTTCATTAAGTAATTATCGACATATTTACTTAAATCGTTAATAAAAGCAATGAATTTAGTTAAATCTCTTGCTAATTTTGAATTTATGGTACACTCACATCATATGTTTGTGTTCCAAAAGGTCATTTTAGCTCTTTCATCCTTTCAACTAAAAGGTAACTTTGTCATTTTACCTTATCAAGCATGACTTCTAATTCTCAAGTGATTCATAATCATATAAGAATAAGAGTCCATCCATAACTTTGGATGTGCAAATGGTTTATGTAACCTAACCTTACTCTGTTATAAGTAAGTACTTTGAATCATCTAAATTTACTTTGTGATCTACTTATATCAGTGTCATAAACAAAATTAACTCATATCTAGCAAAAATGAAAACAATTTATTACCTTGGTCGTGGATCAAGATTTGTCCAAGCCAAGTAAACCAAATCAGTATTCAAAAGAAGAAAACTGAAATATTGTCTCATCAAAACCGGAAATTGTTCTAAATGTCATGATAAACTAATCAGAAATTAAAGCTATGAAGCTATCTCTGGCCACTCAAAACTTCTAGTGCACCTTCAAGCTCCATCTTCTTGCTAGCTTCACTTGTTTGCAGTTCCTGCATAACATCATAATGTTAAGCACTGCAACTTGGTATCACATACCTTGGTGAAAGTTAAAATGTTTATAACAAAATACCTGAGGTTGATGCTCCATTCTTCTTCTTGAGGAAATCAAGGTATTTATGGCAATTTCTTTTCCAATGCCCCTTCTTCTTGTAGTAAAAGCATTCACTCTCACTTGCAGCCTTGGGTTTTGGATTCGCCTTAGGCTTTTTCAGGAGCCTTGGAAACTTGCTTGCCCTTGCTCTTGGCACTAGCCTTTTGCCCCTTCTTCTTGAACCCCTTTCCCTTTTGAATCATAAGAACAACCTTCTTAGGTTCCTTAATTAGGGATTTGTTTCTCAACACTAACCAGCATTGCATGCAATTGATTCATAGTCTTTGCATTGGCAGTCATGTTAAAATTCATGATGAACTAGTTGAAACTTTCTTGAAGTGAGTGGAGAATGATGTCTGTTGCCAAATCATCACTATATGGGTACCCCAGTTTCTCCATACTTTGAATTAGGCCGATCATTTTGAAAACATGATCATGAACTGTGGTACCCTTCTCCATTCTACAATCCAGAATCTCACGATGAAGCTCATACCTTTCAACTGTAGCTTGTTTCTTAAACAAGGCTTTGAGTTCTTCCATGATTGAGTAGGCATCCTGGTCCTCAAAACGCCTTTGAAGACTAGGTTCTATGGTAGCATTCATTAAGCAAGTGATAGGCATAGCTCTATCATGAGCTTCCTTGTGCTTCTTGATCTCTGTCGTAGTAGGATTCTCTGGCAGAGGTCCTGGTAATGGGGTATCAATGACATCCTCCTTACCTTCAGATTTCAGAATAAGCCTTAGCATTCTTTCCCAGTTGGAAAAGTTTTCCCCTGTCAACCTATCCTTCTCAAGGAATGGTCGCAAATTGTAAACGTTGCTGTCATTGTTATTACGGCTACCCATTTATGTCAAAATAAGGCAAAGATTAATAATTATGTTTAATAAAATTTAGGAAATTTTGATTTTTAACACCACAAAAACGCCAAAATATGGCTTTTAACACCGCAAAAAAAAACTTTTATTTTAACACCACTTAAAAAATTGTTTTTTTGAAATTACCACCTAAACTCAAGTTCCGTTAACGGAACAGTAACATGGGCCCACTCCAACGGATTCTTTTTTATTTCTGTATAAGTAGTCACGATATACTCCTTCTTCCTAATTGCGCTTCATATTCTCATCAAATCTGAAGATTACGAAAATTGGAAGAATCAAAAGAGGGGAATTCATCCTAGCCAACTAATAGATAAAGGTATGTATGGAATAATTTTACTAATTACAGCATATATTCCTAATTACCCAATTTCAAAATTAGGGTTCACGTAACTTCAAAATTGGGGATTTTTGTTTTACTAATTTATTGTCAAATTTAGTGATGTAGACTCTCAATTAGGTCATATATACATCATTAATTGTGTTTGCATGTGTGATACGATTGTAGATTATGTCGGTTATTAGTGTATCTCCTTCAAAGGAACCGAAATGCCATTGTGGTGTTCCTATGGGCAAGCTAACTAGCTGGACAAGGGAGAATCCAGGGAGGAAGTTCAGGTCCTGTAAGTTTTACGATCCAGTTACAGAAACAAGGGGGTGCAAGGCTTTTCAATGGGTTGATCAACCTGATGGAATAGAGTGGCAGACACAGGTGATTAACAACCTGTTGCTGGACAAGAAGTTGTTGAAGGCTGAAGTGAATGAATTAAAAAGGGAGGTTGATGATATCAGTGGACAAAAGAGGTGCTTGCTGAATGAAATTGACAATCTGAACATGAGGTGTAAGGCTTTAACTGCTGATAGGAAGAAAATGAACAGAGAAGTGAAGCAAGGAAAGAGGTCCTCCATTGGATGTGTTGTATTTGTTAGCATAATTATTGTTGTGGCAGCGGTAGTCTGTGGGCTAGGTGTAGTATTTGGGGGTGTTTAGAGTTTAATCTAGTTGGAAGTTGTTATGTATGAAATGGTTGTTTTATTTGCTTAGAACAATGTATGAGTGAATGAAGCTTTGAATTAAATAAAGTGTAAGTGTTTAACAACTAATAAAGCACTTTTTCAAACAACACTTTCCATTCAAATATATCAATTATAGCACTGTTTGGCATTCAATACCTTACAAAAGTAGTGTTGTGCAATTGTTCAAAACATAAGCAACTACAATAATGTTGTTTAAAAGGAAGTGTTAATTGGCAGTTATTGCCTTACAGAAAATGATAATATTGTTCTAAGTTAAAGATGCAAATGTTCAAAAGGATGGCAACTAAACAAAGCACTGAATTCAACACAACATCACTAGGTCAGACTCATTTTGCTCCTAGTTTGGAGCTTTGCTCTAGTAATAGGCCCAGTTGGTGCAGTAGTTGGTGGTGGTTGACTTGAAGGTGTTTTGGTCTTTGCCTTGGCTTTGCTCAGTTTAGATGTGGACTCTTGAGTGGTTGATGACTTGACTGTCCTGCAATAGCAACTTGTTTTCCTTGATGTTGGCTCTTGTTTCTTGGTCCTGGTCCAACTGCAACCTGTCAAAGGCACAATTAGTTGTAGATTAGGCTCATGGATTATATCATGCATTACAAAAAATTGTATCACAACAGTTTGTATAACTACCTTTTTAGCAGCCCTTAGCTCTTTCACCTTTCTCTACTCTTCCATCCAAGCTGTGTGAACAGGTGGTCTGCCAACTGGATTAGGGGTTTCTGTATTAGGTTGACTAGGTAGCTTGCATGTCTTTGCATAATGGCCAAAGCCACCACAGTTCCTGCATTGGTTTTTCCTTTTAGTGGTGCTGGGCCCAGCAGAAGATCCCTCCCCAGGTTCTAGTTTTCTCTTCTTACTTTTTAGTCTCTCTGGCTGAACCTTGATTGCAGGTGGTTGTGGTTCCCTCACATTGACCCTATTCCAGTGTTTTGGTCCAGGCATAGACTGGAGGGCTGGTTCATATGCTGCCCTGTACCTTTCTACAGTGTAGTAGCTATGCACATAGGCTTCAATGTCTGCCCTAATGTCCAGTATGCAAGCATAAGCATGCACACATGGGATTCCTACTAAATCCCAATGATAACAGCTGCAGGTGCCTTTTCCTAAGTCAACTAAAACCTGATCATCTTTGAGCTGCACCTCATAAGTATCCCCCCTAGATGGCTGCACTATACATGATCTAGCTACATACTCAATCCTCTCCAACAACCTCCTCACATAAGGAACCAAATTCCCAGTCATCTGTTTTGCAGTCTCCCACTTCTCATTATTTCTGTGCATCATGTATCTCCTCATCCATTCCATCTGGGTGAGGATAGGCTTGTCCCTTGCATCCCTTATCACTGCATTGAAAGTCTTACACATGTTGTTTAACAACATGTTGGACTTGCAGTTTGGTGTGAAAGCATGTCTACACCAATGTTGAGTTGGGATGTTTTGCAAGTACTCATAAGCCTCTTCAGACATGAATTTGATAGACTCCATTTGTATCTCATAATCAAACTAGCATACACAAACAATCAACAACAAACTAGAAATAATCAACAACCAAGCTTAACACAGATACACATACACACATACACATATTCACCAAGCAAACAACCAAGCCTAACACTAATATAAACTCAAACAAGCCTAACACTAATATAAACTCAAACAAGCCTAACCTAATACACATACACTTACACAAAATTGAACATGGTAAAGTACAAACTTACATGAGTTGTAGCCCTTGCTGCACTCCAAAACAGTTCCTTGAAGACTGTCCCATTGAACTTGAGCTTGAGCTTGAAGTTAGCCCAAATGTGTCTTACACAGAAACGAACCTCAGCCCTGGGAACAACTTCAGCCATGGCTTCAACCAAACCCTGCCAAATAAAGGTCACAGTACATATGTCAGAACACAGCTCTTTCAGCTTCTGCAATTTAAACTTAGAGCAAGAAAAGGAAAACATACCTTCTGTCTATCAGACATGAAGGTGAAGCCAGCTCCTTGATCCCCACCAAGCATATCCAACAAAGACTCAAGGAACCACACCCAAGTTTCTTTATTTTCTATCTCTACTGTAGCCCATGCTATGGGGAAAAGGCTGTTATTTCCATCCTTGGCCACAGCTACCAGAATCTGGCTAGGATATGCACCCTTTAGGTGGCACCCATCTACTCCAATGAGTGGCCTGCAACCCCTCAAAAACCCATCTCTCAAAGGACTCAAACAGACAAACATCCTTAAAAACAGAGGTGGCTCAGGCCTGTCAAGACCATCAATAACCACATTACAACCAGAACCTGGGTTATGCTTGATTTTTGCCTTTCCATAGTCCCAGACTCTGGCATATTGTTCCCTAGCTGACCCAAAAATAAGCAGCTTAGCCCTGCACCTTGCTAACCATGCCTTGAAATAACTAACCTCTATCCCAAAGTCATGCAACACCCTGTCCCTGATTTGTTTCACTCTCCAACCAGGATTACTCCTAAAATTCTCCAAATATCTATCTGCTATATACTCAGCCGTTATCATCTTGTTTTTCTTAACCCTAATGTAGGTGTGTTTTAGTATCAAGCTTTTAATTTGCCAGGTTTGTTGTTTAACAAGTTTTCTAGCATGAATCTTAAAATGGCATTTCACTCCCCCCACACAAGTGCATTCAGGCATCCTACATGTATAGCTATTGAACTCACAATCACATCTAGACCTACACTGCACTGTAATCCTAGAGCTATCATTGTGCAAATAGTAAAATTGATACATGTTCTGCACAGCATGCAACCTCAATGCCTTTCTCAAAATTGCAGCATTACTAAACTTCTGTTTCAACTTTAGATCTATAGGGTTGATGAAGTCAACAGCTGCATCAAACCAAGGTGCATGGTCAATTTCATCATCTGACCCAGCTACACTTTTGGAATCATCATAATCAGCATCACACTCTTCCTTTGACTGGATCTGGCCTATATGCAGATCCTCATTCAAAACAGATGCTGGAGCTTTTTGTTTCCCCTTATCAGCTTCACTCCCAAGACCCTTTGACAGACTCTGATTCACCTTATCAAGAATCTGGCCTGAACTCTGAATGAACCACTCTTCATCATCTTCATCAAATTCTTCTTCTCCAGGCTCCCAATTCAAGTCATCTTCACTGTGCTCTGAACTTGAGTACTCAGAACCACTCCCATCATCATCATCAGGATCATCCTCAAATACCAAAGCTTTCCCTTTCCCCTTTGAGGTATCTTTCCCCTTTTGCTTCCCACCACTTCTAGACGCATACACTCCACACATAGCAAGCTTCTCCTTCCCTTTCTTTGTGAGATGTATAGACTTAGATTCTGGACTCTTTTCCTCTTCAACTGCTTCAGTTTGTACTGGATTTAACCTAGGACTCTTCCTAATTGGCCCAGCTGAACTCTTTTGCCCCTTGGGCTTAACAGGAGTTGTTTGCCCTGCTGAGTGTTGGGCTTAATCTGCTCTCCTGCTGTAACAAAAACTTCAACATATCCTTCATCATTCACTGACTCTAACAGCCCCCTTATGTCCACTATGTCCTCAATTCTTCTCTTTCCTGTGTTAAATGTTTTACCCTTCTGCCTGTACCAAAGGCTATAAAGCATAGGCACTTCCATGTCATACTTGATGAATGCATGGACAACAACCTCCTTCAACAAATGTACATCCAACTTAGACACTTTCACCTCCCTCCTCCAATGACACCACCCCCCACACCACACAAGCAACTACCTTTTTTTTGCTGACTCTTTTGGGGACAAAACCTCCCCCAACTCTCGGACAAATATCAATTTTATCATCACTGTTGTAAGCCATTGTCTACCAACTAGTCAACCAACAAAAAAAAGAGTACAAGTCAATACCCAATTAACAATTCAATTAGCATCTTAAACTTAACAAAACTAAGAATATTTTAAACACTATCCAACACAAGTCCCACTATCTTTGACTAACACACAGACTAACAACATATTAAAAAAATCAACATACTAAGCAACTAATTATAATTTTAAGGCAGCAAAATCATCAGCTCCAACACACAATGCACTAACAACATAAAAAAGCACAAATAAACCCAGTAAAAAAATTCTGCAAACCCTAATTCGCGCAGTAACATTTAGGGTTTTATGTACAGTTTCCATAATTGCCCCAAAATTCAACAACAATTTGCAACTATATCATCAACTATACTCAAAAAAGCATTTAAAGGATAAAAAATTACCTAATTTGGAATCTTCCGCCAGTCTTTGTCTGTAAAACAGCAACTTTCGCCTTTTTCTTTGAGGAAGATGATGACGCAAATCGCTGAGTTGTTTTTTCGTACGACCTTCACTTCTCACCTCTCAATTTCACTCCTCAACCACACAAATTTAGTAAGATTTGATTTTGGCAGATGTTTTTTTTTAGTAGATCAACAAATGCAATTCAATTTCATGCAGAAGGTGGGTGAGAAATTAATGGAGGGAGTAATGAAAGAAGAAAAATCGTAGAAAGAAGGTTGAAGTTTGGTGGGAAAACATAACTGTGGGCCCCACAAACTTTCTCAGTGACGGAAACCGTTATGTGGTGGTAATTTCAAAAAAAAACAATTTTTTAAGTGGTGTTAAAATAAAAGTTTTTTTTGTGGTGTTAAAAGCCATTTTTTGGCGTTTTGGTGGTGTTAAAAATCAAAATTTCCTAATTAAAGTACCACAAAATGCATTCATTTGGTAACTTTAAAACACTTTATTCAATAATTAAATGATCCCTATTGAATTTTAAGTGATTCCAAGATCCTTTATTTGTGCAATAATTGACCGGACTGAGGCCCTACCATCAACCATTACATTTTCAAGGTGAGTAAACTCTTTACTGATTACAACTCTTGTAACTCTTGGTTTAATAATTAACTATCACATGTTTAATTATTACCCTTAGCTTCATGGTTCTAAACGTTTTAGGTAACCTTGTTGAGTATAACCAATTAAAATTGTAGAATTGGTCCTACCCCCACTTCCCCAAGATATATTATGACGCTCTGCTGAGGCCGACCCATCATAAACGATCGAAGGTTTCGTCGGGTTTTTAATTGGAAAATCTGCCTCAATATTACTGGGATCTAGATTTATTATGTTGTGATCATTTAGTGAACTCTAGCGCATCATCAAGCAACATAAATAAACATAAACATGCATAATCAACTAATGCAATAGAATAAACATGATGTAGTATGGCCCCTTAGTCCTAAGAAAACTAGAAATGAAAAATACTCCCACTTGAATCATCATGGATCTCACTAGTACATAATTAACCTTAAGTAACACCCTAAAAGTGTTACACAAAGTGGTAAGAGTGTTATTATAGACAATAGGTAACATTTTATTGGGTGATACATCCGCCCGTGTTATCTAAGGTCTAATGTAACACTTTGGGTAACGTTAGGTAACACTTTCAAAAGTGTTATTATAAACCCTTTAATGTATCACTTTTAACATGATTAGTATCATTTTTAAAGTGTTACTATTTATTTCTTATTTAACACTTACTTATCTTTAGTAACATTTTTCAATCATATAGTATCACTTTATCCGACATTATGTATCACTTTTTCGAACTTATGTAACACTTTGTTGATTATTAGGTAACATTTTTCAATCATGTTACGACATATAATAGCACTTTATTCGACATTATGTATCACTTTTTGCAAAGTAATGTAACACTTTATAGATTAATAGGTAACATTTGTTATTATTATTATTATTATTATTATTATTATTATTATTATTTACTATATTTTTTTTTTAAATATAAGAAGAAAAAAAATTATATGTACAACAACTATATGAATAAGTAATCAACACATTATAGAAAACAATTTGGATTTACTTTCATAATTCTCACAAAAAAAAAAAATCCATAAACACCAATTTTAATGTTTGGCCAAACAATATAATAATCCAAACTCAAAGAATATTAAGTTCTATCTCTAGCTTGGAAAAAGTAAGGACAAAAAAAAAAGTAACAGATGCTACCATCAGCATTCTTTAGCGGCAACTAGCAACAGCAGAAAATAGTGGAAGCTTCCAGCAGTAGCATACATTAGTTGGCAGCAACTAGCAGTAGTAGACATCACTTGGCAGCAACTAGCAGTAGCACAGCAGTGGCAGCAAACCGAATGAGCAAGAGTCAGCAACATAGACAACAGTAGCGGCAAAAAACAGCAGTAACAGCAAAAAAACAGCAGCAAAACAGCTGAAAACAGCAGCAAAACAGCGGTAGCATCAACAAAAAAGCGGTAAAATTAAGTTATTGTAGATCATCAGTTGCTATCCCTATTCTTCATCTTCATCCATTTGATCCTATGTGTGAAAGCATCATGTATCAAACAACTAGAACAAAGATGAAATAATTCAATAATAAGAGTTAGTGCTTTTTAAAATATTATACATTAACCATTACCTCATTTCCCTATTGCTCATTATAGTGTACAATGGGAATATGATCTGTAAGTTCTGGATTGGATGACACATTTTCAAGTGATCGTGTCAAAGTATTCAACACTTCAGGATCAATTTGCTTGAGCGTCTTCATTAATTCTGCTACAGTTTCTTTCACAATTTGGTCTTTATAGGGATTTAAGAACTCATCGGGAATTATTGGATTGCTGCGCTTTCCCCTTAGTGAACATATTCCTAGTTGCTTTTTTCTATGGCCAAAGTTATTTGGTTTATTCATTACTTCATAGTATATATGCAACATCTCCATCAATTTCATTTTGAATTTGTACCTCCTCCATCTTGCTCCGTTGGGCCTTCACTTCATGGGCTTCTTTTGGGCTAACACCATTTAAATAACTATTCTATTTACATTAAATAAAAGTTATTAAAATACTTAACGGTACGCAGACCGTATTTAGATTACAAAAAATACATCACGATACGCAGATCATATTTAAGAATCTATGGTCCATACTAGTCTATATATAGCAACATAATATCATATATTAGAAAAGTGCCATATAATAAATCACTCAACATGCTTGTCTAAACTACAACATCGAATATTCATAATAAAGTCAACGCATTTCCTAAAATATCTTATATTTTAATCATAATTAGATAATATCATATATTATTCATGACGATTTATAAAATATCGTATATTTAATTTAGTCATAAGATAGAATCAAATCATATTTTAATCTAGAAAGATAAATCGTATTTGATCTTCCATGATTATCCTAACTAATTTAGGAGATTCTATCCTAATAACTAGCCAATTAAATAATTTAAAAATCAATTATATCCTAATCTAATTATGGGATAATCACATTATTTAAATCAATTATTATCCTTTTTGGAATATGCTCAGAATATCCTAATCAATCTTATCCATAACCAACCACTTTAATTTAGGATAATTACCAATTTAACATTTTAAATATGGATGATATCAAATATAACAACTTTTGAATATTTGATTTTATCCTTAAATAAAAGATCTTATCCAAATAAAACCAATTTTATCTTTTAAAATAAAAGATCATATTTTTAAAATATTTTATCTTATCCAAAATAAAACTGATTTTATCCTAAAATAATTCATAATTATCTTGAAATAATTTTCAAAACAGAATTTTTTTTTTTGAAAATACCGCAACCACCAACGCCGGCCACCGTGGTTGGCTAGCCGAAGCTAGCCACGGTAGCTGGGTGCCGTGACAGCAGCCACTGCCACAAGGGCAGCAGCGTGGCAGCTGCTACTGCCGGGGCTACAGGCCACCGTGCGTGGCCAGCCGAGGCTAGCCACTTTGCAGCAACCACTGCCGCGCAAGGCAACAGCAGCACCAGCGGTGGCAGCCGTGGCAGCAGCCGTGCAACGCTTGCACGCTGCTGCCCATAGCCACCAAGGACCGCCGCCCTCCCTTCCCCTACCTCTTGGACCGCCACTTGGTCGGCAGCGGCCGCGGTTGCGCCACCCGGCCGCGGTTGCGTACAAAATATTTTTTTTTTTTTGTGTTTTTAATTTAATTCAAATAACATTTATCCTAATTAAATTAAATCTGTCCATAAGATTAAAATTAAATCACATTCAACTTTAAAATAGGGTTCATCATAAAATTAATCCCAATTTAATTCTAACATTTAAAATTAAATCTATGATCATACATAAAACGTTTTTATGAATAAATCAATCCAATTAAAATTATGAAACATGAAACAAATCGAATTAAATCAAAATCAAGCACAAAAATCATATTTTAGGGCTAGGATTTTCGAAATTATTCGAAAATTAGGGTTAGGGGTTCGAAATTTTTGAACATATTAGGGCATAATTCGGTCCTCTTCATGGCTATTTGAGCATAATTAAATCGCATTTAATCTATTACAAAAGTTTAATCACATTAAATGTAATAATTGAGCCATAATTAAATTAATTTCTCCCTCTTAATTGATTATAAAATTAAAGTGGACATCAAATAATCGTATTATTATGATCTAGCGCGTTCATGCAAGTGGCTAACTGATACCACTGTAGGAGTTTAAAGGTACTACGCAGCGGAAATAATATGAATCATATTCAATAAAGTACCTAAACCAAGAATCACATGCATAACACACAAGACACATAATCATACCTTTGAAGCGTGAATTCCATGAAGCTATTTGACAGGCAAATCAGGGA
This sequence comes from Chenopodium album, assembly GCF_948465745.1. Taxonomy (NCBI): domain Eukaryota; kingdom Viridiplantae; phylum Streptophyta; class Magnoliopsida; order Caryophyllales; family Amaranthaceae; genus Chenopodium; species Chenopodium album. The sequence continues at coordinate 36,000,555 of NC_137859.1, read as the reverse complement.
GAGAATAAAGCCCCAAGTGTTGCTCCTCTACTTAGTCCACGAGATTTGAACGAGCCGTCCACCAATACTAGATTGGTCGAGTGATTGAGGAAAACCGCGATCACCACCTTTTCAGACAACTAACCACCGCACGAACCACCACCACCACGAGACACCACCGTGCGCCGGGGAGGAGGGGAGAGCCGTGAGAGAGAGAACTTTTAGAGGGGTTGGGTTTCGTGTTTGCTAATTCGGGTTTGATCAAATGATCAGTAGATTGCTTACTTGCAAACCTAGGCACCTAGTTTATTTATAATAACATTATAATTAGACTAGGGCTCAAAGCCCAAAAGCCTCTTAATTCCCCTACATGGCCGGCCACCTAGAGTGATGAGGCCCATGATGGGCCTCGTCCTCTAATGCTCGATCTAGCCCCTTTGTGTGACCTTATAGGATCCGTCCAATTGGGCTTTGGCCTATTTTATTAGTCCAAAGATAGTAAGTACCTCTAGTTATAGCAAAACGACGACCAAATGTCCGGAATTAGGGCCTGTTCTCTTCCGCTGAAATTCAGTTCTGTTAAGTTCAGTTCAGTTCAGTTCAGCTCAGCTCAGTTCAATTCAGTTCAGTTCAGTTCAGCTCTTATGTCTAATGATATTGCTAATGATATAAAGCCAAATTTCATTCTTTGGAGCTCTTATTACAACGACAACAACAACAAATAATAATAATAATAATAATAATAATAATAATAATAATTATTTTAATAATAATAATAATTATTATTATTATTATTATTATTATTATAATAATAATAATAATAATAATTATTATTATTATTATTATAATAATAATAATAATAATCATGAATAAATAATAACAATAATAACAATAATACTAATAATAATAATCAATAATTAATAATAATAATAATAATAATAATAATAATAATAATATACACATAGGTATAGTAATATATAATCAAAGAGCACTAATCCGTAATTAAAAATCACTAATTAATAAGTTTAGTTCAGTTCAGTTCAGTTCAGTTCAGCTCAATTCAGTTCAGTTCAGTTCAGTTCAGTTCAGTTGATTTCAGTCAATCAGAACAGGCCCTTAATTATCTCCACAATTTGATCCAATTATATATCTAGTAATTGCACACAACGAAGACATAACTCCTTCATAGACGACAACATGCCGTTGAAAACCTGAGGGGACTGATAATGAAGTGGTTGTATTGGAATGGGGGTTGGAGTATGAATAACTTAAATCCTACTAGATATGGCCGAGTTGGTATGTTGGGAAAGAGACTGGTTAGAGAATTCATCCGCCATAGTTGGAATGGAGGCCGTGTCTTATTTAGCGGCACGTTCCCGTTGTTTATGCCGAATATAGTCCTTTGCGTCCCTCCAATCTCGAGACGGCTCAGGCTCTTCCCTTTGAGGTTGTCTGCCCCTTCCCCCAGCCGACTGGGTTTTCACCAACAAACTGGACAAGTTTGTCCGTGGCACCCTAGGAGACCTTCCGTGCGGCCGGCGAAATGGAGTGTTCCCAGCATCTGTTGCATTGGTTGCTTTGTTCTGAGTTTTCTTTGGAGCACCTTCTCCCTCTTTCCTAGGCGGCTGCCTAGAGGTAGAAGCTCGATTTCCGTCAAACTCCTTTCGAAGTTTGTTGAGTTCGGCCAGCAAAGTAGCAGCAGTAACTGAAGGATCCTCGGCCTCGTGAAATGAGGCGATCAGAGGAACACTGGAGTGTATTGTAGTGACTATATCGTCTACGTGGTCGTCCTCGCGAGGATGAGGGTCGGTATTAGGTATCTGACCATCTATTGCCATAACGGACGAGTATCCCCACAGACGGCACCAAATGTTTCAGGTGACTTTTGGATTTCCTCGGACATAGTTGCGTTCTTCAGGCAATGAGACTCGAACACTTGCAAAATGAACGAATATTCCTTTACCGGAATATTCGCCTCCGACGATCACGTCAGTGATTTGAAACGGAAAGGCTAAAGTGAGAAAGTAGAGAGAAGTTGGAGCTCTTTAGTGCTCTTTTAATGTAATGTCCCAATCCCCCCCTCCCATCATAAATGATTGGGGTATTTATAGGGGTTGGAGTCTGTGCCCCTTTAGGGTTTGTACCCTAAATTGGCGTGACCTGATTGGCTGCGCAATCAAGTGATGCCACGTGTCAAATGGGTCGCCTCTTTTTGGCTTTCAACAGTATTTCTCGGGATTTAGGCTCTGATGTAAGCAAGGCCTTTTTCTCTTATCTTATGTGCTCTTTTTTAGCATTAAACACGCGTCATCTTCCCATAGGGACACGTGTCGCTCTTTGGCTGGGCCACGTGTCACTATGGGATTGGACCACGTGTAAGGGGTATTTTTACCCTAAACAGGTATGGGGGCTTTGATCTAGATAGTAATTAACTAAATTTTCTTTGACCTAGACAAATCCTGAGATCAAACTTCAATCTTGCTTCAAATAAAGTCCAAATGCTTATGAATATTGTTGGCAGATGTGTGATAAGTAGACTCATTAGTGTCTATCTAAAATTATTTATGCTTTTTGCTCAAATGATTAGTATATATTTTAGTTGAGGTTCAGTATGCTTTCTAAATTGTTGAACTTTTAATAGAGGAAAAATATAGGGAATTTAACCATATGGGGGTAACTATTACTGAAAAAATAAGATTGAGAATGGAAACTGAAAAAATCTACTATTACTTTATTTTTGTTTTCAAAATACATTTTATTTATTTTAGAATAATAATATATCTTAATATTATTTTAAGATGAATTTAAGAAAATTTTAGATTGCTTAGGATTAGGTAAAATATACTAGGAGTGTTTATTGGTAGACATTTAACAATATCTCAGCATCTTTAATAATCAAAACACATAACCCGTCATCTATCCAAACCATCAATGTACCAAAAAGAAAAAAAACAATAAAAAAAGATGCATAACTTCAATCATTCCTAACTGCAATAGTTCTAGTACTCAATTATACAATTACGATAACAAACGCAACATTTTAAGTTACTAATTGCAGTTTTTCAATAACGTGACTAATAGATTAGTAGACCTATATATAGTATCAAAGGAGAATAAAATATATTGTTGATTCGTAATATCTATTCTTAGAACACTTTTTATTAAATTACACCAAAAAAATAATTATGTATGACAACCAACTAACCAACTAATAAACTACTACGTAGTAATACTGTTTTCCAACGAACATAATCACACTACCTATGAGAGATGTTGAGTTCATAACTTTTATTTTTGTTATACTGTCTTAGCAAATCTATTAAAAAAAAATCTATTTTTTTAAATATATATATATAATAAGTCAATTCAATCAATATTATAATTCATTAAAAAAAAAAAGCAAATTCAATATTTTGATGTGAGTTTTCTCCCTTTTTGAGCATTGAGGACAATGCTCCATTCAAGCTTGGGGGGAAGCGTTCTCACGCTTTTTGTGTATATGTTTGTGGTATATAGCTTTGAATAAGCTTGGGGGTGTGAGTATTTTTGTTTGGATTGGTGATTACTTGATTGTGATTCCAAGAATTGGCCATTCTTTGCTTCATTTTTAGGAAAACCACCAAATTTCAAATTTTTAGCCTACCTTCACCCTTATTGCCTAACGTTTCAACCTTTGGGAAAGACCTTTCGATCTAGATAGTTGAGTCACTATTCGGGGGAGGGCATCATGGGTCATTGCCTAAGGAAAGGGGATGCATAGTCAAGATTGTCGAGTAGCCTTAAAATAATTCTTTTCCGGTTCCTTCGAGGAATCATTGGGACACTCACTAAGGGGAGATTTGAGACTAGTGGGAAGAACGCGGTAAGATTGTTTGGGATGAAAGTGAATTGTGATAACTAGTTCCTATGCCTAGCATACCCTATGTTTCAATCAACCTTTGATATCTTGAAACGTGCATACCTTAACTACTTGAGAAAGATTGTCATTCATTTGCATTATAGTCTTTATGTTGGTTCATTTCGCAAAGGTTTGTTTTATTTCATTTTCTTTCTTTTATTTTTATGGTTTGCCTCATTGATGATTGGTGGAGAGTTATGGGTCAAACTCTTAGGATACCCTTACGAGACCTCACTCGTCCTCATAGGCGACTTTGGGGTTTAAAGGGCTTGTTGTAGCTAAAAACAACCGTGATTCCTACGACAGTGAGTTTTAGTGTATATTCTTATCTTGAGTCTTTCTTTTTCGTTTTCAATAAAATTTTCATCCTCATTCTTTCTTGCTTTGTTTTGCTCGAGGACGAGCAAAAGTTTAGCTTGGGGGAATTTGATGAGTGACATTTATGCCACTCATTTGGTTCCTTTTTGGATGATTTCTATTTCATTTTATCTCTCTTTTCTTCAGTTTTCCTTAGTTTTATTCTTGTTTTCTTCATTTTATGATTTTTGTAGTTAGTTTCTCTATTTCATGCTTTTTCTAGTTTACTTGTTATTTTTCTCTTTTACTTGCTTTATTTCATTTGTTTGTAGGTGGTAATTGATTGTCCAAGAATTCCCGAGCTTCCTCTCTATGAGCTTTCATTGTTTTCATGCCTAGAGATGGTGCAAGAAGCTTCAAGTCAAAGGTGGATCCAAGGGGCAAGCTTCAAGGCTTCGTATAGGCCTTCCTCATGGCTTATACTTTTCTAGAAATTCAAGAAAGTTTCTGCCCACTTTGTGCTCCATCATCATCACCTAGGATGTGTGCACTGCTTGAGCTAGGACGAAGAGAAGAAGGGGGAAAGACCCAGGGTTGTGCGGGCGCACTAGAGGAGTGTGCGGCCGCACATCTGTCGTGTGCGGCCGCACATCAGGTGTGTGCGGGCGCACATGCCTGGGTGTGCTCCCGTGCGCACCATTCTCTCTCCTTCGAGCGCCCGCACCGACGTGGGTCTATTTTTGGACGTCTTTCCCAACTTCCTCTTGGGATTGTTAGTTATTTCTTTCCATATATAGAGAGAAGATTAGATCTTCATGAGTAAGAATTAGATTAGATTAGATCCTAGAGAGAGAAAACATTAGTTCTTAGCATTTTTAGAGAGAGAAAGTGTGGGTTTGATGATTGATGATTGAAGATTGCTTCATTTGATTTGATTTCTATCAAGTTTGTAAGGATTCTTTACTCTTTAATGCAATTCAAAGTTTGATTTCATTAGTATTGTTGTTTGATTTGATTAATTGATAGTTTGATTGATTTTATTGATTTTGTTGGTTTCAATTGATGAATTTGGGAATGATGATTAGTTTAGCTTTGATTTTGTTGTTCTTTATGGATTGTGAGTAGTTTATTTGCTAGGGTAGTGGTGAAGCATGTATTGATGATGAATTAAGGTTAATTTGGGGGAAATTGATTGAGTTGATGATGTGATTAAATTGGTTGATTGATTTTGTGCATGTGTGTGCTTGATTAGGCTTGATCACCCTTGTTATTCACACTAGATTGCATTGTGAGTTCACATTGATACGGACCATTGATTTGTGGCTTACATTTACTCAATTGAGGTATCTTGTGATGTTTCCTAGCTAGTGTTTGATGTAGTTGACGCTAATTAGACCTCTAGGAGAATAGCTTGATGTGCTCTCTTCGTTGCAATTTCGGTTTTCCCTCACATTGCTTGACTTGATTGGTAAATTCCCCAAGTTGATTGAACTTCATCGTTGATGCATGTGGATCCATTCCCCTAGTGCCTTAGCATTCATTTAGTACAAGTCTTTTGCATCGTCTAGCTTAGCCTTAGTTTCTACCATATACCCCTTCTAGATTTCGGAATAGCTTAATTTTGGCATCGTGCATTTAACCTCCATTCCCTTGGGTTTGACCTTGACTTACCGCTACACTAAATAGGGGTCTGTTAAGTTACAAATATTGTTTGATAGGGTGGGGTGGTAGTCCAACGACCAACCGTTCTCCTTCCCATCAATACTTGAAACAAATTACCTTAATTTTGAAATTAACAAATAACGTGAAACACATTAAAGTTGTATATATATTTTATATCATTCTTTCGTTTTTTGATGCAATATAAAGTGTATTGTAACTCGAAAAAACTAAGTTCAAGGAACGAAACCTTTATGACCTTGGTATTTCTCTAGTTAAGAATATTGGCTCACTTCTTTCCATGCTCGGTGTCATCTCACTTGCAACCATGGTATATATAGTAATCTTATTCTGGTTTACTGTATTGTGCCATTGCATTGATTATAATTTTCGTTCTTAGATCAAAAGAAAAATCAGATGCTGGCTTACAGCATGTAGGAAACAAGATACAATGTTTGTTATGTTATTAAAGTCTGTCATGTGATCTTCGTGCAGGAAACTACTGCGTATGTGTGGGTTGGAGTTGTAGGGAGCGTGACTATTTTAGCCGGAGGTTTGGCATATCTATTCAGGCAGTAATGGATTGAGCAATTGGAAAGAGAGTGGCTCCTTCAAGCCGAGCAGGAGTCAAAATAATTTTTTGGTTGGTTTAATCTGCCCTCTAGAGTATCACACATCTTGATTTTCATGTGCCACCTTTGACACTCCCCACCTTACCTTGCAAAATCATGTGGTGTAGTTCAATCAACCGTCTTCTAGGATGACTTTGGGATATATTGTAGATAGACAACATAGTTTTTTCTCCTTCAGTAGTTAATGATGTTTACTAATCTTCTAGTGAAGGTGTTTGAAAACTGAATTGGTAACTCAAATTATTTTGTTTGTCATCGTAATTGTTTAGGTGCTAATAACGTTGTTTTTAGAAATGGTTGAAGTTATGCATTTACTAACTGAACTTTTTTGTTACGGGTAAATTGATTTGTATAAATGATGGATTATGTGCTGTTAGTTCTCTATATAGAAAATTACACATGTTGAGGTCGTGTTGAATTTCTACTGATAAAAACTCGTGATTGAAGTAACATGAAAGTATTAAGCGATGTCAATAATTAGTTCTAAGGAAAAATTGAAAATAATGGTCTTAGCTATAGCTGTTTCCCTACAAACAGTTCCAGCTAATGGTTATCTTAGGTTGGGCCAAACTTTGAGATTCTTTTGATGATATTGGGCCTAATGCCTTGTTTACCAATTGTAATAACTTTAATAAGTAATACTCTCCCTTTTTTTATGCATTACTTTGATTTGGCCCAATACAATCAAATACATCTCAAAGTTTGGCTCAATCAAGGATTATAGATGGGATTATTTTTAGCGGAATGGTAACAGTTTGGACGGTTTATTTCAAAAAATAATAATAAGTCTAATAAAAATGGGATAGGTAAAATGGTACATCAAATCTGAGTTTTCAGAATAACTATACTTTGTTGATATTAAGCTTCAAGAACCCTGAGTAGTGAGTATGACATGTAGAAATATCAGAATAACTCCATGATATAACGACTTTAAAAACAAATATGACTAGATATTATATTTCTTCAAAAATTTATTATAATTTTTTTAGAGAAAGCATTAAAAATTACAAGTGGGAGAAGAACATTCAAACTTGCAGCCTATTGTAGGTATACACACTTTTCGTTGGTTATTTTTTCAGAATTCCCTCGAAATTGTTTACAATCGGGAATGGTAACAAGGGTTTCGTGACAAAAATAAGCTTCAGAAGTAGTAGAGACTAGAGAGTCTAGAAACCACACTATTTGATTTAAGTATCTTTGATGATTTAGATTCGATATTGTGAAATATGATGGTGGAATTATACTGATTCCATAACAAAATTTGGCCATCTCTTAATTTGCTAAGAAGTGAATTGGTACCGCGACGTAAACCCCTTTTCAGCGGCCACAATTCTGGACTCCAAAGGGTTGTAATTTTTCTCCATGACTCTTTCACCTTGTAATCTTTCATCACCCAAACTTGATATTCTTTATCCTTAAACACGAGCTTACGAATTTCTTCCCTTAAAGCAGTTTTCGATTCACGTGTAATTAGCTCATAAAAAAATTTATCATGTGTAATAGAAGTAGGCAACACAAATTTGCTCCATTGTTTAGTATGAATATCAAAACTAATAGAGAATATCCATAGAATATTCTCATCCTAGGTTTAGGATATATTTTGTATAAGATTATCCTTTGATATCTGTACATATTTTATAGTTACCTAATATGATTAGGTTTCTCATTGTAACCCTATAAATATTGATCAATGGAAATCACTCTAATCAAGGAGTTTATATTATCTAACATGGTATCACAGCTTAGGTTAGATCCAGGATTGTTTAGATCTAAAATAGGAAATGAAGTCGATGTCCATCAACAACTGCAGCCGAAAAATACGTTAATTCCATCACATGAAAGTGGATGTTTTTCAAAGATATCCAAGAATTGGTCATCAAGCTATATACAAACATTTGACACGAAAATCCAACAGCAACAACACATGTTGATATTAACATAACAATCTTGTAGTCGTTATCAACACCATCGAAACCAAATCCAGAATTTACTAAAAAACTTCCATTGTTATCTAGAAAGTAAAAACCTATTTCCTTGTAAACTCCAATAGATGGATTGAATATCACGTAATCTAAGCAAGAGTTGTGCTTGCATTGTATACAATGCAAGCCCATTGTAAGATCCTATTAAAGTGTATTCATCATTACTTTTACCAGGATAACGAAGTTCGAATCGTTGGACAGGTGAAGGAGATGATAGAGAAGCTGAATCTAAAGAGTAAAGACTATGATCATCCAAATGGAGAATATAAAGTTTTTCATCATGGGAAGATAATTTTAGGGTACGGAGATGAAAGTTGATGAATTGTGGACTTGATATTAGGGTTTTGAAATATTACACTTTAAACCAAGGAGTGATTTAATAGGTAGTTTTAGGAGGATATAGGGAATTATGTCTTCGGGAACTGCCAATTCGAGGAATATGCTGGGTTTTGTGGCCATCTTAGACATCAGTTCGTACTTCGTTGATATCAACCTTTCTTCACCAATCAACCATCAAGAACCCGAGAATGGCATGTAGAAATATCAACAAAGTTGTAATAAATACCGAACAACTCCATGATATAACAACTTAAAAATAACGGCTATTTCACCAAATGCCACTAAGCAATTTAAAAATTCACCAAATGCCATCGGACTTTTCAAAATTCACCAAATGCCATCCAGTTTTTAAAAAATTCACCCGGTGCCATTAATGACGAGTAAAGCATAAATACAGTCCCTAAAGTTTCTTATAAAAGCCATTTTAGTCCCTCTTTAACTTTTTTCACCAATTTAGTCCCTCAACCACCCACTTTAGTGTTTGTCAGCCAAAAGTTGAGGGACTTTGCTGACTAAGCAATACTTTAGGGACCTTGTCTCATCAAAAAACTTTAGGGATGTTGAATCATCATTTATGAATAATGTAGAGGGACTATGACATAGCAAATAGTTTAGGGACTTCAACCCATTAATATTTCAAATAGTACAAAGCAATTAAGGAATATTCTAACATGAATCCAAAAACTAGCCATTAACAAAATTAAAGGGCTATAAATCTTCGATTTTCATGAAAAAAAAAAAAAGCGCGGTGCATCAAATTTACATACAATTTGTTGGATATAGTCGTATTTGCTAAACTTTATGATAACGTATAAAACGTAAATCTAAAAAGATGGTTGAGACTCAAAAATATATTTTATACTTTATTCTTTATATTGGCAAGGCAAGAGGCTTTATTAAAAATTGGAATAAACGTATGTGAAGGTGGCAAAACAAACAAGTTAAATCTATTTAGCGATATGTCATTAGGCGCATCCAGATTAAGTGGGTGCCTCTCTATATACTTAAAACTTAAGCATGTATTGCCCTGATTATACACTCACTTTAGTTTATAATAACTTGATATTATACCACACATTCAAGTACTGTTAGTGTTACATATAGACGTCAATTGTTTCGAATTCTTAATGGGTTAGTTAGTTGATCGAAAAATACAATGTGACGTCATTTTAATTTTCAAACATAATATCAGAAACCATTAGTATAATCATTAGGCTAAATTTGGCCATTACAACTGCCCCAAGAGGTCAAGACTATTAAGACTTAAGAGTCATATTATTTCTTCACATCAAATTATATACAATATGATTAAAAAAACAACAAAATTTTGCTTATTAGATGGATGGTGTAACTTAAATAATAATAAAAATAAGAATATTACATTTTACAAATATGCTTCCCTCATTCACAAAATCTGAAACAGCTGACATTATTCATAGTCCAACTACATAAAATTTTATAAAATGAAATTAATTAAAATTTTATAAAATGTAACATTTTTATATTATTACATTTAAAAAAATTCTTCCTTGTTAATATTATTTAATTTTTTAGTTCAATTGGGATTGCAGTGCAAAATGCAACGTTTTGATAATTAACCCGTCCATTGGGCCAAGTGGCTAATACTCATCCCTAAACTTTCCTTCATCAACTCAGTAAAAAAATAAAGCTTGCATAAGAAGCTTCTTGAAATAAGTATTAAAATACACAAATCTGACACCAAGTCCCTAAACTATTGATGATTCAACATCCCTAAAGTTTTTTGATGAGACAAAGTCCCTAAAGTATTGCTTAGTCAGCAAAGTCCCTCAACTTTTGGCTGACAAACACTAAAGTGGGTGGTTGAGGGACTAAATTGGTGAAAAAAGTTAAAGAGGGACTAAAACGGCTTTTATACAAAACTTCAGGGACTGTATTTATGCTTTACTCCATTAATGACCAACGGCCGTTAACTCCGTTAGTAATTAGGGGTTAATCTGACACGTGTCATGACATAATTGGACCATTTATCTTAATTCATAAAAATTAAAAAAAAAACAAAAAAATTTAAAAAAATACAAAAAATTAAAAAAAAAACAAAAAATTAAATTAAAAAAAACCCCAAATTTTCCCAGCCACCCCGACCACCGCCAAACCCTAACCCCTCCCCTCATCTCGCCGGAAAATGGCCGGTCACCACCGAAACCACCAACAATCGGCTGGCCGGCCCTGTAGCTCCCCACCTGACCCACCGCAAACCCCCAAAACCTCCCTCACAAACTGCCCCAACCCCATAAAACCGCAAACACCCACCCCAAAAACCACCCACACAGCCACCCCGACCCTAATAACCACCAGTAAAAAGCCCCTCCTCCCTTTTCCCACCGTCGAAACGACCGATTTTGAGGGTAGGGAAAGGGAGGAGGGGCTTTTTACGGGGTGTTTTTAGGGTCGGGGCGGATGTGTGGGTGGTTTTTAGGGTCAGGACGAGCAGCGTGGGTGGTTTTGGGGGTCGGCGGTGGGTTAGGTGGGGAGCTACAGGGTCGGCCGGCCGATTGTTGGTGGTTCCGGTGGTGACCGACCATTTTCCGGCGAGATGAGGGGAGGGTTAGGGTTTGGCGGTGGTCGGGGTGGCTGGGAAAATTTGGGGGTTTTTTTTACTTTTTTGTTTTTTTTTAATTTTTTGTATTTTTTTAACTTTTTTGTTTTTTTTATTTTTATTTTTATGAATTAAGATAAATGGTCCAATTATGTCATGACACGTGTCAGATTACCCCTAATTACTAACGGAGTTAACGGCCGTTGGTCATTAATGGCACCGGGTGAATTTTTTAAAAACTGGATGGCATTTGGTGAATTCTGAAAAGTCCGATGGCATTTGGTGAATTTTTAGATTGCTCAGTGGCATCTGGTGAAATAGCCGTAAAAATAAACGGATATAGCTTTAGATATTCTTTTTTTTTTTTTAGAAAGCATTAAAATTACAAATGGGGAACAACATTCAAATTTGCAAGCTACTATATATATTTGTCCGTTATTTTTTCATAATCTCACGAAGTTGTTTACAACCGGGAATGGTAACAAGGGTTTCGTGACAAATATAAGCTTTGGAATCAGTAGAAACCACACCATTGATTTCAAGTGTCCTTGATAATTTAGATTCGATATTGTAAAATATGAAGGTGGAATTGTTGTTGCTGTAGAACAAAATTTGATCATCTCTTAATTTGTTAGAGTATTCAAGAGGTGTAATAATATCGTCACCTATTTCCCTTTCCAGCGGCCACAATTCTTGACTCAATACGCTTGTAATTTTCATCCATGACTCTTTCACCTTATAATCTTTCATCACCCAAACTTGATATTTTGTACCCGTATGGACGAGCATTTGATCTTCTGCCCGAAAAATCATGCTCGAATCATGTGTAATTATATACAAGCAACCATCAAAAACCCCTAGCTCCCACAAAAAATTATCATGTCTAACAGAATTAGGCAACACAAATTCGCTCCATTGTTCAGTCTGAATATCAAAACAACCAATTACACCTTCACCAAATAGGAAATGAAACCGATGTTCATTAACAACCGCAGCCGTTAAATACCTTATATCCATTACATTAAAGTGGATGTTTCAAAGACCTCCAAGAATTGGCCATCAAGCTGTATACAAATATTTGACACGACAATGATCCGACACCATAACATGTTGATATTAGCATAGCAATCTTGTAATCATTATTAACATCATCGAAACCAAATCCAGAATTAACTAAAAATACTCCATTGATTGGAAGATCAACATCTACAAAGTAAAAACCTATTTTCTTGTAAATTACAATAGATGGATTGAATACCAAGTAATCTAAGTAAAATCCGTCTACCGATTGAATACAATGCAAGCCATTGCAAGATCCTATTAAAGTGTATCGAACACTACTTTTACCTTGTTTTGAAGGATAACGGAGTTCGAGTTGTTGGACTGGTGAAAGAGATGATAGAGAGGCTACATCTAGAGAATAGAGACGATGATCATACGACTGGAGGATATAAAGTTTTTCATCATCGGAAGATAATTTTAGGGTACGAAGATGAAAGTTGATGAATTCTGGACTTGATATTAGGATTTTGAAATATTTGGATACACACTTTTAGCGAAGGAGTGATCTAACCGGTAGTTTTAGGAGGATATAGGGGATTATGTCTTTGGGAATCGCCAATTCAAGGGATATGCTAGCTTTTTTGGCCATCTTAGAAAACTGTTAAATTAGTCACAAAGATTCAACAATGTTCAGTGTATTTTTTCTCATTCATCTTCACGGATGTTACAAGCCTATATAATACTATAATTTTATCATATAAAATCATAATAATATCCTACATATTCCACAACAATATCCTACCATAACAATAGGATATCTCCAATAAAAACTCTTAATAACGCTCCTTACCATTAATAATAATATATTTATATATATGAACTACTAATATTTATGAATGCTTACTCATTAGTTTCCTAATATTTTATGCATGCTTGAATAGTTGTTTTAGAAATTCTCCTTCGAAATAAATAAATAAATAAAACAGATCTTTTGATTTTTTTGAAAGCTCTTTTGTACTTATATTATATTACTATATATAAGTATCTAATTACCATATATTTTTACTATTTTGCCCGTTACGAATACTATATTACATGTAAATGACCAAACTTAGCCCAACTTATGAGAGGAGAGCCCAATACTTGGCTTTTTAGGGTTTCACTCCCTCACTCCCTCCTCTCCGTCATTCACCTCCTCTTTCTTTCATCTCCTCTCTCTCTCTCTCTCCTCTCCTCTCTCTCTCCGTCCTCTCCGTCATTCACCTCTATCTCTCATCTCCTCTTTCTTTCATCTCCTCTCTCTCTCTCCGTCATTCACCTCTCTCTCTCCTCTCTCCTCTCCTTTCCTCTTTCTCCAAGCGGCTGCTTCATACAAGAGCCTCCAAGCGGCGTCGTTTTTGGGCGGAGGTGTAACCGGCGGTGACGGAACTCTTCCTCTTTAGATCTAAGTCGTTGAATGAATCGATGCTAGGTAAGATTTTTCTCTTTGTAATCATCGAATATAAAGTTGGAAGATTTATCAGTTTGAATGTGGTAAATGATGATTGTGTGAGTTGGTTCAACTTTATTTTTTGAAATTTATGTTGTTTTTAATTGATTTAAGTTTCTTGGTACTGGATTTTTGGTATATTTTGTGCTGAATTTTTGCAAATTCAGGAATGATTATTGTCTTTTTTTAGATCTAAAGTTTCTGATTTTATTCCAATTCTATATTTATTTTGTATTTTAATCTCCTCAATTATTTTTAGCTCTCTAATTTGAGTGATTTTGATGAATTTTTGTTGAATTTGTGGTTTAGTTTCTGAATCTGCTTCGAATTTGATGAGATCTTCGTTTTTTTTTTTTTGAATTTTTTTTTTTTTGAATTTTTTGGTTTTGTTGTTGCGGTTTTGATTAATGGATTTGTTGATGAATTTTGAAGTAGCGTTTTGATTTTGTTTATTAATCTGGTTCAAATAATTTTGAATGTTTGGTTTTGATTTCAATTTTGTGTGATTGTGGTTTGATTTTTGAATTTGATTATGATTTCGTTACATTTTGTGATGATTTGTGATTTGAAGTTTTAATTTCTAGTTTTGTTCGAAATTTAGGGTTTAGTTATCTGATTTGAGTTCATTTTGCTTAAAATGGTGAATAATGACTGTTGTTTAAGTTGTAGCATAGATCTGTTGATTAGTAGTGTATGATTTGATTTGATCTAAGTAGTTTGAGCAGAAATTGTGTTGTGATTGTGTTTCGAATTCTGAAAATTGTGTTGCAAGGTTAGTTTTTGTGAATCAATCATTTTGATATTGTTGAACTGAATGGTTAAATATGAGTCAGCTTCGAACGAGCAATTAGCGTAGCAATGTAGGTTATATTGTTTTGATCACTGTTGTCTGTTGAAGTTGTGTGATTTTGATGATGTATGGCTTCGTATACTTAAACCCGAGGAGTTTGTATTTTAAAGTTTTCTGATTTCTGAGATCTTTAAGTAATGCGCAAATGTTCGTAGTTCCGAAGCTTAATTATGCTTGAATTATGTAATTTTATGGTGAAATCAGCTTTTTTTTAAAAATTTTGATTTTTTTTTTTTTATAAATCAGCTTATTTATGTAATTCAATTATTTTTTAAATTTTGATTTTTTTTTTTTTTTTTTACGGGATAGATCCTCTTGTAAATAACTTATTTTTATGAAATCAGTTATTTATTATTCAATTATTTTTATGATGGTTTATTAATACTGAAATAATAAAATAATAGATCCTCTTGTTTGAACTGGACTGTTACTTTGGAGAAACTAACCTTCCGTATTCATTGTGCACATGAATAATAATAATAATATTCTTTATTATTTCTTGCTTAAATAAGTCCAGTTCATTTTGATTTGTTTTTTTTGACGGGCTGATTCAATTATGATTCAATGATCTTGTGGATTTTGATATTATTTTTTTTTCAATTATGTTAATTTTGGTTTGTTGAAATTATTGAATGTAGGTGGAGCATATAATATCTACACAAGGGAGCTTAAGACTCAACATCTCAGACCACAAATGTCGGGATAAAACTTGTTTTTATTATAATTATGATTTGTTTTTGCTCTTTTATTAGTCTTAGTCTTATTATATGAGCAAGTTGATGTATTTTGCAATGATAATGAATATATTTTTGCTTATAGTATATTAAATGTGTATTATACTTGTGTAATAAAAAAAATATTTGTGTTTTATACTTGTGTAATAAATAAATAATCTGTGTATTATACATGTGTAAAAAAAAAAAGAAATTATCTCATTATTTGATAGAATGATCACGTGCTGGATTTTTTTTAAATTTCATCAAACACTATTCGTAACGGGCAGATATAATGCCCGTTACGAATAACCCGTTATTCGTAACGGGCAAAATAAAAGCCCGTTACAAATAACCCGTTATTCGTAACGGGCAAAATAAAAGCCCGTTACGAATAACGGGTTAATCGTAATGGGCACCTGAAACGCCCGTTACGAATAACCCATTATTCGTAACGGGCACTTTAAACGCCCATTACGAATAAGTAGTTATTCATAACGGACGGTGCCCGTTACGAATAATAATGGCCATCCGTAACGGCCGCATACGTAACGGACGCTGCCCGTTACGGATGGGCCCTTTTGCCCGTTACGGATGGCCTTTTTTCCACTAGTGACATTAAGCCATGATTTGGTGCCATATTCATGGGGATCCATTATAATAAAGAAACCATATAGAAAAAAGATAACTCCTTGCATCTCTACATAACAGAGCACACTTATATTTGGATTATCTTCCAATTATAGTCCACTCTCCAAACTTAGTTTACTAAACTTACAGCTTGTCCATATTAGCCACAATGAATAATTTAAGAAAACTACCGGGTCGCATGGTTCAGATGTAAGAAAATACAAGAAGGATGGTCATCTCCCCTAAATATTAGCTACAACCTACACAGATGGCTATCTTCGCAAAACATTAGCTACAACTCACCAATAAAAAAGATGCAAAAAATCTACAAACCTTAGCTCTTAGGTGACCAGCAGGGCTATTAAACTAGGAAAAAACATATTGCACTAACATTTGCTCCAACTCAGATTTGTATGGTGCAGTTTGTGTCAGCTTATCACAAAGTGTTATCACAAAGTGCACCAATAGCAAGAAGGGCACCATCTTTCTGCCGATATGGTTTTGTTCCACAGGGAAGTCATCATACCTGAAAGTGGAGTGATTGGTACAGCAAATGTAAAGTTCATAACACCAGCATAAATCATCTATAATGAAACAAATATAACATTAGCCGAAGAAATATATAACCCTTTAAATTCTGAACAACATATTGAATGAACTTTTGCAAGATTTCTTTGGCACGCTTTCTGACCAACTCACCGACAAAGTCCATAGCTGCAGTTCTTGGACTATATAGAACTTCTATAATATCTACTCAATATAAAAAGATATATAACCATTTTTTTCAGTAGTCAATATAACAAAAACAAACATAACTATTTTTTTTTGAAAAGAAATGGAAGCTAAACAATTTAGAGCTGTAGAAAAGCCCATAATACTCACCATAGCCTTTTCTTACATACTCATGAGAGTCTTTATCCCAAAGTCTTTGATCATTGTTGTTAAAACACATCAGGGGAAAATTAATTCAAAAAGGAGAAAATCAAGTCGTGGTTGCAACAATTGATACATACTGGACTTTGAGATGCTGCCACATTGAAAAAAAATTATGGTTAGACAATAAAAACAGGCCGTAGTTTTCCAGCCAAATTAGTCAGCAAAGTATAATTGCACAATCCTACTTCATGTATTAACCATCATTATACATATACTTATACTTGCCCTGCCTCGAATTTCGGTTTTCACACCTAACATCAAAAACATGTGACCCACTCTCAAACATACCACTAACATTGAATTTCTTTGTGAAAAGATTTTTTTTAACCTAGTTTTGCTAGCCAACCTTGCTCCCTTTGGAAATTTCAATTTGGAAGCAAGTGCTTTGACAAAATAAACTACTACACCAATTAATTACATCAAGTAGTTGAATATTAAAACAAAATTAGAGATGGATGGGATCACTTACCACCCAATTCTTAACTACTGCTGGTTTGCTGAGGCCTTAACCATTAAGAATTCTTTTAATCATATTTTTTTTCATGTATAATCCACGGAAACAAGCCTCTGCATTTGCTACAGCAGCCTTGAAACAACAATCCAGGCAAGATTATTCGGGAAAACAAACAGAAAAATCAGCCAAATAAGACGATATTATTCTTCGGCAATTGATTTAAACAAATAGCCTCCCATCACAAAGGATGAACCAAGCCAAAACCTACAAGAGCAAAATAAAAGAAATCTGATATTAAACAATACAAAAACAAATTTCACAAATTGATTATTTTGATTCTTGAACAACAAAACACTTCATCAATGTGTAAAATTACCACTCAAAACTCTCACCAATTTATTTACCAATTTACTATAAACACCTCAGATTTGACAAAAAAATCCTAACATCAACTGAGGTTGTTTCTCAATCAATCAAACTAAAATTCCATCAATTCCACAAAACACAAACAAATATCAACAACAACACACTAATCACAGCAAAGATCATAAATAAATCATTACATTCTAGAAATTAAATAAATAACATGAATAACAAATCGACCATGCAATAATATCTGAGTTTCTTCACCTCAAAAACTCGAATCCACCAAACCTTGCTCCATGTCTTACCCCTTCCGCCTATTTTAGAAAGAAAACAGAGAAACTTGGAGATGAGGGGAAAAAAAAGGAGAAATAACAAATAAAAAAAATACCTAAAACATAGATGAAAGTTGAACCAATTAGAACAAGAATGAGAAAGGGGAGATAGAATTGTACCTGGAGATCAACATTTTGTTACAAATCAGACAATAATGCTACTGACAATATAAAAAATCAATCCCAAAAAAACGATGAATCACTCAAATTCAACCCAAATAAAACAACCACACAGTCGAAGAAAACACTAAAATTCAACCAAAAAAACGAAAATAAATAGAACAAATAAACCCTAAAAAAACCGAAAAACAATCGAACAAATGAACCCAAAAAATCGAAAACAAATCGATCAAATAAACCTGTTTAATACGAAACGATTTCGCACAAATACACCCACAAAGATTCAACCCAAAAAAATCAATAACATATCGAAATCAACATGAACATATATGCAATAAATCCACAGTATAACCCAAAAAATTGAAATTAAATCGAGAAAGAGAAACGAGATCAAACCTAATGGATGTGATGATCCAAAAATTGTCTTCCAAAACCGCAGACTCGAAGAATTTTTTCTTCGAAGCACCATCGTCGAAAGGGATGATCAGTGGTCAAGAGCTGCTGAAGTTTTCTCTCTCTAGGTTTCTCTCTCCTTGTTTCCCCCAAAGAAATGCTCTGACCCTTTCCTTCTGAGATGACAACAGAGAGAGGGAAGTCGGTGAGAAGCAATTACAACTGTCATACATAATGCAATTGGCTAAGAAAGGGCAATTTCGGCAATTCATTAAATATAGGGGTGTCTTTGTAATAGCACCACAGTGAACTGTTCATAAGAACAGTATTTAGTTTTGCATATTTTATAAGGTCTATAGATTTATATTTATAATCATAATGCTATAATTATTATTATTACTACAATTGTCCCATTATTTCAGTTTATTTGGGTGATAGTGCATATTATTCATAATTATAATGTTATTACTAGATGAAACCCGTGCGATGTACAGATCGTTTATATTTTTTAAAAAAACATATTTTTTATATTTATGTGATTACATTTGTCACTCCGTATATTTATTAGTTGTATGTAATATATCATTTTTTCGTATTTTTTTAAATATTAGATAAAATTCCTAATCTCACAAGATAATATTTCGTATTTAATTAATGTAACCATTAAAATCTCATTGGTCAATTATGCTTATGTGGCACTTTAACTAATCTTAGGTGGCATAATTCTATTGTAACATTTTAAAAATACTAATCCTATGTGGTGCTCTAATAATTTTTTTAAAATAAAAATCCTACGTGGCGCTCTAAAATCTCGGGAAAAAACTCCCCTTTATATATATGTATATATATATATGTATATATATATATATCCCTACCTTATAAAAAGTAGAAGATTGCGCTTATGAATAGTGCATGGACCTATATGCCCTTCAAAATGTTTATTTACGTTCTTACCCCCATATGTTATTTCTTACATTTATGTCCTTCCACATGTACAAATGTAATAATGAGTGTTGAGCTTTCTATCTCCTTACATTTATGCACTTTTTATTTATTTATTTATTTATGTAAATTTTAAAGTTCATCTCTTATGATTGAAATAAAAAAGATGACTCTACAAGATGGATGAGTTTGAAAAATCTTTCCACTTAATTAATTAAATTAAAAGGAAAATGATATCATGAAATTTAAAATTTTGATATTTAATGGAGGTTATTATAGTTTAATTGCATGATAACTTTACTAACCGCACAAGCAAAAAGTTATTTCTTTTTTTGTGATCGAAGGTCAAAATTAACGACTTACACATAATTGTATATAAATGACATTGAGACCAATGATCTGATGATTTTGTCGAAGTAGATGTACTAAGAAGAAAGGGAACCTAACTGACTACGATGAAAAGGGAAAAAAGCAAGAAGGAAGTCAAGGGAATTATCAAGGGTTTAAGGCTATAATTGGGGCTGCATAAACTTTTTCTACTGCGTAACCAAATTCACGTTTGTGGAAGAAAGTTGCAAATGCAAGTTGATACTATATTTTCCCTGATTGCCTAAATGTTAATGTTTATGCGAGTTGGGTGTAACTGTTTCTCTTTTTTAGTTTCATATAGTTAATCTTATATAATTTATGTAGAGTAATTACTAGGTTGGGTGAGAGTATATACTTGCAAATAGTAAATGCTCCGAAAAACTTTTCCATTACTATATGTATATGCAATGTTAAATTACTTCTATTTGTATGTAATTTGTGCTCTATGATTTATTAATTATATTTAATCTATTCTTAATAAGTTTGTAGATGTTTTTGCAATATTGCATTGTTGAATAACTGTATAAATGTTTTTTGAGGAAAAGTTGTAAATAAGTGGAAAAGTTGTGCCGGAAAAACAAAAAAGTTTAAACACAATCCAATATACACATTCCATTAGTTTATCAAATTATTTTCTCTAAAATCCCAATGTCGTGGAGAGTTTAAACACAACCTAATATAAACACCAAGAAAGGACAAGCCACTTCGCGCGCATCGCGCGCGTTGCCCTAGTATATATAAGGGATGGATCCGGTAAGAACCCCTCTTTATATAAGAACCTAGTATATATAAGAACCAATCTAATCCATAGGATTAGATTGTAATAAACGCTCCAGATTAAAGGAAAACTAGTAATGGCATAATAGTAAATATGAAAACAAACCACCACCATATATATACCCCAAATTTTCTCTCTCCTCAAACATAACCCACACTACCGCACTCTCTCTCCTAAAAACCCCCCAAATTCTCTCCAAAAATCACCAAATTCTGAGTTGATTTTTTGTGATATTTCTGATTTTCATGAATTTAGCATGAGTTCAAGTCGATTTTTTATTTTTCTCATTTGATTTTCATCAAACTTCGGCGATTTTAGTGTTCAAACTTCGGCGATTTTAGGGCTGGAATTTTCAGCGGATTTAGGGTTCGAACTTCAGTGGATTTAGGGCTCGAATATAATTTCAGCGATTCTAGTATTCGAATTTCAGCGATATTAGGTAATTTCAGCGCTACTTGATTATTTCTTGTTTTTTTTTTTCATGGATTATTTTTGGTTTTTTTTGGCTTCATTTTAGTAGTATGTTCGATTATATTGCTACCTCTGTTCTGTATTCAATTTCTTTTATTGAATAGTTTATGTTTTTAGTTTTTGATGATTTATTGTATATCTATTATGTTTTGCAACTAATTATGTAACTTCGGAATTTCTAAATGAATTAATTGACTTTTGTGAATTGTAAATTAGCTTAGCATGTTCTAAACTCTTTTTCATCATGTTCTAAGTTAGTGATACCTCTTATTGCGTTCTTAATTGTTAGTGATATCATTTATCATGGATCTATTGGGTGGTTGGTGATGAATTAGTGATTGATTGATTGACACATTATCTTTGAGGCAAAACTTGGGGACTAAGGATAAAGAGAGAGAGAAGGAGGCTAGGGGTAAGGGGTGGGAGGAATATGCTGGCCAGCTGGTCATTATTAATGAGTTCAAAGGTTTAAAATAGGTTGATGGACTTACACCATGCTTATGATTTATGATGTTGCAAATTTAACTGTCTCAAAATGAATTGTAGATGCCTTGGCAAGTTAGGATGGTTTTGTATACATGATGAGAGCAATTTAACTTGATATAATGTGGCCATTTTTTATTAGTTATTATCAATGCCAATGCAGCTTTCTAGTATGATAATTATCGGTTTTAAAGTAGCAGCAGCTGCTGTCAAAAATTAGTGGAGTATTGGGTGGGGGGCCCTTTGGTTAGTGAAATTGTAAAATGTGAAGGGAGGAATGTAGCAGGGCATAGTAATGGGCCGGGAGGCATTTGAGTTTCTACATGTGATTGTTTTCCGCCCCTTATAAGGGGGAGTGGTGATCAATAACATACGGCTAAAACCTATTAGCTCAAGTGGTAGAGCACTATGCAAATGCATAGAAGATGTAGGTTCGAATCCTACATAGATTATCTTTATAAATAACTAAAACAAACTTAAAAGGTAAACCTTATTATTTCTCCTTATAGCCTAATTTAGAACAAATGTAATAATTTAGAACATAATGTAGAACATTGAAAATAATTTTAGAACATATAGAAAAAACTTAGAACATAAGAAAAAAACTTAGAACACGGGATAAAAGTTTAGAGTGCATTAAAAATTAGAACATAGGTTAAAAAATTTAGAAAACATAGGGAAAAAAAATTAGAACATAGGTAGAAAAATATTTAGGACATAAGAAATTAAAAGGCACAGAACACATAAGAAATTAAAAGGCTTAGAACATAGGAAAGATAATTTAGAACATGAGAGAAAATTTTACAACATAAGAAAGATAATTTAGAACATGAGAAAAAATTTTAGAACATAGGCAAAGAAATTTGGAACATAGGAAAAATAATTTAGAACATAGGAAAGATAGTTTAGAACATGAGAGAAAATTTTAGAACATAGGCAAAAAAAATTTAGAACATAAGAAAAGATTTAGAACATAGGAAAGATAGTTTCGAACACGAGAGAAAATTTTAGAACATGGACAAAAAAAAAATTAGAACATAAGAAACGGTTTAGAACGAACATAGGAAAAATAGTCTATAACATGAGAGAAAAATTTAGAACATAGCAAAAAAATTTAGAACATAAGAAAAGGTTTGGAACATTGGAAAGATAGTTTAGAACATGAGAGAAATTTTAGAACATAGGCAAAAATATTTAGAACATACATAGAAAAAATTTAGAGCACGGGAAATAATTAGAACATAGACAAAAAAAAAATGTATGTAGTTTTATTTGATGTAAACTCTTATCTTTTAAAGTTGAATGGCTAAATTCTATAGAATGATCTAAGTTATATAAACAAATAATTGGCTTTAAATGATTAATTACTATCGAACTATGCTACAACACAACTCTTATACAAAACTCTCATCTCTACATTACAAAAATCAACCTACGTAGGAGTCGAACCCACATCTTTTGTGCATTTGCACAATGCTCTACCCTTTGAGCTAGTAGGTTAATGCATATAAAACATCTAAAAAGTAAATTTTTATTTTTTAATCATATCCCTGACTCATCTATATATTCTATATTTATATCTCTCCAGCATTATTTGGGCTTATGCTTTACTTGAAGGAATTTATGTAAACTAGAGTACAATAGATGAACTAAAAAAGATCCAATGATAGACCATAAAGCTAAGATAGACTATAAGACATTTTATAAAGCCTGAATGTGTTCCAAAGACAAAATATAAAATAAAATAAATGAAGGAAATGGATAAAACATAAGCAATTTAATCAAATGGAATTAGACTCACATCTGCATGCAATAGCCATGTTTGTATGTAGTACATATACTAGATAACTAGATAAGTACATGCAGATGTGCAATCTTCTACAAAATAGCAAGAATAGGAGTCATAAATACTGATATACATACACTAACCAAAGGAGGAAGAGCTTTCATAGGTGCTATTCTGATCTTGCATCCTAATTCATGAAAATATTGACATTGATTTTGATGAACAACGGACGATTTTGATGAACAACTGAATCAGGACAAGCCTGCCTGAATTTTTGGGTTAAGAATAGCATGATAACAATCTGGATTAAGAATATGGTAACATATCTTTCACATTGACCAGAGATTAAACTGTCATTAATCTACAAATCAAGATAAGTTCTAATTATTTAATTAGAGTATCCACAAATCAAGACAAGTTCTAATTATTTTATAAAAGTTTAGAACATTAGCATAATAGTGTAGAACAAGGGCACAATATTTAGAACATGATCAATTATAGCTCAAAAATTATTAAAAGAAAATCAGAGATAAATCAGTAACATTTATTATAAGAAATAGACATGATTGAATAATTGATAACGAAGAATGATGACAAAGAAGGTCGCATAAGCTCAGCATTCGGATCCAAAATTCATTCAAAATTAGATGAAAACTGACAAACCTGAAATTGAAAAAAAAAAACAACAAAATCAAAATTTCAAAAAAAATAAAATATAATTAACACTCAAAACAATAGAACATAGAAACTAAAGCTGAAATAAGTGAAACTCGATTAAAAGCAACAATAATGAAAAAATAAAAATGATTGAACGTGAATAAAAGAATGAAATTATTAACACAAAATTCAATGAAATTATAAACCAAATAACAAAAATCAACACATAAATTCAGAAAAATGAACAATAATAATTACAAGAAAATTAAATAGAAAACCCTAAATTTTCATCATATCTTTGAAACAGACCTAAAATGCGAAATGTGGGAGAAATAATGAAGAATTCGCGCACAATTCATAAGTTCGAACAAATTTCTTGAAGAATTTTGATGAAATTTATGTTTAATGAGGGGAATTCGAAGCGAAATTGACGAGAGAAGAGTAAAGATCTGTAGCAAGATTAGAGAGAGAAAACAATGATGTGAAAGAGGAGAAGGGGATGTGGTAACTGGTAAGTGTAAAACTGAAATTACAAAAGTGTCATTATTGATTTTGGGCAGTCGGATCTACTTTAATCCACTGTCCAGATTAATTCTTATATATATATATATATATATATATATATATATATATATATATATATATATATATATATATATATATATATATATATATATATATATATATATATATATATAACTGTGAGTATAGTTTGTCCCACATAAAAAAAAAAAATAATTAAATAAATTAAATTAAAAACAAAAAAAAGTAAAACTTTTTAGTTTATAACCCAAGCGGGCTACTTCTTCTAATGCCAGTTGGTTTTAGGATGAAACCTTGTTGTGCAATTAGTATTATGTGCACCATGGTGCACCTAGAAATAGGTGCACCACGACTATACTTTTGAACATTTAGTAAAAAAAGTTGAACATTCTACAAAAAATGAACATTTAGTAAAAAGAATATGAACACGTCACAAAACTTGAACATAAACATGCAATTTTTATGTTCATATTTTATCAAGAAATGTTCATTTTGTATACATTAAATGTTCAGTTTCTATTACAAAACTATTGAATTATTACGAGTCAGCTCAAAATTTGTTTGACTCGTAATAATTCAAAATTTGCGATTGTTCAGATTTTTTTACTAAATGTTCAAAATTTGTTATTGTTCATATTTTTTTACTAAAAGTTCAAAATTATAGGCGTGGTGCATTGCGATTGTTCAGATTTTTTTTACTAAACGTTCAAAATTTTTGATGTTCAGATTTTTTAACTAAATGTTCAAAATTCTTGATTGTTCAGATTTCTTTTACTAAATGTTCAAAAGTATAGGCATGATGCATTGCAATTGTTCAGATTTTTTAACTAAAAGTTCAAAATTTGTGATGTTCAGATGTTTTAACTACATGTTCAAAATTTGCAATTGTTCAGATTTTTTAACTAATTGTTCAAAAGTATAGGCGTGGTGCACCTAGAAATAGGTGCACCATGATGCATCTTAAAATTTGTCCTTGTTGTGGGCTCTTGTTTGTGGGATTTTGGGCTTTTCTCCCTTGTGTTTCCTTTAGCAAGTTATAGTGATGAAGAAAAGGAAATTTTACAAAAAAAAAAACACCTTTTATAAGTATTTTTTAGCAAGAAACCACCTTATAATTTTTTTTTGCAAATACACACCTTAGGCCTATTCACATTTACTGAACAAAGCTGAACTGAATTGAACTGAACTGATTTGAGCTAAACTAAACTGAACTGAATTGAGCAGAATTGAATATTCTATGAGAGAAATTAATGGATGAACTGAACTGAACTGAACTGAACAGATTGGAGCTGAACTGAACTGAAATGATTGAAGCTGAACTGAAATTAAGTAAATGTGAACAGGCTCTTAATCAAGATTTTTTTTGCAAAACCATATCTTTATGCCGGAAAATAGAGTCAAACCCTATTTTCCGGCGTTGACTACGCCATTTGCACCGACAAAACTGAGAGTGGAGGGGAGAAGGGTGGCTAATGCTATAGAGGAGGGTTTAGGGTGATCAACGTCGTTAAAGGGGTGTGTTTAGGGTGGTCAACGCCGAAAAGGGGGTGTGTTTATGGTGGTCAACGCCATGAAAGGGTGGTTTTGTGGGTGGGGCTTAGGAGGGAGGTGGTTTCGTGAGTGGGGCTGGGAAGAGAGGTGGTTTCGTGGGTATATTGGGATAGTCAACGCTGGAAAATGGGGTCAAACCTCATTGAAGCATAAAGGTATTGATTTGCAAAAAAATTTTGATTAAGGTGTGTCATTGCAAAAAAATTTTTATAAAACTTCTAACATAAAAGTCGGGTTTTGTTTTGTATTGAATGTTTTGTATTGATACAATTCAAACATAACCCGACTTGCCTAAAACTTCTAACAAAATAAACTTGCCAAATATAACATAAGTACATAACTTAAATACACCAAACCGACTTTAATAAAAGACCCGTCCTATTTATTTATCGGATGGAACTAACCCATTTATAATTGTGGTGGCTTAGGCCTTTTATTAATTGGGCTCCAACCCAGTGAATTGCTTGTCAAAACAAGAAATATATAACGGATGATTGCATAGTTTCCTTCTCCTGTTACTTCTCAATTGAAGCGCACTTCACGTTAACTTCTCCATTGAAGCGCACTGGTATCCCCCATTGAAGCAGCTTCTGAGGTAATAATCATATCAATTTCACAATCTAGGGTTAATTTAATTTAATTGTCAGTGCAATAAGTTTATTAGGGTTCGAAAATCTCAACTTTGGCCTTTGAATTCTAATATTATGAAAAGAAATTTATGAGCCTAATGTGATAATCGAATCAAATATCCCTAATATTATTTTTGTGATTTTTCGAGCCTGATAATTGAATCAAAATTGGTTGCTAATCTATTGCACAACCCTTTAATGTTTAATTACTTATGAATTTAAGTATTTAATTGATAGGCTTTGTTCAATTAGAGTTGGATTACTTGAATGATAATCAAGGTTAGCATAATTTGTGGGATAATTAATTTGAAATTGCTGATTTATTATTGGATACTTGGATAATTGATTAATTTGTTATTGTTTAGTTGTTTTGACGGATTACATTGAAAGTATACAAACTTTTAAAAAAATCGGGTGTACAATTATTATTGTACATCCATTATAAAGATAGGCTAAAGTGATCAAAAGTTACCCTTGAAATGAATAAAAGTTAATCCAATATGCATAAAAGTAACCCAATACAAATAAAAATTATCAACGGTTTATTAGTAAGGAATCACATTTTAAATGACTAAAAATCAATTGGTAGTGATTGAATGTAATTAAATTACCATTATAAAACTTTTCTTGGTGTCTATTTATATAAAAATTGTATTTTGTTTAAAGTTACCCAAAAAAAGAGCAAAAAGTCACCCTAAAATTAGCTAAAAGTTACCCTTATACTGCTCGATGTACACTAATAGTCTAATATTAGTGTAAACCGGGTGTATACAAAAGTTTTACTTGAAAGTATATAACATTGTTAGTTTCCTAAAAAGAAAAATATATATATATATATATATATATATATATATATATATATATATATATATATATATATATATATATATATATATATATATATATTGAATAACGTGTTTTATGTGTGTGTGGGTTCCACCCGGTTAATCTTTTAGGGCTAATTCGAGTTTTGGGATCAGTTCTTCCGATTGTTGTTGCGGGAGATTAACATGAGTATGTGTTATTGTCATTTGTTTTAATGTTATTGTAATAGTAAAAAAAAAAAAAAAACGATATCAAAGTATCAAA
This sequence comes from Chenopodium album, assembly GCF_948465745.1. Lineage (NCBI taxonomy): Eukaryota > Viridiplantae > Streptophyta > Magnoliopsida > Caryophyllales > Amaranthaceae > Chenopodium > Chenopodium album. The sequence goes on along the minus strand of NC_137859.1, from coordinate 35,972,608 downwards.
CAAGCCCTTAGACATGTTTGTTTGTGTTCATTGGATTATATTGTTGCAACATGTTTGAAATTGTTCTATGTCATGCTCGGTGTTGAAGAAGATAGAACACGAAAAATGGAACTCGACAACAACAACAACAACAATAGCAGCAGCAACGACAACCACATCGTGAAATTTATAAGATTCATGATCCCATTTATCCCATTTTTGCTTTTCTTGGGTTTATTAATGTTTTTCGTCGGCCGTAGCAACAATCGTAATTCTGTTCCAGAGTTTGAGGTTGATTCTCTTTCCATGAAAGTATATAATACTGAGAAACTTGCAACAGCTGATTTGAACTTTACTGTCACATTAAAGAACAAGGATGAAGGCTTATTGTCTTTTGATCAAATGCAAGTGTCATTAGAGTATCACCAAAATGATGAGATTATTTCATCGACGACACTTGATGATTTTCTTCAAGATGATAAACAACGCCAGATTCAATTTGGAATGCTCATCAATGCACACTACCTTGGAAACGAGACCATTGATTCGATCTATCGAGATAATGTTTTACGGTTTGGTTTAAAAGCTCAGGGTCACTATGTACGTCCTCGTGATCATTATTTTGACAAGTGCGAGATTAAGCTCGTGTGTGATGATATCGGAGTTGGGTTTTCGCCCGAAAAGAATAATTCGACCATCACCGGGAGTTTGATTGTCAGTCCAATCCCTTGCAAATGCAAATCTGAATGTAATAGGAAAAGGTACTAGAGAATAACTTTCATTCTCGTTTGCTATTTTAAGTTCTTGGCAATGTTTGTAGTGGTCTATTTAGGAAATTCTCGACTTATCTTTACTTTAGTTTGGCTAATCTTCGGCTGCAGAGTGTACAGTATTCTTTGTGGCTTATACTTGTTTAATGTCCGACTATTTTGCAATCCACGGTTTATAAATCAAAGAGTAATTATTAATCCCGTAGGGTTTAAAAAGAAGATTATTCAATTAGTAATGAAGGGCTGATCATTTGCACTGATTAATTATGGAAAATTTTATTTTAATCACAATAATGGCCTATTCAAAAATTAAGGAATGTGATTTGAATAGTATTTTATATTTTTATGTCATTGGCATACTATGTTATCTCACTCTTTTAGAGCCTGTTCATATTTACTGAATTGAGCTGAACTGAACTGAACTGATTGGAACTGAACTGAACTGAACTGATTGGAACTGAACTGAACTGAATTGAGCTGAAATGAATATTTTATGTGAGAGGGAAATTAAGAGCTGAACTGAACTGATTGGAACTGAACTGAACTGAACTGATTGGAACTGAATTGAACTGAACTGAACTGAAATTAAGTAAATATGAACAGGCCCTTAGTCATGTGCGTTGCACAGATTAATTAGATATTATTTATGTAAAATAGTTGTTAATATTATTTAATCCAAAAAGTATAATCATAATCTCTTTAATTAACTTAAAAGAAATATTGTAATTATTTAACCTTAAAATTTATGATGAAAAAAATTGGAAAAAAAAAACAATAATGATGTCAAAAATAGTTTAGCGGGAAAAAAATTTCATAAAAAATTGACATGTGCCCCTTAATGATTTGATGTCAGCATGTTTTATTTTGGTAATAGCTAATAGATTAATTGAAAAATAAATGAATAATATTCCACATAACTATACAAGTAAAGTAGTTTACTTTCATTTCCTATCTCCCATAGAAGAAAATTTAAATTTTTGGTCGTCCCCTCCTAACTGTTGTTGCGGGGGATCAAACACAAGTCCTCCCACCAAGTGCAGTCTCAATCACCACTACACCAACATCCAATTGGTTGTATTTGTATTAGCTATATAATCCAATACTTATTTTACTCTTTTTACTCGTCATATTCACCAGATTTATGGATACAATAATATCTTACATTTTACCCACCAATTTATATGTTTTAAACTTTTAACCACTACATACTACATAAGTCATACAACCAACAACTTATTGAATATACAACACAATTGTTTTGTTATTTTTTTGTTTTTTTTTTTTTTAATTTTTTTTAGATATAATACACACAGATTACATACTAATTCTAAAGCAAATAGAATTAACCGCCGCTTCTGAACGCGACGACGATCCGCTTTATGAATACTACAAACCCGAAAGGTTAAGCCTAGGGCCGGCAAAAACAGACCCGACCCGAACACCCGACCCGAACCCGACACGAAAATAACGGGTTAGGGTTGAGGTTTTCAACCCGAAAACTTAAATGGGTCGACATGAACCCGACCTGAAAATTAAATGGGTTAGGTTAAGGTTGAATATTTCAACCCGAATATGACCCATTTAACCCGAAAAAAAAAAAAAAAAAAAAAAAAAAAAAAAAAAAAAAAAAAAAAAACCTAAAAGAATTCAGCCCAAGCCCAAAACCAGCCTCCTATTAAAAGCAAAAACCCTAAAATCATCACAATCTTTCAGCCGTTTCAACCCTTTCTCTAATTCTCTCTTCTAAATCAATTTTTCACTTATCTTTCTTCATTTCAAGAATTCAAACAATCAAATCTCCTTTGTTAATTGTGAGTCACTCTCTTCTACTCGTTCTTCTTCTTCATCAATTTACAAGGTAATTTTGTTTCATCATTATTTTACATGTATTTAATTGTTTCTAAAAAATACGGGTTGTTCATCAGTGCATGCTATTATTCGATTGTTAATGTTAATTTCTGACTTTCTGTTGTCCATGTTTTTATACGATTGTTGTTGTTAAATTTTGTTTTTAATTTCTGTATTTGGTGTTATTATATGGTTTATTTATGCTGATTTGAGTGATTTTTATTATTAATTTTCTCTTGTTGTTCATATAATTTCTGATCTATTGTCTTTTGTTGTTGTTCATGTCAATTTATTTTCATGCTGATGTTGTTTGTATTTTTAAATGGCAGCAAATTACAGCAACTAAAATCATCTATCTTTCGAAGAGTCAGATTTTAGAGATTTGGAGAGGAGATTGATTCCACATTCCCATAAAGGAGGACAAAACAAAGAGATGGAAGATTGTTCTTAAAATTCATTTTGGCATTTAAAATCCGATTTGTAATTCATTAATTTAACTTGTTTGTAATCTATAAGTTATTTTGTTTGGTATTAAATTTTAATATCTACGGAGTACTTGTCTGAAATATCATGTTAAAATGTTAAAATGAACATTATCGGGTTGGCCGGGTTGACCCAACCCGAATTTAACAACCTGATTAATACCCAAAAAAAAAGTTTCAGGTCAAATCAGGTCATTTTCGGGTTGACCTGAACCCGAAAATACCAGGTCAGGTCAAGTATTTCAACCCGAAAACTTAAATGGATCAGGTCCGGGTTGGGGGGTAGCTGACCCGAAATTAGCTGACCCGAACACGAACCCGACCCGACCTGATCCGTTTGCCAGTCCTAGTTAAGCCAACTTCAAAATCCTTTGAATGAGCCAAATATAAGCGACATTACCGTGCCCCTCCCCACGAAGCAGGGAAACCAGATTATATGAATTAGTAAAAACCATGAGAGACAAAAACCCTCGATTTAACATGCTAACGCCTCCGCATGTAAAGCTGAGGAACAAACCCCAAAGTTACTACCACCACTAATTCGATCATCCAATTGATCATCATTATCCAAGCACCATCCCATTCATTCCAGCCCGTTGAGAATCTTTGAACCAAGAGCCATCTATTTAAAGAGAAGGCAATGCAATCCCAAGGGGGGTTTGGCCCAGCCAAGCAACATAAAAACCCGGTGGAGAAGAGGTACCACCATCTGCCAGAGGTAGACTAGCAGGGCCATCGAAGTCACAAAGATTGTATGATTATCCATAACCTCCGCTAACAGAGAATCGAAGGGACGGGGCGTAGAAGAATCCTTAAAGATTCTGGAATTACGCCATAACCACAAACTCCAAAGCGTACCAACAAAAGTACCTAAGCGAGTACTAGAAGGCGAAGGAGTTGTGTCTTCGATAAATGCAATTACTAAATATATCAAGGATCATTATTATGGAGATAATAAGTTCGTTCTATTTGGTCGTTATCATCTGTTGCTAGACTATGAAAGATGATCTTTGGACTAGTCAAATGGTCCAAAGCCTGCTAGAATGCATCCTATGAGGTCACACACAAGGGTATTCGGTTAAGCAAGTTAAAGGCCCATTAATGGGCCTCATGAGCAATTAACTAATCATGAGAAATTAATGGGCTAGTATAGTTAGTTTTGGATTAGGTTTTGAGCTTTTGACATGGGCTCTTATTCAGAGATCGGATCTATAAATAAGATCCATGCCTAGAGTTACATGCAAGCAGTCATAATCAACATACAGTAGATTTTGACATCAAGGCAACCAATCTCGAAGCCCTAATCCTCTCTCTAACTCACGGCCCTCTCTCCCCCTTCATCCGTACTGGCGGCCACCCTTGGCGGCGTGTGTGGTGTTCGTGGTGGATCATGATTTGTTCGTTGCTCGCTCTTCTCCGTAGAAGGACAATTGAAGGGTTTAATTGCAACTAACTAGCATTAGTGGAGGTCTTAATCTGTGCCCGTGGACCAAGTAGAGGAATCACGCTTGGGGCTCTTTATCTCCCATTGTCTTGCTCGATCGCACGTGGAATCACGCTTCAAAGGTTCAATTATATGTTTTTTATGTGTTATGCATTAGATCTTGGGATTAGGTACTGTATGAATATGATTCATGTTTATTCCGCAATTAGTACCTATATCTCCAACAGTGGTATCAATTAACCTATTGCATTTACGCATATTAACTTTAATTCTTTGATAGTCCACAATTTTAATTCAATTTGGAGGGTGAATAATTTAATTAAGATTCAATCTTTATATTAAATGGAGATTTAATTTTGGGATATGATTAAATATGATTTAATTGCTCAATTGTTCTAGCAAAATCCGAATTAAGCCCTAGTTTTTCGAAAATTTTAATTGAAATAAAGCCCTAAATTTTGAATTTGTGCTTAATTTTGATGAATTTCGAATAATTTATGCTTCATAAATTTAATTGGATTGATTTGATACATAAAATTAATATGATTTTTTGTATAATCAATAATTTGATTCAAGAGTTTGATTAGATTTGAATTAATTTTGTGAAGAACCCTAGATTTGAAATTAAATTCTGAATTTGATTTCAAAATTGAATTAGGCATAAATGTTATGTTTTAATTCAAAAAACCTAATTTAATTTAAATTTACAAAAGTTGTTTAATCAAATTAAACTCTAAAAAAAAAACAAAAAAAAACAAAAGAGTTAATTTTGGGAGGGGCACCGTGGCTGGGTGGACAAACCACCAAGAGGTGGGCCATGACGGCAACCCAGCCAGGAGGTCGGAAAGGGTGCGCGATGCAGGGCGGAGGACAGGCGGCAGCAGCAAAGTGCAACTGTTGCACTGCCGCGTGCTGCAGCCTGCGGCTGCTGGTGGCTGGGCTCCTGCCTAGCCGGCGGACGACAACATCCCTCAGATGACAAGGACGACTTCAGGCTGAAGGTTGCTGGCTGGAACAGTTCCGGGATAAGCGGCTGCCTGCGCCGTGGCTGGAATCAGTTCCTGGTTGCGGATTTTCTTGCGACTGTGCGTTGGTTGGGGTCTAAGTTCTCCTCATTGACGCACACCATGTTCCCTGTTGATGCGTTGGTTGGGGTTCACCCCTGGCTGACGTGGCAGCAATTTAAAAAAAAATGTTTTTTTATTAAATTTATTTTGTTTTATAATATTTTCAAAATAAATATGATTTTATTTTAGGGATAAAATCAAATTTCAAAAGTTGGTTCTTGATAATTATCCTAAATTAAAGTTGTTAATTTTGGATAGGATTTGTTAGAATATTTTGAGCATATTCCAAAAAGATAAAGATTGACTTTAAATAATGTGATTATCCCACAATTATTTTTGAATATAATTGATTTAAAATTTTGTGATTGGCTAATAATTATGATAGATATTCCTAACTTTGTTATGATAATCTTTGAGGATAAATTTGATTTATCTTTAAAGATTAAAATAAGATTTGATTGTATTTCATGACTAATTTAAAATATACGATATTTTATTGATGGTCATGAATAATATATGATATTATCTAGTTGCATTAATTAAAATATGAGATATTTAGATGCCATATTTCCTTAATTGTGAACATTCGATGTTGTAGTTTATGAAAGCATGATGAGTGATTTATTATGTAGCAATTTTATAATATATGATGTTTTTTATTGCTATATAATGACTAGTATGGCCCAGTAGATTGCTAAATACGATTTGCGTATCGTGAAGTATCACTACTACAAAATGAGTGTTTTTTCGACGCTGGGGCCTCGACGCAAGGTAAGGGGAATCAGCAGTTAGATTTAGTACCCGCGTTTTTTCGACGCTTTTACGCGACGAAAGAAATTTTTGTCGCTGGAAAGCGTCGAGAAGACAAGCACATGTCAAGCACGTGAATTGTTAGTACATCACAACTAAGCCCACGTTTCAATTTTAAGCGGAAAATAAACCAAAAAAAAAAATCAGACTACTCAGTTCTCAACCCTAACTTTTCCGCCCTCTTCGTGAGATTTATGGAATCTTAATCCAGATCTTAATTCTCCCTGCAATTCCCCCGAATACATGGTAAAATTTCTCTACTCAATTTTGTCACTGTCTATGCCGCTTTTGTTTCAAAGGTACATCTTTCATTTTCGATCGAATACGAATTTCGCTTTTGATTGAAGTCTGTGAAATTGTTTTTAGCAACCTAATTTCAACAATATTACAAAATTATGATTAGATATTGTTTGATATATGAATACAGAGATTATAGGGTTTTATTATATATTGTTATGCTTCATTTTGCGATGAATCTGGGTAAATATTTGTTTATAAGAAATAGCTAGTATTGTCAGATTTCATGTGCGAATTTAAAAGAAGTTTATACTCAATCGATTAAATTGGAAATTTTGAAGTAATTTCCCACAGAAAAGTTGAGATTTTGAGATGGGTTCCTTTTTACTATATTTAATCGGTTGTTTGATAGATTTTTGTTTATTTTTTAGTTACTTTTAATCAAATTCAATTTATCTTTGGCTGTTGCATTTACCTAGCAAATGTTACTTGTAATTTTATCAACTCTGCATATGATTTTTCAATTGAATAGTTAATTCCCCATCTAGATCTATGCATCAAATACATTGTTAAAGTTCTTTTGGTTTGCTTTCTTCCATTATTTTATTTCAGGGTGTATTGGGGATTGTGATTAAGAGGATTTGAAGGAGTTTATTCTCCACTTGATGCTTTTGTGCTAACTTGGTGCCTACTTGATATCTCTGTTGCTCTTGTCATCCTGACATAGCAGCCTCATGGCAGGTGGCTTAGAAACGAACAGGCTGGTGTTGCAGGAATGTATGTGTTGTTGCTTTTGTTATTAATGGTTGTTTGTTTTGTTCTTGTTTGATTTTGCTGTTGTTATTGTTCGGTGTTGCGTCTGCATGCATTGAGGTGTTTTTGCTAACGTGCTACTGCCTTCCCTTGTTGACTGAGTTGCCTTAGCTATTGTTTGTGTCCTATCTCTTGTGTGTGTGTGTGTTCATGGTTGTGATTGTGTCCATCTTGTGTTACTAGAATTGAATCAATAAAAGAAATTAAACCTTTTTTTGTGAATTTATAAATTACCTATGCAGCTCTAGGATTTTACTTTGACAACGCTAAGCTCACCTATGGCCTTACCTCACTTACCTGTAGGACCGTTTTTAGTCTTATCTTGTTATAAACTTTGGCTTAAATCAATACAAGAAACACTATCTGTGTGCTAATAGCTTACCTATAGGAATCTAGGACTCGAGTTTAATAAATCTAAGCTTAGATTTTTTTTCCAAGGAGGTTAGCAATTGCTTCAGATACTACTGGCAACGAAATTCACGAGCTTGTCTAGAGATACATCTATTTATTTAAGAACTTTTTCATACTTATTTATTGGTAAAAGAACCATTTTATGTGCTAGGTTTTTGTATACATCTTTAAACCTTTTTAGTAAACTTTTGTCCATGTTTCAATATTTAATAAATACAAGAGAGAAATCATTTGATTAAAGAAATTATACTCTGAAATTACAAGTTAGCAAAAGATGAACTTTAATTAAAATCTACTGACTTCAACTGAATTGTAACATATTTTGCTTGAGTTGTATGCTGGAAAAATTTTGGTGTGGTCCTTGTCTTGCAGTGCCTGTATATAAGGAATGTCAAAGTTTCAAGTCCTTTTTTTATGCCTCAGAGTCCAATTTCACGGAAAAGCATAAGACTTCATTACAATTATACTTGGAGAAACTTTAGAGCCAAGCCAAACAGGTTTCACAAAATTTTGCAAGTGATGTTTCTGATGCGGATGATCAAATCAGTCAACTGTAAGCAAGGAAGGAACTTGGATTACTCGAGAAGTATTTTGAGTCTGTTAAAGAAGGTAATTAGATGCATAGGCATGTTTGTTACAGCATAGTTGACTTGTGAGTTTGTGACTTTTCATAATATGATTTCAGAAGGGATTGTGATCAAAATTTGTCTTTAGTAAAAGCTTGCTAGTTATAATTGTGAGTTTTCAGTATATATGTATCTTGCATGATGTTATGAATTTTTTTAGCAATAGTATGCAATCTTAATGTCTTCTAAAGAAAACATCTGAATTTTGTCAAACCACCAGGTAACAAAGTTATGAATTGAATTGAGTTAGTGTTGTCTAACAAAGTTATGAATTGAATTGACCGGGTCGGACACAACAATCTTCTTCTTAAAGCGCTTGTTGGACAATTTTGTCAAAGCATCTGAATTCTTAGGAAAGGCAAAGCATCAGGTAACAAAGTCACATTTCTTTTTATAACTGAAATTAGAGTTGAAATCCAGAACTGAATTCAGATCTGAAGTTCAGAACTAAAAATCAGATTTGAAATCAGAGCTGAAATCCAGAACTGAATTCAGATCTGAAGTTCAGAACTGAAATTCAAAATGCTTGTGTGTGTGTGTGTGTGTGTGTGTGAGATAATAATCTGCCTAAGGTTCTCTACTCTAGAATACTCCCATTTATACTGCTTGTCTGCCGTGCTCCCCTACTGCTTGCTGTCCTGCTCCCTTGCCTAAGCTACTTATCTGCCTTGTCTGGGGCTTTGGATGCAACCTTTTAAGTAGAATAAAGTTCCAACCTTTTGACCTTAATAATGCTAAATGAAAGTGAAAGTTCTTCAAAAATGGTTTAATCTTAAAAGCAATTTGAGTTCTTTTATTTTAGCAGCAATACCAGTAGAATCATGACTCAATTTGAGTTCTTTTTATTGTGGTGAGTTTAGCAGCTTTGGTTTAAAGATGATTACCTGAATGCATTTGCACTTCACAGGCTGGAAGATTTTGCAAGTGCTTCAGGTAAACTAGATGATACTTTGAATTGTAAACATGACTTATAGAATTCCTAGTCTGATATAACCAGTAATCTGCTGTCTGCTTGATTATTTATCTATGATTGTCATGGTAACAAATATTTTGGTTGTTTTTCTGTACAAGGCACAACATGGTTTTTTGCTTTAGTTGTTAGGAGCTGGTAAAAGTCTACTTCAAGTTACTTGAGTGGTAAGGTTATCTTTTATGTTTTTTAGTCTCAGAATTCTTTCACTTCTTTTTGTCGAATATTGTTGTAAAAAAATCGCTTTTTCTTGTCGTTTCATGCCTAAACCATATCTGTTACCAAAGTGCCTTTTACAATCCTCCTATATATACAGGGTATTGGACTATTGGGGGACTCGGGGTAATTGTGTCAAACACGAGTACTTGTCCATTTGATATTGTGGATCGTGAGCGATTTCGAATAACTCAGAATTTATAGCTTAAAATGAAGTGTGAAGTGCCAATATATACTGATATCCTTGTGTTGTGGATCTGACATTGGTACTACTTATGGTGAAATGAAGAGTCTGAGACTAGGTAACATAGCTCACAATCAACTACAGATTATGAGACATAAATCATAACTACTCAAGAATAGAAAATTCTGTCCTCAGACATCAGTTGTTCCCCATGCTTCTCATATCAGTTGGATCGCTGGATCCTGGTGGCATACATACATAAAGATTCATGCTTGCCTGACCAGAACCCCAACGCACCCATCCCCAAACCCAACAGACACATACCAACAGAATTCCATGCCAGCTTTTGTATTACTTGATCCATGCGGCTTCGTTGAGTTAGGCTTTGGATTTGTCCGCAATACTGACCTGTTGGCTTTTTTGTTCATTTATATTTCTATGTTTAACTTACAATTCTATGTTTAAATAATATATAACATGTTGAATCTTGAGCCTATATTGTGTAATGTATTAATTTATACTTTGTATTTATTTATTTATTTATTTTTTTTTGAAGATTGGAAAAGGCATGTAGGTGCAACAAAAGAATAGGCTGGGACACTTAACAAGCGACTACATTGTCTATAAGGCCATCATCTATCTATTTTGGTTTTTAGTCTTATATTAGCTAGTGATGTATTTATTTAGGAACAAGCTACAATAATATGCGACGTTTTTTTTTTTTTTTTAATAATTGTGTTGATGTTTTCTTTTATAAATTTGGTAATTAACTACATACTCTTATTATTGTTGATTAATTAATTAATTATTTTTAAATCTAGTTATATAGAATATTTGTTTATTTTTATTTTAATGTTATTAATTTAATTTAATTTATGATAAATTTAAATAACTATAATGTATGTATGATGGTAATAATTTAATAAAAGGAAAAAAAAATTCTTGACGCTTTTTAATGTCTACATATTTGCACATTTTCAAATTTCAAAGAGTTTCCCGCCATAACATAGGCTGACACGAATAAACGCAAGACAACAAAAAGCGTCGTTAAATTTGAGTATATGGATAGGTAAAAGCGTCGCTAAAAAACTTCACACGTTTGGGATAATGCGCGAAATACGTAATTTTCGACACTTCGTATATTAGTTAGGACACAAAAAAGCGTCGATATTCTCGACGCTTTTTTGTGTCCCTGAAAATTTTCGACTCACGTATTTTCGAAGCTTTTTAGCAGCGTAGAGAAATAATTTTTCGACGCTTTTTAGCGTCGAAAAAAGGCTTGAAAAGCGTCCAAAAACACGCTTTTTGTAGTAGTGAATTTTTGTAATCTTAGTATGGTCTACGTACCGATAAAATCTTTTTGTGATTTTATTTCATTTTATTTATGTAGTAGATAGAATAGAATAGAATTACATGTTGCAGTTAATCCAAGAAACCCATGAAGTGAAGACCCAAAGGAGCAAGGTGGATGAGATGGATGATGATTCAAGTGGGAGCATTTACTTTATTAGTTTCCTTAGGATTAGGGACCATGCTATGTCTTGTTTATGCATTTTGTATTTTATGCATGTTAGATTTTATTGATGTTTTGTGAAGATGCACTAGAGTTCACTATTTAATCACAACATAATGAATCTAGGTCCCGGTAATATTGAGGTTGCTTTTCCAATTAAAAACCCAATGAAACTTTTGATATTTATGATGGGTCATACCTCAGTTGGGTGTCATATTATATCTTTGGGGAGTGGAGGTAGATCATGTTCTACAATTTTGATTGGTTATACTCAACAAGCTGCAAGGTTACCTAAAATGTTTAGAACCTTGAAGCTAAGGGTAATAATTAAACATGTAATGGGTAATTATTCAACCAAGAATTACAAAGAGTTGCACTAGTAGAAAAATTGAAAAATACAACGCTCATTGGCCACCGGTTTTTTAAAACCCGTGGCAAAAATTAGTGGCGGGATGAGGCAAAGAGTTATTGCCACCGGTTCAACCAAACCCGTGGCAAAAATTGGAAAGGCCACCGGTTTTGAACCGGTGGCAATAACTAAGTATATTAAAAAAAAAAAAAAAAACCGGCCTTTATTTGTTCCTTTATATACCCTAACCCTAAATGATCGGCGCCTCTTTCCTCTATTCCTCCTTCTGTCTTCTCCTCTCTCCTCTTTCTCGTTCTGTCTTCTCCTCTGTCCTCCTCCTTCTCCTTTCTCTCGTTCTGCTTCTCCTTTCCTCTTTCTCGTTCTGTCCTCCTCCTTCTCCTTTCCTCTCATCTCTCTTCGACCTCTCTTCTCTGTCCTCTCTCCTCCCTATCTTTCCTCAATTCTAGATTTCAATCAAATTTCTTGTTCTAAGCCCTAATTTCTTCAATAATTTCGATCTACATTTCTGCATTTTGTACTGTAATATCAGAAGTTTGATTTGATTGCATTTTTTTGAGAATTTTTTTGGTGTTGAATTTGAGCTGGAAGATAGATCGATTATCATCGTTGGATTAATCGGATCTAACGGCGAGGAATGATCCGAGTCGTCGGATGAGAAACGGCGTCGTCGTCGTCAAATTTGAGGTTAGTGCATGTTTTTGGGTTTAATTGTTCGGGGTTATGGTTTATCGGTTTAATTGATGGGTGTAATTGATTTTGAAATTATTTGGGATAATTGATTTTTTCATTATTTTGCGCTTAATTGATGTTTTGAAATTTTTGGGTTTAATTGAGTTTCGAAAGTTTTGGGGTTAATTAATTTGCTGGGTTTAATTATTTGCTGGGTTTAATTGATTTTCTGGGTTTGCTGACTTTAATTGATTTGCTGGGTTAGATCCGTTTTCGAAAGTTTTGGAGTTCGTAGATTTGCTGGGTTTTATTAGGCGAAATTAATTTTGCTGGGATTTGTTGGGTTCGAAAGTTTTTTTTTTTGACGAGAAAAAAAAAAACATTTTGCTGGGTTCGAAAGTGTTAGTCGTGCATGAGTTTTCAAGGTTTTTTCGCATTTTTTTTTTAAGTTTTATTAATTTCTGTGTTTTAATTGATGCAGGTGTTAATTAAGGAAACAAGGATTCAAGACTTGATTTTGGAATAATTTTTTTGATGTATTTTTTTTATATATATTGTACAACAACAATTTCTGAGTTGAATTTCATAATAAACCATTGTAATTTTTTTTTTTTTTTTTTTTTTTTTTTTTTTGTATTGTACAATAACAATTTACTTGTTGAATATAATGGGATTACATTTCATTGTTTTTGCGCTTCTGCTATACTGTGATGTTTGGTTTGCATTTTACTTGTGTTTTTATATAATTTTTATTATAATTGTAGCAAAAAGCAAAAGGCCAAAAAAAAAAAAAAATAAATTACATGTTATTGCCACCGGTTAACCGGTGGCATTTATCTTAAATATTAAAAAAAAAAAAACCGGGAAGCATTTTTGCCACCGGTTAACCGGTGGCAATTAATTAATTTGCCACCGGTTTTGAACCGGTGGCCTTTTGTCCTAGGTTTTGCCACCCCCCCACTGGCCACCGGTTCAAAACCGGTGGCAAAGGGGGGTTTTGAACCGGTGGCCAACCCCTTTTTTCGCCTAGTGTTGTAATCAGTAAAGAGTATACTCACCTGGAAAATGTATACTTGATGGTGGGGCCTCAGTCCGGTCAATTATTGCACAAATAAAGGATTGTGGAATCATTTAACTCAATTGGGATCAATTAACATTGAATAAATGCTTTAAAGTTACCAATTTTAAAATCGCTTATGGTACTTTAAATTTTAATTAAACATAATTGAATTTTGCGTTTACCTATTAGTAACATGTCGTTCTAATTTTATTATATATAATCTCCTCGATTGAAAATAAAGTTGAGAAAATTCTCAAAAGGTTAAAAGATAATCTATAAACCTAAATTCCGATTTTGCTAAGATGGTTCTAAAAGGCAAGTTTTAGAAACCCATGTCACATGTCTAAGGTTGGTTTTATTCAAAATGTTTGAGTAAAATATGAACACATCTTCATTTTGAAAAGTATTTCAAGGGATATATATAATGAGATGGGAGGTACAAATCCCCTAAAAGACAAGTATAGAAGTCCAATAAAATCTGTTATCTTCAATGTGATTGAATAGTTGATTAAACTCTTATATGAATAATGGTAATATAGACTTAGCAAAATCATGACAAATGCTTAAAGTAGTTAAGCAAAACTTCATTTTGAACCTAAGAGAAATGTTCTAAGTGGCTCAAATGGGAAAGGTTTAGGAATATATGAGGATTGCATTAAGATGTTATAGGCCAAGAAATGCAAACAAGTTGCTACTTCTCAAACCTAGAACTACTTATTTGCTAAAAGTTGTTATGAACAACAAATTTTCAAATTAAATGGACCAATTCCAATTGATTAGAAACTACCTCATATAGTTGGGAGGTAAAAGAATGAAAATGTTCCAATTCAAGAAGTGTATTATAGAAATTGATTTAGCATATTGCTACTTCTTGGACATGCGATGTCTTGTTTAGTTCACTCATTAAACAACGTGATTGAACTAAAGGAAGAAATAATGGCTAAGGGAGAAATAAATCTACAAGTTTATAAGCAAATGTTGCTACTTCACAAGTAGAATCTACAAGTCTGGAAGCAAAAGTTGTAACTTTACAAGTGGAACCTATATTTCACCTTACCTTGTTATTGGCTAGAATTAAATAAATGTTATTCATCCTTGCCATTATCAAAACACCATTCAACGTTAGTAATGACTAAGCATCAAAAATTCAAAAAGATGGAATAAATGTTATTTTTTTTGGGCGGGTTTGAGAATACAATTTTACGCATATTTAGTTAATTTTTAGGCCCGACCCGAAAAGCCCGCACGGACCGACCATTTTATGCGGGTTTGAGCAAAAAAATTCTGGCCCAAAACTTTGCCCGACCCGGCCCAGCCCGAGAAGTGGGCTTTTTTTTAGCTTCGGCCCGAACCCAACCCGCCCAATAATTACCTCTAAGATAATACCCCTAAAGGTTGGATTATTTTAAAATAATCAAAAGGTGGCATTATTTTGGGAGAATCAGCCTATGGTTGGATTATTCTTTGCTAATTTTCCTACAACATATGAAAGGTTTGTTAGATAAAAAAAAAATAAAGGTAGAAGTTATTTAGAAATATATATATATATATATTAATGTCATCATTGTAAATTGGCGGGGAAAAATTTATATGGAATTGACATGTGTACAATTTGAGAAAAAGATGATGTTAGCATGTTTTGTTTTAGTATAACTATTAGCATGTTTTGTTTTAGTATAACTATTAGCATGTTTTGTTTTAGTACTAGTTAATAGATTACTATTGAATATTGAATATTTTATTTATTTATTAGGATTTTTTGACTTTTACCACCAAAAAAAATCAAAGAAATGTTTTTTACCACCAAAACTTCTAAAACTTTTATTTTACCACCAAATAAAAAATTAAAAGTTGTTTTTTACCACCTGTCGTCAAAAACCTAACGGAATTTTTAAAATTCTTTGATTTTCGTGTCAAACACATGCTCTTTAGGGGTTTTGGGGGGCACTTTGGCCCTATGGGTCCAATTTGAGGTCAAAATTGACAAAAATAATCGGAAATGCCTCGTTTTGCGTGTTTAAAAAAACCTCTATTTGCGTGAACACGCAAAACGAGGCATTTCCGATCATTTTTTGTCAATTTTGACCTCAAATTGGATCCATAGGGCCAAAGTGCCCCCCTAAACCCATGAAAAACATATTTTGCGCACGAAATTCGAAGGAAATTTTTTGAAGCCG
Source organism: Chenopodium album (assembly GCF_948465745.1). Classification (NCBI taxonomy): domain Eukaryota; kingdom Viridiplantae; phylum Streptophyta; class Magnoliopsida; order Caryophyllales; family Amaranthaceae; genus Chenopodium; species Chenopodium album. The sequence goes on along the minus strand of NC_137859.1, from coordinate 35,956,962 downwards.
TTAGATTTAACGGTTTTCTTGCCGTTTGGTGGTAAAAAAACAATTTTTAGAAATTTTTTTGGTGGTAAAATAAAAGTTTTAGAAGTTTTGGTGGTAAAAAACAATTTTTTGTTTTTTTTTGTGGTAAAAGTCAAAATTTCCTATTTATTATTATTTTTTTATATTAGGCAAGGAAAATTCCCTTGCAAGTAAGGGGGAAATTTGAGGATCCTACTTACTTGGGGTGAGAATCTAACCCCTCTCACAAGGGTGGAAGGACAGCCTCCAATCAATTAGGTTAATCTTGATTCTCTATTGAATATTGGTATTGATGATTATAATTTAATAATAACCCTACACATTTATTTCGAAAAGACATGATAATAAATTTTAAAATTGGAGAAGGTATTGCGTACGTACGGACGCACGAACTGTTTGGCGCGGGAGACTTGGCTTATATATTTTTACTTGTTGGCTGATATATTTCATGTGTTGGCTAATTTGTTTCATTAGTTGGTTTATATGGTTTTTGTGTTGGCTAATATATATTTTTTTTGTTGGCTGATATGTTTTGTTTTTTCCTTTTATTAGCTGATATCATACATCACTTGGCTTATATGTTTTTTAGTTGGCTGATATTTAAATTTTAATGAGAGAGAGAGATAGCTCAAGTGGTTAGAGCTTCCTCCCGGTTCCAGGAGATCCTAGGATCGATTCTCACCCTCGCCCTTGTGGCTCTCTAAACACCAAAAAAAAAAAAAAAAAAAAAAATTAAATTTTAATTGTTGGCTTATATGTTTCATTTTATTGGCTGATATTTTTATTTTGTTAGCTTACATGTTGCTTTTGTTGGCTGATTTCATCATTTTGTTGGTTGATATGTTTCATTTGTTGGCTGATATGTTCCTTCTGTTGACTTATATGTACCTTTTGTTGGTTGATTTCATCTTCTTGTTGGCTAATATGTATTTTTTGTTGGCAAATATGTTCCGTCTCTTAGCTGATAAGTACCTTTTTATTGGCTAAAATATTACTTTTATTGGCTGATAGGTTCCTTTTGTTGAATGATACATTTTTTATTAATATCTTATATGTTCATAATATTATTGACTTATATCAAACATCAATTGGCTGATATATATTATTTATTGGCTAATATGATTAACTACATATATAAGATACAAAACTTGTTTCATTCTCTCTCCTCTTTCCCCCTTTTCCTCTCTTTCTTTCTCATTAAAAATATATTGATTGTGGCTGATATGATCTCCTTAACAACAACAAATTCACATTTTTTTTCTCTCTCCTCTTTCCCCTTCTTCCTCTCTTTCTTTCTTTTTCATTAGGAACATACAATGGCTGATATGTTCTCATTAGAGCTGTTCATCGGTCCAAGACCGGACCAGATCGACCCGGATTCGACCGAAGACCGGACCAATTAAGCTAGGACCGAACCCTGATCGGACCGAAAGAATAGGTCTAAAACCCAGACCGGACCGCTTTGGACCGATTTAAGAATTTTCTTAAAAAGAATACTAAATTTTTAATAAAGTTAAGGAAAACACAAAAAAAGTAAAGGAAAAACTATATTGTAACGTCATTTTTACATCATTTTTGTATATGTTTAGTACAAAAAAAATTATTAAGTTAAAGTTTTCTAAGTATAATTTTAACCATTATTTAAGGTTTCACGCATAATTTTAATAAAAAAATTAGTCTAGTCCAAAAGCGGTTTTTATAGGGTTTTTAAACGAGACTGAAGACCAAAAAAATGATTTTCAAGACCTGAAGACTGGACTGACTAATTCCGTCCAGTCTGGGGTGGACCGGTTCGTTTTTTTGGTTTGGATTGATTTATGAGCACCCTTAGATCTCATTAACTACAAATCACCACCACACTCTCTATCCTTCCTCCCACAAACGCACGCCAGAGCTCAGCCGCAACCACGCCGGCGCCCAACCACAGCCACATCAGAGCCCAGCTACGATTTGCACCCCAACCACGCAAACCAAACACGATTTGCACCCTAACCGCGCATGCAAACCAAGCAACAAACGACACCACTAGGGATCTGTCGCCGCCTCCTACTACACCACCAAGGGTTAGAATTCATTCCTCTGCCATCGGCCGTCGCCGCCATCTTCTTCTCCACCATGTGACCTTTTCGATTCAATAGCAAATTTCAAAACAAATACCCCTTAGGATTAATTATGAATGTTTTATGCAATTTTGATTTTGATTTGGAAAAAAGAGGAGTATAAGAGATAAAAGAGAAAGAAAGAGAAGAAGGATAGAGAAAGAGAAAGGAGGAGAGTTGTGCCGCACGAACTGTTGGGTGCAGGTGGATGCACGCACCGACACACCCAATAGTTTGTGTTAAAGTTTTGGATGGAAAAGATGTTTTATTGAATTTTTGTTTTAATAATTTTTTAAATGAAATTATTTTAATGAAATTATTTTAATATAGGAAAAATAGCAAGAGATCAAGTGTTTTCAACTTACGGTTTTAAAATAATACTCGTAGTACTCCCTCCGTCCCTTTATTAAAGTACCTTATTCCTTTTTTGACAAATCAAAATTAAAGTCCAATTTTTAAAAGGAAATTTTATCAGTTAAAATCATTTAAATACCTCATTTTGCAAGAATTTTTTTTTAAAATGATTCTTTGTTTAAAAAAAACCACCATGATCACTTTTTTGTTTAATGAAACCTCACCCCTCATTTCCGGCATCGACTCCAAATTTCAGGTGTTAACTCCAATTTTTCCCTACTTACACCCAATTGTATTTATATTTGCACTCCCTCTTAAATCTTTCCCCTGTATTCTCTTTCTCATTTCTTCCATGAAAGCTCTGCAACGCCATCCATCAAATTGGGTTTCTCTTTCTCTCTCCTCTGCTGCCATTAATACATCAAAGAACCACAACTTGAGGTAAGTGTATATTCATCAGTGCTTGACTCAAAATTGTAAATAAAAATTGGGGCTGTTTTTAGACAATTGAAAAGCTCACGTTCTTGCTTTTGTCAATGGCTAAAGGAGGAAGAAAGGTGATTGTTGCTGGTTGTTTGGTGATTTTGAACTATGGTGCTTAAATATAACACAAAAACTTGCTTGGATTGTTGAATTTCTGCACTAAAATTGTTCACTTGTTGCCCTAATTTGTTGAAATCCTGCAATTTTGTTTGTGTTGGAGTGTTTGTCAGTTTAATGGTAGAGTGAATTAGAGAAGACAAGGGAGAACTAGAGTGAGTGCTACAATGGTGAATCAAGCACTATAATTGTTGAACAAATTGTTGAAGAACCCTAATTTATTAATCAATAGATATGATTTCGGAGAGATTTGCACTAATTTTTCATTGGAATGATTTGCCCTAATTTTTTGTTGGACTGATTTGGGGATATTATAAAGGGGATTAGGGAGCAAAAACAAAAGAGGGAAAAACGCCTAATAGTGGCTGCAAGTAGGGAAAATCTCGAGTCAATGCCGGAAAAGAGGGGTGAGGTTTCATTAAACAAAAAAAGTGATCGTGGTGGTTTTTTTTAGCAAAGAATCGTTTAAAAGGTTAGGTTTTTTTATTTTTTTTTTTATTTTTTTTTTTTTTTTGGTGCAAAATGAGGCATTTAAAAGGTTTTTTCTGACAAATTTTTGTTTTTAAAATCTTTCCCTTTATAGTAAGTGGTTTTTTACCATTTAAACCTCATTTTCCTAATTTAATCCCCAAAATATCCTCAACTTTTACTGATTTTTTGTGCTAAATATTTTTTGCATTTAATGCATTGCAAATAACATCATTTGATTGGTTTTTTTTTTTTTTTTTTCCTGATGTATTCTCTTTTTACTTTTTCTCACTAATTATTTAATGCTTTTAATGTAATTTAGACTTTCAATCACATGGTTTAATGAACGACTATTTCACCAAATGCCACTAAGAACTTTAAAAATTCACCAAATGGCATCGTACTTTCCAGAATTCACCAAATGCCACTCAGTTCTTAAATAATTCACCGAGTGCCATTAATGACATTGGTTGTTAACTCCGTTAGTCATTAGGGCTTAATCATGACACATGTGGACACGTGTCAGTCAGTTATTGGTTTAAAAAATATAAATAAAATTAAAATTAAAAAAACTCTAAATCCTAACCCAACCCATTCCCACCACCGTAACCACCTGTCAAATCCAACCATCAGCCCAAAGCTAACCGCCGGAACTCCTTGACCACCTGCCGGAACCCCCTAACCTTCCGTCGGAACCCCCTCACCTCCCGCTGGAACCCTTGACCCCATCAAACCGTCGACTCCACTTAATTTTCCTTTCCTCCTCCCGAAAAACCACCCCAACCACCGCATTGTTTCACGCAATACCCAAAACTCTGCCTACCCGACTCCAGCACCCACACGCTGACCCACAAAACTTCGTTTAACCGACGACCCCTGTGCTAATCCCCACCCCATCTCTCGCAACCACCTCACACACCAACACGATACATCACCATAGCCACCGCAACAGACCATGGAAACCCAGAATAGAACTCGACTATGGAAACCTTTCACCCTCAAACGGGCGAAATCAACCATGGAAATCTAGAATGGTCGATTGCTATTGACGATTTCGTCGTTTCAAGGGTGGAGGATAGGAAGAGGGGGTTTGCGCGGTGGTTGGAAAATGTTGGGTGTTTAAATTAAAGCTCGGTTGGTGGTATTTGGGGTCGGGGAAGGTTGTGTGGGTGGTTTTGGGGGTCGGCGGTGGGTCAGGTGGGATGCTAAAGGGTCGATCGGTCGTTTTTAGGTGGTTAAGGGGGTGGTCGGCCGTTTTCTAGCGAGATAAGGGATAGGGGCTAGGGTTCGGCGGTGGTGGGAAGGTGGCTGGGAAAAGATTGGGTTTTTTTTTGTTTTTTATTTAATTTTTTGTTTTTTAATTTAATTGTTATGAATTAAAATAAATAGACCAATCATATCATGACATATGTCATGATTAAGCCCTAATGACTAACGAAGTTAACGGCCATTAGTCATTAATGGCACTCGGTGAATTATTTAAGAACTAAGTGACATTTGGTGAAATATGAAAAGTACGATGTCATTTGGTGAATTTTTAAATTTCTCAGTGGCAATTGGTGAAATAGCCGAATAATGAATCTACAAATTACCTTAATTCTCTTGAAAAATGAGAAAAGGGATTTTAAAAAGTGACGGAGGGAGTATTGATTATTCTAAAAATAAAATATTTTTCCTAAAAAAGAGGGAAAAAATAGAATTATGTTATTTCAATTTTAATCGATTGCTTCTCTGATAATGATACACATACATTGAATGTATGTGGTCCCAACATACATTACCAATTAAAAATTGACAACTCATCATTAGCTAAAAAAATGAGAGGGAAAAATGAGAGGGAAAAGTTTTTTGTTTTTGGCGCCATTTACCATAACAAGGCGGGACAAATTTCATTGGCGCCAAAAAATCTTTCTTGTTACTAAATAAATATTTTAGGTTATTAAAATATACAATTTTGTTACTGAGAAAATAGCATCCTAGTGAACGTAATTAATGAAGAGAGATGTTTATTATAAGAATCGAATAATACTTCATTTAACGATATTTTACAAACTACTAATCGAAAAATTATTATAAAAAAACCAATGGAATTATTTTTTAAAGATCTTTTTATAGACATCCATATCGATATATTTTCAAAAAATTTATGAAGTTGGACAATTTTAACCTTACTATGTTTGTTAACTTTTTTAAAGAAGGGTTAGTAATTTGTCATTATTGTTACTACAAAAATTTCAAACATACCAAAAAAAGTACATATCATATATTTATTACGTATAAGGAACTATATAAAATTAAATAGGTGTTAGCTACAATTATACAATAATCAAGTACGTGTTGTACGGATTAATTCATATATTATATTGGAGGGTTTTATTCATTTCTTGAAGGTTTTTAATCAAATAATTGAAAGTTAACATGAAATCACAAAAGTTAAGGTTACACACAAATTTTTATCGCTTATTGCTAAATACTCTCGTGTGTTTATAATTTATCTTTTTTATTTGCAAAGTTTTATAGTACTATTATTTTAGTAACAACGACATTATTTTTAGTAACAAACCACATGTTTTAATACCTATTGGTTAGTATAATCAATAAAGGAAGAAGCGAAGAACCCATTATTCATGCTATTTATTAAATTTATTAAAAACATACAAACATATCACATTGTACAAATTATAGTATTTAATTAAACGACATTTAAGGATTATTTTATGCACTGTTTAAAATTATTTGATTTTTCATAGTGTTGTTACTAAAAAAAACGGTTTATATCTTTTTTAAAACCTATAACACATACACGACTACAAATTAAGATACTAAATAAAAGGGAAAAATCTATTTGATAATGTGGGAATATATGTCCCTACCTTTTAAGTATGATAAAACACTTATGAATAGTGTGAGGATATTTATATTCTAATAATGTTAGTTTACCTATAATTAAGCTCCTCTTGATATGATGTTAATTGCATCTAAACTTTTCCCTTGTGTGATTTAATGATTAAACTCTTATTAATAGATGAGAGTATATCCTCTAATATGTTTATTTACGTATTTACCATTAATTGCACTTTATAAGGATAATTTAGATAATTTATCTACCAAAAGCATACCAAATATAGTATGGGTCAAGTAATGTGACATTTTCATTTTAGAAATGTTAGTCAAGTAAATAGTAACATAGGAAGTATAAGATATGTCATATATCAATAAGGACTATATACAAATGAAGACTTTGTAGTTAAATCTTTTATATAGAATGAAATAGAAGCCACCGATTATCTTTTTAAATGAACTTATCATATTGTGATGCTAGTAAGGATTTGAAAAGAAATATTACATTTATTACATTTTTATAATCTGTAATATAGAAAGGTCCTTTGACAAGTAATCAGTTTTTAAGTGTTTAAGGTGATCGTCTAACAAAATTTATAGTGTTTATTTAATTTCATTATTTTGATCATGTATGACATCTTACATTAAATAATTATTTCAATTGACAAAAACTTATCATTGCTAAATTAATAATCCATATTGTTTACAACTAATTTCATGAATTAGCATCCCCTATTACTAGAAAAACAAGTTGTATATATTACATTTTTCCTCTAACATATATACGGTTACTAATTAATGTACTAACCTATTGAACAAATTAAGAAAAATAATATTTACTTGATTACCTTTACTTTTTCACCATGGTTTCTTATTACTTTTCTTTGATGGTGTCACATTATCTAATTCTCAAAAGACTTGATAGGTGGACCTTTTTCCTCAAAACATGAATTTATTTTAAGCAAATACAATTATATAAGGTCGACGCCACTCTAATACTATAAATTCCTTTTTTGTAACCTTTGGAAGTTATAATTACCAAAAAAAAAAAAATAATTACACAATATCCTATAAAGGTAACAATAAAAAAAAATCCCAAAGGGAAAAATTATGCGCTTTTAAGGAATTATGTAATTCGGAAACAATATGTGCTTACCAAATGTAGTTTCCTATGTTACTAAAAATTACAGAATGGTTGTGTCCTTTTCAGATATGTGCTTACCAGATATAGTTCCTGTGTTACTAAAGATATTATAAACAGCATTGTTTGAATATTTTGGGGGTTTTCGCCATTGTCGACGACCTTGTCGACCTAAGACCTTTTTCAACTATTACTGTTGTCAACCTTTAAATCTCCAATTTATTTATTTATCAATATGACTTCAGTTACTTGTGTGCCTTTAACAATTATTGTATTCCAAACAGAAATCCAAATCCATTGTTATAATATGAATTGTTCTTACCAAATATACTTTCCTATGTTACTAAAAATCATAGTATGAATTGTTATAATGTTTTCAGATTTTTTTCGTACCAAATATAGTTTCCCGAGTTACTAAAAAAATATCTAATAAAATTGTTCGAATATTTTGGGGGGTTTTCCGCCATCGTCGTCGACGACCTAAGCCCTGTTTCAACCATTGCTGTTGTCGGACTTCAAATCTCTTAATTATCAAATATTCAATATGCAATCGGTTACTTATGTGCCTTTAACAATTATAGCATTCCAACAAAAAATCCAAATCCATTTGAAATCGATAGGAAGAGAAGACTCATTTCACTAATCAATTGAAAATGGGTAAATTTTGCAAACTTACCCATTTATGAATTGGATATGATTAATGGAGGAAGAACAAGTCAATTACACAATAACTCTGCAAATAATAATATACATTTACATAATTAACTAGAATCAATCCAGTTTGTAAACCCCCAAATCGAAAATTCCGAAACCTAATTAACTCAAAATTTCTCAATATTCTCATGTAAACAACAATTATTTTGTTCAATTAAACCGAATAATATTTGCGGTTGATGTAAATTTAAGCGTCTGCAAGTATAATGAAGCAGGTTCAAGGTTCTTTTTGCTCTTCTTCCTTCGTCGCCCATTTCGTTCCTTTTCTCTGCGATGTTCATCAACGTTGCAGAAATATTTTTTTTTTTTTTTTATATTTTTTTTGTAAAAAAAATAATAAACTAATTGCATTGGAAATGACAATTAATTTGAAATTCAAACCTTTGAATTTTCATTCAAATTTGAATAAAATTTGAAAATAAGTGGATCTTGGGCCCCAAACAAAGAACCTATGACATGCTGCCATGTCATAATGTATGTGGCTCCCACATACAATGAATGTATGTGTAGCTTTTTCCCTCTGTTTACAATCAGTAATTTGCATCGTCTTTCGCACCAACAAAAATCGTTTCTCACTCGCCTCCTTCTTCCTAACATCGTAGAAATGTAGAATCTATGAAAAAAAAGTTAGATCCGAGAATAAGGTACGTAATTTCTTAAAACAAGATTCGGACATTTGTTCTCTTATTTAGTGTCTTGTTAGAATTAAGATCTGGTTCAGACCGAGCTTCTATTTGTTGGGAATTCTAGTTTTTTTTCTTTGTCACCGTTTATGCGAGTTTATTGATGTTAATTTGAGCTTTTATTTTGTCAAAAAAAAATTTAAGCTTTTATTTGATTCATGTTATTGTGTCTAATTTTACTTTAATATGTTGCTCAATCGAATCACAACTTTTTTGTTTTTTTTTTTGATTAATCAATTTTAGTTCATTTTTTTATGCCCCTGGGTTCGTTGATGTATAAGTTCAACTTGGTATCAATTAATTGATTTGTGTTTTGTGGGTTTTGAGTTAGTTGATCTCTCCCGATAAAGTGATAAACTTTAATCAATTCGATTAATGAATGAACATCAAATGTGCTCATTGATGTTCTACACTTCTACTAACATAATATAGCTTTGTTAGAAATTTGAATCGGTACTTCGTGGAGAGGGTTTAGACTTTAGAGTTGAATTAGAGGTCTTTGGTTTGTTTGGAATTGGAAGAATAAGTGATAGTAGAATGACCTTTTACCGTTTTGAGAGTATGTATTAAGGCCTTGCCTGGAAAAGGTGTAGATATTAAAGAGGTAGATATTAGGTGGTGAACTATTAAAGGAAATAGATTCATGGAGTGAGATTTTTAAGGGGTAATTTATTTTGAGGTTTGGATCATGGGTAAATATCCCCACCACACCAACCAAACCAAACCAAACCACAAGCTCAGAAACAACCCTCAATCCCACGAACCACCTTGAGATCAATTGTCCCCACCACCAGCCTCCACCGCCTAAACTCCATTGCCAATAGCCACCACCTCCATTAACGACCCCAAAAGTAAGAGAAGATTTGATAAAAAGAGAGAGAGGCATGCTACAAATCTACTGTTTAAGCACATATATTTGCTCATAATGGTGGAATTTTGCCATTAAAGCTCTTGGTATGGAGTTGTTATGGTAGAATTTGACCATCAAAAGTAGTCTAAACTCTTGAATCGACGGCAGAAAAATGAATGAGGTGGTGAGAGGAAGACGACAACAGTAAAATCATAGGTGGTGAAAGAATGATGGTTGACGGCAAGGGCATAGTGGTGGTGGGCGAGATAATAATTATGAAAGTGGTGGTGCGAGAAGAATCAGAAGATGGTGATGAAGGATTGTGTGACAATTACCCCTTTAGGACATTTTTCAGTTTAGTTCATAATTTCCTTCTCTCATAAACAATTCATTTAAGCTCTATTCAATTATGTTCAGTTTAAACCCTTAATCTTTCACCTCCATTACCCTCATTCTAGGCAGGGCCTAAGAGTGATTACAGTACCGTTTGGGAAGCGATACTCCTTGATATTAACCCAAATGATGGGAAAAAGCAATACAAATTATAATAAATTATGTTGTCAAACATTGGGTATAATCGATCGTTATATGACAAATTGTAGCTGATTATGATACAACCTAATTAGGCTCTAATCACTTGACCTTTATAGAAGTTAATATTATTGAACTGCAATTGAACTTAAATAAAATTATTTTTTGTTGATTTTTATTTCTTCCTTCGTTTTTTTTTTTTTTTTTTTTTTTTTTTTTTTTTTTTTTTTAAATATTTGCAACACTTCCCTAAAATGGAAATGTCAAAATAGTTGCAACACACTATAAAAGGAAGCTTTTTATGGTTAAAATTGTACTATTATCTTTAGTTAAAGGCTTAAAGCACATGTCCCACTTGATTATGCTCCTAACAACCTATTAACCCCATTTTAGTGTATTATATCATGTGAGGTCCACTTTTCTTAATTACCGTGATAAAGTGTGTGTTGCAACTATAAAGAAACAAAAGTAGTATATTTTTTCTTTGAAGTTATTGATTTTACTTAAATGAATTTATGTTATTGAATTAAAAATTAATTTTACTAAAGTGGGCTTAATTTTCCTAAAGTATACTTGTTTTTTTACTAAATATAAATTTTTAAGGTGAAGAAAACATGACCTTAATAGAATTTTCATTCTTAACCAAACATCACATTGATGGAAGGTAAAATTCTTTAATCATTAACTTGAATTTACGCAAGTGTTTTTAATGATTGTTTGCTCTACAACCATTTTGAACAATCACACAATTATGCTAACACAGAATAATCAATTTTGGTTCATGTAACTGCTAGAGATTGGATCAGAAAAACAGAGTAAAGTGTGCAAACAGAGAAGAAATAAGCAACCAGCAACAGATAGATTGTATTGCGATTAAAGGAAATACAATACAACTCCTTTCATTCGAGAGGAAAGGATGCTCTCCAAGGAATGTTTCCCTTAACTGAATTCTCCATACATTCCCCTTCCACCTTCCCTCCTTAAATACAAAAAATAACTGAATATGCAAATAACAAACTCAGCACACAAAACAAGGACTAACAAACTTATTCTCCAAAATATCCCAAAATGCCCCTCCCTGTAACTAACTGTCCAGCTCACTAGCTCACTGTCCAACTTCTTCTTCCTTATCTGTTGTTTGCTTGGGCCTCCTCCGAGCATATGTGAAATGCACCACTGGTTTGGGCCGATCTCTTGCAATACCCCCCACCCAAAAAAGTACCTTGTCCTCAAGGTGGAAATGAGGGAAACGAGCTACAATTTCATCTTGGTCTTCCCAGGTTGCTTCAAAATCCTTCAAAATCCTGTAAACCCTTCCACTTAATCAGAACTTCAGTGGAAGTCTGAGAATTCCTCACCCCAAGCACAGACTCAGGCTCAACTTCCAAAACCAAATCTGCAGAAAGCTGGGTAGGTAATGGGGATGGCACCTGTCCTTGTCCTGGCCCTATGGCTTTTTTCAGCTGAGAAATGTGAAAAATAGGATGTATCTTGGCAGTAGCAGGGAGCTGTAGCCTATATGCTACCTTGCCCACACGCTCCAGCACCTGATATGGCCCATAAAATCGTGGAGAGAGCTTGTCAGAATGCCTCCTGACCACAGAATGTTGCCTGTAAGGCTGTAACTTCAAGTAAACCAAATCCCCCACCTCCAATGTCCCCTCCCTTCGAGACTTATCTTCATATTGCTTCATATAGACCTGAGCTTGCACCAAGTAAAACTTCAAATCATCCAAAATTGCATCCCTTTCCTGAAGCTGATCTTCCAAAGTAGAGATGGTAGTGGCCCCAGTAGAAAATCTGACCAACCGAGGAGGGTCTCTACCATAGAGAGCCTTAAATGGGTGCAGTGAGTAGCGGTGTGAAAAGCTGTGTTATACCAATATTCAGCCCAATGCAACCACTTGGCCCAGCTAGAAGGCTTCCCATTCACAAAACAACGCAAATACGACTCAACCCCCTTGTTAACCACCTCAGTTTGCCCGTCAGTTTGCGGGTGATAAGCAGTACTTCGCTGAAGATGAGTACCTTGCAATCTGAACAGTTCCTTCCAGAAAATGCTAAGGAAGATTTTGTCCCGATCCGACACAATAGAGGAGGGCATTCCATGTAGCTTCACCACCTCCTTCACAAAAACATGAGCAACCATCTGAGCATTGTATGGGTGTTTGAGAGGGATGAAATGTCCATACTTAGTCAACCGGTCAACAACCACCAAAATAGAGTCCCAACCCAAAGACTTAGGTAAACCTTCCACAAAATCCATGGACACATCCTCCCACACTTGTTCGGGAATAGGAAGGGGTTGTAGTAACCCAAGAGGAGACAAGGTGGACACCTTATTTTGTTGAGAAACGTGGCAGCCCTGAACATATTTAGACACATCCTTCCGCATTCCTGCCCAATACCACTCACTAGCTAGCCGTTGATATGTTTTGAACTCCCGAGCATGGCCCCCAACCGGAGAATCATGGTATTCCTTCAGCATTCTGGTAGTAAGCCCACTATGCTTGGGAAGAACAATTCTCTGCTTGTATCTTAACACCCCACTGTCAAGAGTGAACCCTTTAGGAACTGGTTCACCAGCTTGTATGTGAGACATCAGCTGCTGGATAGTAGTATCCTTCTCAATGAATGGGCGTATATGCTGCCATTGCACACCACACGAAGTTACCAGAGAAGCACACTCGAAATGAACACTATGCTGCCTAGAAAGTGCATCTGCCACCTTGTTTGTGGGACCCGGTGTATAATGAATATCAAAAGAATACCCCAGCAACTTGCTTACCCACTTTTGGTAAGCTTGCCCCACCTCTTTTTGCTCCAGCAAATATTTGAGGCTACGTTGATCAGTTCGTACTACAAAGTGCCTTCCTAATAGGTAATGACGCCACTTCCCAACCGCAAGGACAATAGCCATAAGCTCCTTCTCATAAATGGGCTTTGAACGAGCTCTCAACCCCAACACCTTGCTGAAATAAGCAATGGGATGTTTGCCTTGTAGAAGGACTGCTCCCAACCCGTGTCCAGAAGCATCAGATTCAACAATAAAAGGCAAGGTAAAGTTAGGTGCAGCAAGAATCGGGGCCTGAACCATAGTCGCTTTGAGTGCCTCAAAAGCCGAAGTGGCTGCATCAGACCACCCGAAACAGTCCTTTCGCAGTTGGTCTGTTAATGGTTAGGCAATTAAAGCATACCCTCGGATGAACCTCCTATAGTAACCTGTAAGGCCGAGGAACCCTCTCAATTCCCTGATGGATGTGGGTACAGGCCACTCCACCATTGCTTGGACCTTCGAAGCATCAACTCCCACACCGTCTGCTGAGATCACATGTCCCAAGTACGCCACACGAGTTTTTCCCACCTCACACTTCTTAAAGTTTGCATACAACTTATGAGCAACCAAAGTACTCAAAACTTGTCTAAGATGATCTTGGTGAGACTCTTCTAGGGGCTATACACCAAAATATCGTCGAAGAAAACCAAGACAAACTTGCGTAAGAAAGGCCGGAATACCTCATTCATTAATGATTGGAAAGTGGCCGGAGCATTGGTGAGGCCGAAAGGCATGACCAAAAACTCGTAATGACCCTCGTGAGTACGAAAGGCCGTCTTATGCACGTCCTCTTTCCGGACCCGAATCTGATGATACCCAGATTTTAAATCCAGTTTTGTGAAAATAGTCGACCCACACAATTCATCCAACAATTCATCAATCATGGGAATAGGGAATTTATCAGGAATTGTATCCTTATTCAAAGCCCTGTAATCTACGCAAAAACGCCAACTACCATCTTTCTTTTTAACTAACAAGACTGGGCTAGAGTAAGCACTAGTTGATGATTGAATTATACCTGCTCGTAGCATGTCAGCCACCAATCTCTCAATCTCATCCTTCTGAGATTGGGGGTACCGATACGGACGAACGCTCACGGGGTTGGCTCCATGTTTAAGAGTAATGGAGTGTTCAATCTGTCTAAAAGGAGGTAAGCCTTCGGGCATGTGAAAGACTTGTTGATACTCCTCAATCAAGGGTTGGAATACGATGGGAATGGGTGGTGACTCGTCTGCAACTTCTCCCAAATGATTACACTCAAGCAAGAAACCATGGCCCTCCTTTTGCAGTGACTTAATCATGGCTTTCAGAGTAATACATGTTCTGCCCAACTCAGGATCCCCTCTCAAGGTAATCATCTCCCCACCCACTTGAAATTTTAATGACTGAGTTTTCCAGTTTGTCATGGTGGTGCCCAGCTTTTCCAACCATTGCACCCCTAAGATTAAGTCCGAATTCCCTAAAGGCAACACCAAAAAATCCTCCACAATTGTAACCCCTTGAACATCCACGACAACTCCCTGACAAACGCCACTGCCCTGTACCATATCCCCTGTTCCCAATGTAACTCCAAAATTCGCCGCCTCTGTCACCGGAAGCTGGAGGTGTTGAGCAGCGACGGAAGAGATAAAATTATGCGTCGCCCCCGGATCCACCATGACCACCACTTCCTTGTCCTTGATCGAGCCGAGCATGCGCATGGTTTTAGGACTCGTTATTCCCATAACAAAGCAAAGGGCCAATGATGCACGGGTACGCCAATGGAGTGCCGTTTCCCGTACCCGAAACGTATCGGGGACGGGTACGGTACGGGTACGCCTAGGATACGTCCCCAAACCGTCCCCTTCAAAAGTGGTACGCCAAGGCAATTTGGGGACGTTTAGCATCTTGATCGGAAACGTATCGGGTACGAAAAAACCCAAATTCTGACGTTTCCTATGAAACCCACCCATATTTTTTTTAAAAAAAAAACCCCAAATCAGTATAATACCTACCTGATTGTCGATTTTCCCCAATTCTTAAAAGCCCTAAAACTTTCAAACTCTGATTTTGTTCCTCCAACGGTTGGATCTGATTCAAGGCGGCGACCAGAGCATTGATACACGGAACGCGGAACGACGGCGCGTTTTGTTTGTGGTGGTTCGCGATCTGGTTCGTGTTTTTATAGGCGAAATAATTTTCTATTTTCTAAAGTTTTTTAGATTTAATTAAAGCTTCAAAGTCCATTAATGGAGGAAAATGAAGAAAGAATTGAGTAGAAGGAAGGTCATTGACGGCTAACTCGATTTTTACAGTAAAACATAATGGTTGAGTGGTGGACCCCACCCTTTTTATCTTTTCTTTTTATTAGTACTCCTAGTTTTACTCTATGTTGAGATTGTTGACTGTGTACAATTGTTTATCTTTTCTTTTTATTTTTATTTTATATTTAGTGCCTAGTTTTTAGTTATGTGCTGAGGGTAGTGTACAGTATAGCATTTTATTTGTTTTTTGGTTAGATAGCTTATTATGGAGTACTTTTCAATTAAAGTCTAATAATTTTAAAAGTTTACTAAAAAAGAAAAATCTAATTTTAAAGTTGTGCTGTATGGATTAATTTTTTTTTAAAACAAAACTTTTTTATGGATTATATATTTATTTTTTTGCCGTATCCGAGCCGTACCCGTTTTTTGAAATTTTGATTTTGCCGTATCCCGTACCCGTATCCGTTTTTGTCCCCGTATCCGTATCAGTGCAACCTAGCAAAGGGCTACTTTCGGGTCTTTAATGGGTTCAATTTCGGGTGGGTTAATGTTTTGGGTGGTGGTTTCCACGGCTGTCAGTTCACCGGCCTCCTCCCATTCCTTCTCCTCGTCGTCCACCGTGAGCAGGACACTTAGTTCGCGGCGGCGACACCGTGATTTAGGTTCCATTTTTCGTCACATGTGAAACAGAGACCTTGCTCACATTTCTGCCTCCGCACTTCGCCGGAGTTTCTGGGGTGGGTGGTGGTGTTTTTGGTTTGTGGGTATGTGTTTGGGTGCGTGTTTAGGCTTGGTGATTGCTGGATCTGAGAGATCGGGTTTGGGCGAACGTTAGAGAAGGAGTTACGCTACGTGGGTGGGCTGGGTGTGGGTTTGGGCCTTGGGCTAAGTTTGAGTTTCTCCTCGACCCGCATGGAAAGATCCATGGCATGATCCAAGGTAACCGGGTCAAGGATCCGGATCTCTACTTTTATTTCCTCGTTCAACCCGTTAATGTATTGCCCTTTTGCCACTTCTTCTTGTACACCTTCAATTGGAGCGAGAAGCTCAATGAAGCGGCGCTGGTAATCGACCACCGATCCCGACTGCTGATGCGCCAACCATTGTTCGTGGAGAGTTCCAGTCGCGGTGGTGCGGAAGCTGCGGAGGATCAATTTCTTCAACGCCTGCCAAGTCAACACTGGGTGTCTCCTATGCTCCCATTGATACCAGAGTAAGGCGTCGCCGTCAAGAGCAACGATCGCCGCCTCCAGCTGGTCCTCCTCCGCCAACCGGTAAAAATGAAAAAACCTCTCCGCCCTAAGAATCCATCCATCTGGGTTCGTGCCATCGAAAGAGGGTAAGTCAAGCTTCCTCAACCTCCAACTCGCAGACCCCGTCTGTTCTCCACCTTCACCGATTCCCAGACGCGGTGGTGCACCCGCAAAAGGGTTATCCCATTGATAGGGTGTCCCATTCGCCACCGTTGTACGGGGTTCAGGGCGAGGCCGTTCATGCTCAGCAGCAAACTAAGCAGTAAGGTCACTCTTAAACGCCTCCAACGCCGTCGTGATTTCCCGAGACACCCCTCGCCGGAATCCCAGCAAGCTCCTGCTCCATCAAATCCATGCGCTGCGCATTGGTGAGCCGATTTTCAGAGATGATCGACACTGCTCTGATACCAATTTGCTAGAGATTGGATCAGAAAAACAGAGTAAAGTGTGCAAACAGAGAAGAAATAAGCAACCAACAACAGATAGATTGTATTGCGATTAAAGGAAATACAATACAACTCCTTTCATTCAAGAGGAAAGGATGCTCTCCAAGGAATGATTCCCTTAACTGAATTCTCCATACATTCCCCTTCCACCATCCCTCCTTAAATACAAAAAAATAACTGAATATGCAAATAACAAACTCAGCACACAAAACAAGGACTAACAAACTTATTCTCCAAAATATCCCAAAATGCCCCTCCCTGTAACTAACTGTCCAGCTCACTAGCTCACTGTCCAACTTCTTCTTCCTTATCTGTTGTTTGCTTGGGCCTCCTCCGAGCATATGTGAAATGCACCACTGGTTTGGGCCGATCTCTTGCACAATCACACAATTATGCTAACACGGAATAATCAATTTTGGTTCATGTAACTTACCCCACCAACGAGATTAAGACTTTTTGTTATTGATATACTTTGATGCTTATAGTTGCTCTTTTTTTGTTGTAGGTTTTTTTTTTTTTTTTTTTTTTTTTTTTTTTTTTTTTTTTTTTTTTTTTTTTTTTCAAATATGGTATGCAAGAACGGTAAATATGGACATTAATATTATCTTGAATTTATAAACACATCTCCATTTTGTAGGTAAGAAGTTTAAGGTACAAGTATTTGTTAGTTTCCACTTTCCACAATGAAACTTATAGCAGTGCTTGTCATACTTCTACTGCTGAAAGGTCAGCTCTCTTCCTCTCTCTCTCACCCCTGGCCTATGAGTTCTTGTTTAGGAATTTCTCACTATAAGAGTACATAAGCAACTATGATTGTGGTTTATTTAATTATTTATTTTATTAAAATATTGTTATTGTTATTGTTATTGTTGTTGTTGTTGTTGTTGTTAGTTGTTGATAGGTTATTTGTTGCTAGATGCTGAAGTATATATGAAATATATATATGTAGCTGAGCCTATTAAGCTTTTGCTTAACACATTACACACCAGTAGTCTACAGACTAGACACCCCTTCTCATTTCCAAGATCCACTTATTCCACTAGTGCTCACTACACATTTACAAGGCCTGCATCAAGGTTCACCCTTGTTGTCAAAAGACAAGCGTGCACCGCATGGTTTAAGTGTTAAAACATTAAAAAAGTGACATGATGACTCTTGGCTCTGAACTTGACAATTATAATTTTTGGATCAATTTAATTAGAAGAAAGTGTGTTTAGATTTTGTTTAGGTGGAAAAAGCTCAAGATATACATTTAGATAAATGTGCTGCAATACTCCTTATACACCTTACGCACGCCTTATGCATATGGTCTCTTGAAATGTATTATGACTGGGTAGCTTGTTTTACTGTAAATAATTAATGCGAAATCATGTGTATGATGAATATTCTTCAATCTTTGAGCTGTACACCTTTGGCTGGCACCTCACTTCATTACACTCAAGATCTAGAGTTCAGGTTCTGCCTCCTTAATGCACATCATGCCTTTTTAACTAGGACTGGATTTTTTGGGTGCTCCAATGCTTTTGAAGATTGTCGGTTGGCTAGTAATTTATTAGAATGTCTGAAGTCTATTGTTATAATTGCATTTTCTTGTTAATTGATTGTCCTTTAATTGAGTTCCTGACTTGTAACTGTCATTATTACTTAAAGTGCTACCCACTCTGATTTCTTACTGCTTTCAGTTGTTGGAGAGACAACTTTTTGTTTCCTTGGATTTATTCTGAGGTTCGTATGATTGCTATGCATTTGGCAAGTACCAGTTATCAAACACCATTATCATTAGTTCATTACCCCTTCGCCATGGATGAGGCTTCCATCTATGGAGTTTGAGAAGGAGGTATATTTTTCCTGAAATGATTGTTAAAGCATAGCTTAGGGGTCCTATGTAATAAAAGGAAATTAATCATAAAGCTCAATGAGACAATTGAATCAATCCTTTCCTAATACCGAGCTGGCTAGTGTGTGAGTAAATACATGTCTTTATGCTACATATTAAGCCAACAGATCTATTTGACACCATTGATTTACTTCCCAAAAATGCTCCTATTAATATTCCTAAACGATATAAAAGCAAAAAAAAAAAAAAAAAAAAAAAATAATTGAAAATTATTTTTCGTTACCCAAAAATTTAAACAAAAATCTTAACTTTCATCATTATTATTTCTTTGGGTGTTTCTTGTTATTTTAAGTCAATTGGTTGAAACTGCTTATGTTTAGCCTAATGTGTAATACTTATCTAACCCATTTAAATACTCTCTCCATTTTCATAAGTTCTACTCACATTTTTCTATTTTCATTCGTTTTCCTAAGTATTACTTTTGGTTTATTCCATTTATGTCTCTATTTCTAAGTATTACTCGGTTTTACTTTATTCCATTTATTTCAACCTTTATTTCATATTTTATTTCCCATTCCACTAACCCACTTTGTGGAACCCAATTATATTTAATAATTATCTTACTCTCTATCTCTCTCTTCCTAAAAGTAAAAGTACACATATGAGTGGTCCCCCTTTTGATTTGTCCTTGGTTTTTTGTTGCTATAGTACCTGAGTATAACTCAGGTAGTATATGAATTGATACTACTTTGAGTGTGTGAACTGTGAAGGCACTTTACGGACTGTAAACTCAACCTCAACTTGTAATTTATTTTGCTGTTTGGGAATGATTGTCATGGACTAATGGCTTTGCCTAACTATCACATTCTTCTTTCTTCAACACTTCTTAAGTTGTAAGTTGGCTAGTTGTATGTGGATTGTGGCATTAATACTTGAGGAGTTGAGGTATTGGTGAAAGAAAGGCTTGGTGATAGGCATCATGAGGGGAGTTGCAATTTCTAGTTTCTATAAGATGGATCTTGTTCTAGTTGGATAAAGCTTTGACCTTGTCTTCCCAATGTTTCTGATGCAGAGGTATCCTGGAAGTGATTTGCTTGGCGTAACTGCAAAAGTTTTTGATATGCTTCATCACTGTATGTTACATTTTCCTTTCATTTATACCCGTATAATTGTCTTAAGCTGATTGTATCACTCAATTTTGTTTTGAATGGCTTATCAAGCAGATTTTTCCCACATAGTTTCATGGACTTAGGTCCTTACCCACCTACTTGGTTCAATTGCTTCCGCGTCTGTATTTCTTCCAATTTGACATTAATAGGTGTTTGCATGACCTAGATGCTAGATATGATTGTTAGATATAGGTTCATATTGAGTTATTGAGCATGAAAAGTGATCCTTTTATTCTGGTTTCCTAGGAATCTTTAGAATGAAGGACTCAGTGGCTTTATAAGGGTTATTAATTTATTGTAATTTTTCCTATTTATTAAGAATATTTTATAATTTTTTTAAAAGGAAAATTGAATTACACCATAATTACAATGTCACTTTAAGGGGGCGTTTGGTATAGTAGTTTTAGACGTAGGAAACGGATTCAATTAAGTGATTCAATTTCTAGTTGTTTGGTATGGGTTAAAAGTAACACATACCGTTTCCAGTGGGTAACAAAATCTCCCAATTTGTTACCCTTGGCAAACTAGTGGAAACAAAATACGTCTCCTTACCCAGTCACAATATATTCAAATTGTTTCCATTCCACTAGGATACCAAACACATATTAAAGGTAATGATTATCATTACCCTTTTCCTTACTTATTTGAATCCTTTCTGTTTCATTTACAATGTGTATACCAAACACCCCCTAAAGTGTTTTAACACTTACAAATGTATCTTTATATCATCAGCCATTTTGAATCCGGAAACTACATATTCAATGAGATGTTTACTGGTGTTTCTTTTATGTATTTGTATGTAAAGTAGATGTCACTGTAGTAAGCCAATAAATGACAAAGTGGTTCCGCATCAAGAAGTTGTTCCTCATCTGTTTGAATTAGGTGATTTTTTGTGAAATTTGAAGTGTTTTTAGTGAATTGGTGAGAGTTTTGAGTGTTTATTTCACACATTGATGAAGAATTTTATTGTTCAAGAATTTTGGGTAATGCTTCAATTAGGGTTTGTTTTGCACAGTTATTGTTAAATTTTGTTTGGATTTTGTTTATTTTGTGTTCTTATGTTGAATCTACTTGTAAAAATGGCCAGGGAAATTGATATCTATTTGCTTTTTTCACTGCTGAGCTTTCTCCAACCATCGACCGAAGAAACTTCTGAACATGTCATTGTCTCCAATCTGCAGGTATAATTTACTCTCCTTTCTCTCTCTTGTTCTAACTGGTTCAATGTTCATCTCTTCTTTTAGATTTTCCTTGTTTTTTGAAGGAAGATTTTTTTTTTTTTTATTTATTTGAATGTAAGGTGTTTTTTCTTGTGTTTTATAACCCATTTTACTCTGAAATAATATCTGTCTCAATCTCTAAAATTGACTTGCTGTTTTTATTATGGTTTACCCTAGTGCTTGGTTTGAAGAGTTGCGGAGAAAGCGTGTAAATGAATTACGTAGAGAGTTGGAGAAATCAGAGGAATCAATTGGGTAAGTAATAGTAATTGACATGTGACAGTCATGGTGTTTGTGGTGCTGCTGACTTTTTCATGCATTCATGCCACCTTATCAAATCCTTGTCCTTGACCCTTCGTTTGGACTTGGCCTCTAACCTGGCTAAAGTTTCTTCCTATTTGTCCGAGTATTTGACTGTCATTGCTGAAATTGTGGGAGGTGGAGACGTCGTCAAACAGATTTTACAACAGTCACGAGAATGTGCTTTTAAGGTTTTAACATTTTGTTTGCAAATTATTATCTTGACCAATACAAGTGCTAAAAAAAAATAAACCTCTGTATTTTTCCTTCCTTTATTCTTTAGTTTGATTTTTATATATTATTGTTAAGAATTACCAATTAGCACTTAGCCTTTGCTTGTTTTAACGGAAAAATTGTTTTTGAAAAATGATTCTCAATTGAATAAAATTTCAAGGGAAAGCACAATTGTAAAAATAATTTTCTTTTGTTTGTTTCCTTACAAGAAAAATTATAGAGTAAGGGAATAAGAGTGGAAGGGAAGAGATGGAAAACATTTTTTAAAATGTGGCCTATCTTCTTTTCAAAAGGAAAACATTTTCCACTTTTGGGAGAACTATTTCCCACCTTTGGGAAAATTGTTTTCCATTCTTGCTAACCAAACAATGGAAATGGGAAAATCATTTTCTTGGATAATGTTTTCCGTCAAAATAAACGGAGCCTTGGTGACGGATTCAATTTTGTTTTGGTTCTCTTTATCTCTACTCAATTCACAGGTGCTTCCGTTTTAGTTTTCAAAAATAGAAATAACTGTCTTTCTCAATTTTTCTCTTTAGTTGAGGGTTAATTTTTCTTTCCATTACATAAAAACCTTATTTTCTTCTATCAATCCTTATACTTAAATTTTCTTACAATCTATTAGGAACCTCTTCATACTTCGATCTGGGAAGTTAAATATGGGATGCAAGGAGTTGTATAGAAGCACTGTAAACATAGAAAAACATGACATTCTAAAAAAATTGATGAACCTGTAAAGCACAATTGTTGATAGACCTCGGTAAAGTCGTAAGACACACTATGACTCCCTTTTTTTTTTTACAAAAAAAGATTTATTATTAGATTAGTTCAATGATACTACTTAGTTCCCTTCTTTTATTCTTAATTAGTTCTTGACCAGCCTATAATTCTATACTGCTGTAACAAGTCTATAGATTAAATCACCCTTTACTTATGAAGTTGGACTTTTACCTTGACTTGAGTTGTAGTGTGAATAAAGCTTGGTGTATATCGACTACATTTCATACATGAAAAGTGATAATGCCAAGAAATCATGAAGAGATTAGTAAAACACAACAATATTAAAAAGATGATGGAGATCTAAAACACACACAGCCCAAAACAACTAATTAGCTTTCAAATAGTAAGCAAATTACAGCCCAATACTATCAAAGCTAATCATCATTTTGTAGTCATTTTGCAGTGGACATCTACTCATTGTATATTGGTAGAAAATAAGAACGAAGTTTGTTTTCATTGGAAAATTTACATTGTTATTTTTATTCTACAAATTTGTCTACATAACAATTTCTGCATAATTGAGTTTTTGTCTACTCAAAGTCTCATACACTCTTGTTTTTGGCCAGCTTATATAGCTACCGCAAGATATAAACCAAAAAGAGGAATACGGCAATGCTGGCGATTAAGCCCCATATAGTATTACTGATTGCTTCTTCGGAAAGAGACTGAGTGTACATTACTAAAATGACACTAACAATCGTAAAAATCATGGTAATTCCACCGACAATTGTGTCGAGGATGCTCAACTTTGAGGGGTGTTGAGGTCCAGTTGTTGCTGTTGTTTGTTGTCCACCAGGGGGGTCCTCAGGGGGCTGCTGCTGCGTGAAATTATTGCCATCAGAAGAAAGACGAGAACGAGCAGATCCCCATAGGCCTGAAACATGTGAAGGGTCAGCTTGAGAGTCGGGTTTGTTGACTTAAACGTCTGAAACGCAAGTGTTGGATGCTTGAGACTCGCGGATGTTAATTACAATGTTAGAGGGTTGGAGTGAAGGAATTCTGCTAGAGGCTTGGGCTTGGAGTGAAAAGTTATTTTTGGAGGGTTGGGGTGAAGGATTATTGTTACAGGCTTGGGGTGAAGGATTATTGTTGGCTTGGGGTGAAGGATTATTGTTAAGGAGGACTTGAGGCTGTCTCCTCACTCTCCTGTGTGGGGGGATGTATTTTCTCCTGTGAGGGGGAATGTATAGAAGAGGCTGTGGGTCCATTCCTGCAAAAAAAAAAAAAAAAAAAAAAAAAAAAAAAAAAAAAAAAAAAAAAAAAACAGCCTTAGCATTATAATTGCCCAATTTCCTAAAAGTGCGAAAATGACCAAAAAAATATTTTCATGCACAAGTTTTTAGCACTTTGGTGATGATAGGTCTATTGAATTGATCTAGTTTCTTCTTCAGACAGATAGGTCATATTAATAGTATTGCATAATGGCTTGTTGCTTATTGCATAATCTAATAAGAAAATTCATGCCTACGGATGACATAAACGATGATGAATTGAATGAATCCGATGATGATTGAAGGGCGAGAGGTAGACGTGGTCAATATACAAAATGTATGATTTGCCTTATATTCTATTATGTTTAGTTCTGTCTAATAATAATCTGTTATATCTTATATATGTCCAATGTATGATATGTTCTGTTAGTTAATTAAGCAGAATTTAATAATTAAGCAATTAAATAACAATTACAGAACAATTGATTTCGCGCGAAACAAACAATAACAACATTTACAGAAAACAAAAAGAACGAAAACCTCACTAATAACTGAACAATAACAACATAATCAACAGAAAAATTAAAGATAAAAAAAAGAATTTGATAATTTGGAAACCCGAAATAATTAACAATTATAAACGACAAAACAAACAAACCCTGCTAAATTTATCAAGAAAACTAAAGAAATAAAAATTGAAATTGCGCATATGTCAAAACGTGAAGATACCTAGGTTGGAGAACACCGTATGAGGAAGACGATCGGGGGGAGACGATGCAGAACTCAGTAAGACCCGAAAAAACTACGAACACCAAATCCAAAGAAAGTGCAGTGAGCTGAATTAAAAAACAACAAAAACAATGAAAAAACAAACGCTGCTAAAGTCTTCAAAAAATTCAGAAAAACAGCATTGAATTTGCGCAAATAATGAATACGAAAGTTGAGCATACCGCAGTTGCAGAACCACAGCAAAGCGAAAAAACAGAGGAAGATGATCAAAAAGACTCGAAAAGGCGACGAACACCAAAAGCCCAGAGATTGAGCTGAACAGAAACGTAACATTTGACCCCAAAATCAAATTGGAATAAAAGAATTTGATAATTGTGACATTTAAGAACAAAAAATCATAAACACAAAGGCAAAAATAAACAAACCTAGCTAAAATCTTCAAGAAAACCCAAAGAAAAAGAAATTGAAATTGAAATTGTGCAATAATTGAAATTGAAACTTAAACATACCAGTTGGTGATCCGGGATTGCAAATGAAGAACGAAGAACTGAAAAGGCGATGAAAGTGAAAAATCTAGCGAAGGTACTGATGTAGAGTTTGAAGAGCGAGAAAATTGGAGGGAAAAGATGGAAGGAAAAAAATATAAGAAAGGGGGCTTATAACTTTTATAATGTGTTACGTGAGTTTTTTTTTTTTTTTTTTTTTTTTTTTTTTTTTTTTTTTTTTTTTTTTTTTGACAATGAGAACTAAGAAACAAAATACAAACAAACTAGAAAGATAAAAAATGGAAATCACGAACCCTAGCCTTTCCAGCCAACTAGTGCGTTGGAGAGACCCAAAGTTTGGGCTCCTTTTGAATCCTACAAGCCCCGAACAAACCCAATAAAGATTATTGAATTTTTAGGCGGCATATTCTTTTGGAAAAATTAGAAATATTAATCCCAATTTTCATCAATTTTGCTACAATAATCCCAACATTGAATTATTCTGGAATAATCCGAACTTTGGGGGTTGCCTTTTTTCTTCAATTCCAAAAATCGGTAACCGGTTGAATGGGTAAAATTTCTTTTTTTTAAAAAAGTGACACGTGTCACAATGGAATTGGCTAAAACAATTTATAAAAAAATAATAAATAAATAAATATAAATTTAAAAAAATAATAAAAAAAAACCAACAAAACCCCAAAATCCCAACCAACCCCTAAAACCACCAGCCAACCTCCCGAAACACCACCAACCAACCCCAATAATCACCAGTTCAACCCTAAACGGCGGCGCTAATTCCCCTTCCCCCTCCCCTTGCGCCGTTTCCCCCTCCCCACTCGCCGTTTCTCTTTTTCCCCCGATCTCCTCCGCTCAAATCGCCACTTAAATCCTCAAAAACTCCCGATCTCCACTCCCTAAAACCCCCAAAATCTTCTCCCACCGTCGAAAACCCCCCAAAAATTCTTCCCCACCGTCGAAAACCGGTTACTAGAAAACAGGCAAATAACGACGAACTGGTTTCGAGGGACACAGAAATCCGTCGGAAACATCGAAATTTCCGACGGAATATAATTTCGTCGAAAAATATGTGCTTTCCGACGGAAAATCCGTCGGAAATTAACTTTTCCGACAGATAAATTTTCCGTCGGAAATTACCTTTTCCGACGGATTTCCGACGAAATACAATTTTTTTTAAATTTTTTTTTAAGAAACCCTAAAATCCTACCCGCCGCTTCTCTCTCTTTCCCCTTCTCCATTTCACTGTCTTTCCTCTTCTCTCTCCTCTATCATCTCCTTCTCTCTCCTCTCCTCCTTCTCCTCTGTCGTTCTTCTTGTCTTCCTCTCTTCTCTTTCATCTTCTCTTTCTCTCATTTTCTTTCCCTTCTTCCATACATCTCCCACCACAACATCGACATCAACAACAAACCCACCACCGCCAACATCGACAACAACAACCCCAACACAGACAACTTCGACATCAACAACAACCCCATCACTGCCAACATCAACATCAACAACAACCCCAACACCGACGACATCAATAGCAATTTCGAGTAGATCGAGTTTCGCCCTTTCTCTCTCTTCTCATGATGAAAACAAAGGTTTTCAGGTCAAATTCGACCATGAAAACTCTAGATCTAGAGTTTTCATGGTCGAATTTGGCCTCCTAAACCCAATTTCAAGGTTTTGTGTAGTCGAATTAAGGTATGTGTATATTTTTCGATTTTTTTGGTTGTTGGTTTATCAGAGATTTTGAATATACTTCGAATTTGGTGGCTGTTGGAGTTCGAATTTTAGGGTGATTGGTGTGGGATTATTTTTTTTTTTTTAATTTTTGGGTTGTGCTTTTTTGTTATAGCGGCGACACTGGTGGTTTTGGTGGTGTGGGGTGGTTGGGGCTGTGTTAGGGTCGTAGATATGGGTTCACTGGGGTGGTAGATCTGTATTTGGGTGGGTTAGGGTCAGGTGGGTAGGGGATTGGTGGAGGTTTTCGTGGTTGGGTAGTGGGTGGTGGTTCATGTTAGGGCGGCTGGTGTGGGTGGTGGTACGGGTTAGGGCTAATGCGAACTGGTGGTGTGGGCTGGTGGCTGGTGGTGTGAACTGGTGGTGAGGGGTGGTGGTGAGGCATTTTTTTTTTGTTTTTTTAAAATCATTTTCCAACGGAATTCCCATCGAATTTTTCCGGCGGAATACAGTCCGTCGTAAATTTCCGACGGACTTTTGTCGGGCCTGAAAATCACTTCCGGCGGACAGAAATCCGTCGGAATAGTGTTTCCGACGGAAATTCCGTCGGAAATGGCTCTTTTTGCGACGAAGTGTATTCCGACAACCAGTCCCGACGGAAATTCCGTCGGAAACAGGTTTTCCGACGGAAAACAAGGTGTTTCCGACAGAATTTTTCCGTCGTTATTTGCCTGTTTTCTAGTAGTGACCCTAGTCGCTTAGGGTTTCGGGATAGTGGGAGGAACGATTGGGTGTTTTTGGCAGTGGGGAGAAGTTTTTGGCGGTTTTCGACGGGAGTGGAGGGGTTTTGTTGGTGGATTTGGGGTTTCGGGGTGGTGAATTCAGGGGGAATTAGGGGTATTTCGGGGAGGAAGGGAGACGACGATGGTGGAGGTTGTTTCACGCGTCTGGTCAGCGACAAAGGGGCGGCAAGCTGGCTGTGAGGTGGTTGTTAGGGTGGTCGGTGGGGCAAGCTGGTCGTGTCAAGTGGTTGGTGATGTTTGGATTTTTTTAAAAATTTTTTTTTTTATTATTTTTTATGGACTAATCAGGGCTTGACACGTGTCAAGTGACCTGACATTATAAATCATTGACTTTTGTTGACCGGTTTGGGATTGAAGAAAAAAAATGCCCCCTAAAGTTCGGATTATTCCAAAATAATCCAAAGTTGGGATTATTGTAGCAAAATTGAAGAAATTAAGTTGGGATTATTATTTCTAATTTTTCTTATTCTCTTTTGTTTTTTAAAAAATCATTAATTTTATTATCTATATCTATACTTTATATATTAAAAAGCGTTTTTAAAAACGTTTATGTGCCACGTGGCACCCTCTAATAAAAATGTTTATCATGAGATTTGAACTCATAACCACTAAAATATGCATTAGGTGTCTTACCATCTTATCCATATATTAATCAAGTTTTAATATTCCACTCATAAATATATAAGTATATGGAAATACATACAAGCAAGAAAAATTAACTATTGTTATAAATTAATTATAGCTATTTTATTATTTTGATAATAATTATGTCTTTATTTTCATTATATTATAAATTATAAACAAAAGACATGTTTATATAATTTTTTTGACAGGAACATGTTTGTATATTTAATCAATAGTTGTTTCATAAATAATTTATTCAAAGGTTTAATGAAAAACTATTATAAATTTTAAACAATAATGAATAAATAAATAATAAAGAATGAATCTGTATATTCAATTACAAGTGTTAAAACAAAAACCAGAGCATCGCTTGGGTCACACATTAGTTATTGGATAAAAAATAAAACAAAAACAAATTGGCATGAAATTTTTTATTGTGAACATGACGCGTGTATATTTTGGAATAATCCTGACTTTAGTATACAGTATTGATTGACAGTTGACACGTAGAAAAGCATTCCCTAAGTACCAAAATCTCTTTTACGTAGTCAATAACTTTCTGAATTATCTATCATGTCTACTTTTCATGGAATGAAGCAAATTTGAGACATTAAACTCATATCTTAAAATTTAAATTAAAAAAAATAAAAATAAAAAATAAAAATAACTCAAATCTTTAACTTCCTAATCCTCCTTGTACCTATGTATGTGCAGATTTCAAGCATTGATCATATTGGGTTTTGCTTTATTCCGAATTAAGAAACTAATCACACATACTAATAAAAGCAAGAACAACATTAATTGAAGAAATCATGAT
This sequence comes from Chenopodium album, assembly GCF_948465745.1. Lineage (NCBI taxonomy): Eukaryota > Viridiplantae > Streptophyta > Magnoliopsida > Caryophyllales > Amaranthaceae > Chenopodium > Chenopodium album. Next base: position 35,927,993 of record NC_137859.1, on the reverse strand, counting down.
AAATAAACAATTCCCTACCTTATAAAAAGTAGAAACATACTCTTATGAATAGTGTAATGCCAATTATACCCTTCAAAATGTGTATTTACATGCATACCCTCATTAATATGTAGATGCTATTTCAATGAATAGTGTTTAGACAACTATACCCTCTAAAATATTTATGTACTTTTGCTTTCATAAATGTTAGTTGTCTTGAACATTTATACCACCTAGATATAGTTGATTACATATTAAATACTCTTATGAATAGTGTAATGTCAATTATACCCTTCAAAATGTGTATTTACATACATACCCTCATTAATATGTAGATGTTATTTTAATGAATAGTGTTTAGACAACTATAACCTCTAAAATATTTATGTACTTTTGCTTTCATAAATGTTAGTTGTCTTGAACAAAAATACCACCTAGATATAGTTGATTACATATTTTCTCTTATTGTTTTTTTTTTAGGAAAAATTTATCTTATTGTTAATTTAACTAATTTTGTGATTTAAAAGCCAAACCAAAAAAACCTTCAAGATATGGCTAGCTATGACACGCGCATCGCGCGCGTTAGCTGCCCTAGTAAAAGTAAAAGTTGAAATTGACAGAAGACTAGCTGGGTGGAAGTCGAAGTATTTGTCTCTCGCGGGGAGGATTACTTTGGCAAAATCAACCCTCTCTACCATGGCTCTATACTCAATGCAAACCGCGAAAATCCCTCGAGATGTATGTGATGAAATTGACAAGAAAACGAGGAGATTCATTTGGGGAGGCAATGATGAACACAAAAAAATTCATCTCTTTTCCTGAGAGATGTTGCAAAAAGCTAAGGGCGGGATTGGCATCATGTCCGCAAGACAAGCTAATAGTGCTTTCTTAACTAAACTTGGCTGGAGAATTTTAGAGAATCCTAATGCACTTTTGGCTCGGGTTTTAAGGGCTAAATATTGTCAAGGTCGATGTGATCTTGATATGTTTGAACCGAAAGCAGAGATGTCTAATGTGTGTGGAGTGGTATAATGGAAAATGCAAAACTTATAAGTGAAGGGACCAAGATGGCAGTAGGTAATGGTGAAAGAACCCTCTTTTGGGATCATAATTGGTGTACGGGTCAACCCCTTAGTGATATGGTGACTCAAAGCTTACCAGATAAAATTGTAGAAGCAACCGTGGGTGAAATGTGGGAAGAGGGTTTTGGGTGGAATTGGAGTGAGTTTGCACATTACCCGACCCTAATACTCTCAAGGTCATTCAAAATCATGAACTTCGCATTCATTCGAGTGTTGGTGATCTAGTTTACTGGAAAGAAGGAAAGCAGTGGAAATTTTCCATACGTTCTGCCTTAAAAATCATGAGACATGAAACTGATGTAGTCTATGATGAGTGATGGGATAACGTGTGGGGAGCCCCATTTCAGCAAAGAATTAGAGCCTTCCTATGGTTGGCTTGCCATGATCGAATTCTTGATAATTTTAATATGTTCAAGCGCAACCTCACAAACGATCCAAAGAGCTATATATATGGGGCGCAAGAGGAGAGCACCATTCACATTTTGCGTGACTGCCCTACACCACGAGTAATTTAGAGGAAAACTCTTACCCCTTATGTTTTCAATCAATTTTATCAGGGTAATATAAAGGAGTGGATCGAGAAAAACATGAAAAATCTTGATACTCATGATGAAGTGATCAGAGTTGGGTGGCTTATTTTTGGGTTACGGTTTGGTGGATTTGGAGGTGGCGCAATTGCTTTGTGCATAATAGGCGTGATGAATTCCCCATAGATTTTATGGCTTTCTTACAGGTGAGGTATGAGGAGGCCAGAAGAACAATGAGAAGTATAATTGAGAAAGAAAATTCAAGCAAAACCACGAAGATTCAAGCTAACATTCCGTGGCCAACTCCAGATTATGGATGGTATGCGCTAAACTGTGATGGTGCAGTCAAGGGCTGCCCCTGCTGGAGGTGGTGCGCTGATAAGAGACTATTCAGGGAAGCTGGTGTGCCTTTGCTAGCAACTTTGGCTATTGCTCGGCCTTTAGAGCAGAGGTCATGGCCTTGACAAGGCTTAGAACTTGCTCAGAATTTGCAAATACAAAAGCTTGAAGTGCAGATGGACAACCTCTCTTGTGTGCAAGCTTTACAGAAGAAGGAGGTGCCCCGGGGAGAAAATGTTCATGACATACTCTATTGTAGGAAGTTGTTGAATGATCCAAGATGGCAAATTCGAGTAGCTCATGTGTATCGAGAAGGTAATCGAGCGGTAGATTGGTTGGCCAACCGCGGAGTTGTTCAAGACTCTCAGTAGAATATATTAATAATGTTCTGATAGATTTTAGTCGTATTTTAGAGGAGGACGCTAGGGGTGTGGCTATGCCACGCCTTATACCTCCCTAAAAGTAGGTGTTTGGTTGTTTTGCTTGTTTTTTTATTCTTGCGTTGGCCTCTGGTGGTTGTTCTCAGTGGTGGTTTAGAGCTCAACGGTGCGGTAATTTCTTGCTATCTTCTCTTAGTTTAGAGTAGCTTTGTGAGTTTTCATTTCTGTTTTTTTAGGTGTTCTCTGTTTGCTTGGTTTATTCTTGTTTTAACTTAGGTAGTTTGCTCTGGTTGTTTGGGCTTTCTGCCTTTGTTTAAAGAGTCTTTGGTTTTGATGTTTTGGCTTGTGCTGGGGCTTCCTTTGGTAGTACCTCTTATGGAGGATAAAGAAGTGTTATCTTTGGGGTCTTGTTAGGTAGTTTTGCTTTGGTTGTTAGAAATTGCAAGGTCAAGTTCAACCTTGCTTGTGGTGTTGGTGATCCTGTTGAGTGCCGTTGTGGGGTGTGACTATGGTTCTCTGGAAGTTATAGGTGAGTGGGTCACCGAGCGTTTTAAAGAGGTTTCGTTTATTAGTAGTGTGGTCTTCTAGGGGATAGGTTTCTGCATTTGGAGTTTGCCGGTGGTAGGTGTTGTTGAGTGGAAAGGTTTGTTGGCTCGTCCTGTTGTTTCGTTGTTTTGGGATGATAAGAGTATTCAGTCAGTTACTATCATCCCATTGTTAGTGTTTGTGGTGGCATCGTTAGTCATCGTTGTTAATCCAAATCTGGGAGGAGGCTCCCCATCTTTATCATCCCTGGGAGTGGAATGGTGTCAATGTAAGAGTTTCCTACAACAGGGTGCAGTCTTTCGGTCGGTGTTGGTGTCAACAACTTTACTTGTGCTTTTGCTCCTGGGTTATTGCAAGCTTCAGATCTCTCTTGGTTAGGTTCAATTGGCAGTTCCTAGTCCACGATGAAGTTTTGGTGGGTTTCTTTTGGTTTTTCCGACTCCGAAGTCAATGGTGTTATGCAGTTGGTGGTCTTTATCACGACTCCAGTTCTTGGTCCTCAGCAAAGTTACACAGGGTTGCTAGTTTGCTATTAGTGTGTTTAGTTTCGTGTGTTCACTTATTTTTAGTTATTTTAGCACTTAGGTTGTAATTTGCCTTTTATTTATGAAGTTCTCACCGTAAAAAAAAAAAAAAAAAATGTAGACGTTATTTTCCAAAAAAGAAGTCATAAAAACAATAGAAAAATGATCTTAAAATCAAATACCGAGTACTCAAAAGCACAAAACCCAACGAAATCCCCAACCAAAGCTCGAACGTTAAAAGACCATCAACGTTGTCACGATGCCAACAGAAAACAAACAAACAAACCCCACTTTTATTACTTCCTTAAACCCCTCAACCTTCACTCCCAACAACACTCTTCTTCTACTCTCACACTTTTTTTTTTTTTTTTTTTTTTCTGTTTTTCTTTTCTTTGTTCTTGATTTTTTCTACTTCAGTCAACAGTAAATTAAGACCCCAGATAAATTTTTCAGCAATTAAAGTCAAAAAATCAAAACGGTCAATTTTATTTTGGGGATTTTTTTGTGGGTTTCTTTTGATTGATTGATTGATTGAAATGGGGGACGAAGAAACCCAAGGATTTGGGGATTCAGGAAAATTGAAAGGTGAAATTGGTGCTGAAAGAAGATGTCACTAAGTTTGGTGGGCTTGGATTTTGGAAGCCTGTTTCCAATTTACATAAATCCACTCATTCTTTTCTGGTAAATTCTAGCTCTAATTTTGTTTTTTTAGTTGCTATTGTTCAGTTTTGTTTTAAAGATTTGTTGTGAATTTGTTTTATTTAAATTTTGGTGGGGTTTTTTTTTTGTTTAAAATTGAAAGATTGAGAATTTGATTGAGAAAAATTTATGTATTCCCATGTGTTTGTTTATGTGGATTTTTGTCAACACGAGCTAGCTTAGCTGGTTAAAGTCATGAGGGCCACCCAGCCTGGTCTTGGTATATGTGATCATACAAATTTAGTATGAAAGTGGTAACATTATTGATGAGTTTATGGTGTAACTGTGTAATTAATTTCTCTTTTTTATAGTTGGAGTTTGATTATAATATGTTAGTCATGAAAAACGTGAAGGAATAAAGTGTTCATTAGTGTAGTAGTTATCAATCAATCAATCAATCAATCAATCAAAGCCTTAATCCCAAAAGTGGGGTCGGCTAACATGAACCAAATTTGATTATTCCGTGTAGTCATCAACATAAATCTTTCTCCTCCATCCCTTACGATCCAAAACTTCATCCTCACGTAAATCCATGCACTTCATATCCTTCCTCACTCCTTCCAACCAAGTCATCTTTGGTCTCCCTCTTCCTCGTTTAATCCCTCCATGGTCCCACTCTTCCACTCTTCGCACCGGTGCACCCTCGGGTCTCCGTCTTACATGTCCAAACCAACGCAGACGATTTTCCCTTAATTTATCTACAATGCCCGCCACACCTACTTTCTTGCGAATAACCTCATTTCTGATTCTATCTCTTAAAGTGTTTCCACACATCCACCTTAACATGCGCATTTCCGTAACCTCCATCTTTTTAATATGCTCTTTCTTAGAAGCCCAACATTCTGTACCATAGAGCAACACTGGTCTTATGGCAGTCCTGTAGAATTTTCCCTTCAACTTTAAGGGAATGCTGCGGTCGCATAACACTCCCGTGGCCGCTCTCCATTTAAGCCACCCTGACTTAATCCTGTGGGTCACGTCTTGATCAATGTCACCATTCTTCTGGATGATCGACCCTAGGTACTTAAAACATTCACTCATGGTCAGATCCTTTCCATCCAAACTCACCACTTCATTGCTTGTCCCCCTCTGAGTGCCAAAACGACATACCAAATATTCAGTCTTACTCCGACTTAGCTTAAACCCTCTAGATTCCAACCTTTGCCTCCATTGCTCCAACTTGACATTAACCCCATCCTTAGTCTCATCCACCAAAACGATATCATCTGCGAACAGCATACACCATGGAACCTCATCTTGAATTGGTCTAGTTAATTCATCTAGAACCGTTGCAAAAAGAAAAGGGCTTAATGCAGACCCTTGATGCAATCCGATTGTAATAGGGAAATCTTTTGTCAACCCTCCGCAAGTGTAGTAGTTAATTGATTTAAAATTTCAATTAAGAAGGAAAGTGAATTCTGTAGGTTGGATGGTTGAAATGTTCAAAGAGGTTAATTTTCCTGGTTGAGTACATATGAATTCCTATAAATTAGTTTGTGGGATCCATATTTAATCGATTATGGAGTACATTGATTCATTTTAGCATGATCTTATGTTTGGAATTTCTAGCTTTGAGGAGAAATGACAAATTTAGGCTGTTCGATACTTCATGATGATAATATTGAGTGAAAATCAATTGAGGTTGGATTTTAAGATATATTCATGTTAGACATTATTATAGGAATGAGTGGTGTGTAGAATACTAGTTAAAAGTGGTAGTGTGGAACTAGGTGGTGCTACTATAAAGAGGAAAGTGATTACTGGTGGCAGGATGGCCGAAAAGTGAAAGGGTAAGGATTGTTTAGGACTCTTAGTAGTATGGCTGTTTACATCAGTTGATGCAGGACATACACGGTAGTTGATTGATGGAAGAACATTGTCATACTATGGTTGTGTTTAATCATTTTCCAGCTTTGAGATGTAATGGCAAATCTGGATATTCAATATATCATTATTCAAAATATAATTCAAAAACTTCATGTCTTAGGGTGGGGAGTAGATGAAATGCTTCTCTTACTGAAATTAATTGAAGGGTGGTGTACTGGTGTGTTAATGGTTCATCAACTCACATTAACTCGAAAGGATCAAATCAACAAATGGGTAAAAATCAGAAAGACTGTTAGCATATAGCACTGTTATTTTAACCAATACTTTGGACTGTTGGACATATATCTCATTGAATGAATACCAGAATATATGGAAGCCGAAGTTCAATTAGTGCCCAAATAGGTATGATATATAGGATCATACGATTTGCTGTGTGGAGGTAGCTGGGGTATCAAATGTAATAGTGATATATTATTGACCTAAATTTTATAATGGTTTTTGCTGTTCTACTATTTTCTATATGCCAAATCTTGGTGCATTCTTCTGATTTTGACAAGAACACACAGTTCTAACTTTTTTTATGTTAAATTAAAATATTATAGCAGGGTGATGTGGAGGAAATTGGTGTAGCAAAAGTGGAAGAACAAGCAGCCGAATTGGAGAAAGAGCTGATCTTGAAAGAAAAAGATACGTTTGAGGTTTTAAAAGAACTTGAAGCAACCAAGAGGATTGTTGAGGAACTCAAGTCAAAGCTACAAAAAGAAGAATTTGAAGCCCAAGTGAATGTTAGTGTTGATGAGAAGCCATCGGTTGTGAACGAAAAAGAGGAGGAAGAGAAGGAGAATAATCCTAATCTCTCAGCTCAGAAGCTTCCAGAAAGTTCAAACCTTGTACCATCATCAACCCCGGGTTAAGTTGAACCTTACCAAGACAACGAGTGATCTTGCTGAAATTCGAGCATTTGTGGAATCTTACAACAAGAAGATAGAGAGAGAAAGGATGTCCTTGGAAAAAACCCGTGAAAGAATGAGATCGAACACATTGAACTATTGAAGGTTTCTTCTCTTGAAGAAGAGAGAAATCACAAAAAATCTAAGCTGGAAGATGCCAAGGGAGCTAACAACGGTAGCAAGGACATTGCAGCGGAGCTTCAACGGTTGAGCGATGAGGCAGAAGATTTCAAGAAGAAGGGAGAGACTGCAAAGTCTGAAGTCATGAAGGTCATGTCAGAGATTGAATAAACAAAGGCTAAGGTAAAGACAGCCGAGATCAGATTGGTTGCTGCTAGAAAAATGAAGTTAGCAGCGAAGGCTGCTGAACCTGTTGCTCTTGCTGAGATCAAGGCTATAGAGCAGAGTGAGAACTCAACAACTACTGAGGAAAACCCGGAAAAAATAACCCTTACTCTTGAAGAATACTCTTCCTTAAAAAGCAAAGCTCAAGATGCCGAGGAACTTTGCAATATGAAAGCCCTTGAGGCAGCACTTCAAGTTGATGAGGCAAATGTATCGAAAATGGATACTGTGAAGAGGGTAGAAGAAGCCATGGATGAAGTTGAAACTTCTAAACAGGCGTTGGAAGATGCTTTGAACAGAGTTGTGGCTGCCAATAGGGCTAAGCTTGGTGTTGAGGCGGCTCTTCGGAAGTGGAGATCTGAGCATGGAGATCGAAGACGTTCCATACAATACTCAACCAAATTTAAGAATCCTTATCCTTCAAACCGAAGGAGAGAGTCTTGGGTGCTTGATGTGAATGGTGTTACTCTAGTAAGTGATGCGAAAGCCCCCGTGTTAAAGTCAACCTTGTCAATCGGGCAAATACTTAGCCAGAAGCTGCTCATCACCGAAGAGTTTGAATCAGGGAAAAGTAACGTTAAACGGAAGGTTTCATTGGGTCAGATGCTCGGGAAACAGAATGCTGTCATATCTTCTGCTTGGAAGGTGGAGAGTGTTGTGGGGGGTCTCAAAAGCAGCTGCTTGCTAAAAGGAATAAGCTTGGTTCGGTCGATTTTCAATGCTTTTGCCCAAGCAAAGCAAGAAAAAGAAGAAGCCTACATCCGCGGTAAGGTAACAGAATAGCCTTACAAGAATTGTTACTTGATATATGACCTGACCGCTAGTTTATAGTATTATTTGTATGTTTTGTGTTACCATTCTATTTCTTGTACTTATAATTCTAATTGTCTGGATTTACTTCTTGTCCCATTGTCTCTGATGTGTACTTAGCATGTATCAGCTCGGGCCGTGCTTTCTTATGTTACATGTATGTTTCAGCCTCAAAAATGTGATAAGTTTGATGGTGAATTTCCTGCTTCATTGATTTTTATGATAACAGTATAGTGTTAGGGTCAGCCGACAGCATGCATAATTGCATAGTGAAATATAGCCGTTAGACCCTTTTTGTTTTCTAATACTACCTCCGTTACATATTATGTGCAACGATTAGACATTTTTCCTCTCTACTTTATGTCAAATCGTTGCAAATAATATGTAACGGAGGTAGTATTATTATTGGTAAGGTGGTAAAGTAGCCGTTAGTCATTTAAAAAAAAAAAAAGAGATTTGTTAATGTGCCATGTAAGCAGAATTTGCGGCTTTACTGCATGTCACGTAGGATTTAAAGTAGCCGTTGGACTACATGACAAAAATGTTGTCTCTTGTGACTTCTTTTTAATAATCATTACTGTATTTTATTAATTTATATATACCATACATAAAACAGTGAACTATAAAAATGTTACAAAATAGCCATACTTCATATTACAATGTTACATTAAATAATAAATATTATGAAGTATGGAGTATGTATTAGAAAATGTTAAATGTAGACGATAAGATGCCTATAGTGGAGATGTTAAAAAAACTCTGGTAAAACCCAAATGATAAGTGTGTCCATTTGTGACAAAATCACGTGTCGGTCAACATTAAATCTAGTTCTTCTAATCATGTACTCCATATGAAGTACTTCATATTATGCAGTACATTTGATGAAGATTGAGGACTTCGTAGTTTGTAATACTAGATTTTCAGGCTATTCAGTGTTTTGAGCCATAGATTACCATTTTTAGATCATAGATGTCGCAGTATTAGTTCAGCAGCATAGCTATAAAATTGTTAAAACTATATGTTTGTTATATCTGTTCTCTCTTTTTAGTTGGAAATAAAATTTGGTATAACTAACTAAATAGTACATTTCTTAGCTTGGAGGCCTGAATAGTGAATAGTAAGTAACACTTAAGATTGGCAAAATTTCCCTGAAACTCATAAAGATTGAAGCTGGGCTCACATAAAGATAAAATCAACTTATTCAGTGTCGTCGGGTGGTTCATATGTTAGCTAATTAGCTTTACTCTTTGTAGTTGTAACGCACATTGTGTAATTGATGGTACAAGAGATCTTAAGTTTAGACTTTAAATTAGTATTATGCTGTAGAAACTGCGTTAATCCATTTACAATTCCTCCTGATTTCGCCTTGGTCTCCTGTAAGCACATTAACCTTTCCCAATTTGACCATGGCTTCGTTAAACATTTGCTGCCATTTAGCACTGTCTGAGGCGTAACGTTGGACCATATCTTTTGTGGTCTGTTCAACAGCTAATGATACATCGAAAGGGAGCGAGCCCCTGCCTTTCATAATGTGGTTGTAGAATGCGTTGCCCCAATCGGAGTTATTAGGGTTGTCGGGAAACAAAGGTACTCGTAACTCCCCAAACAACACTTCCTGAGATTCAGGACAGTACTTCTGCTTCTCCATCTGCTGGAACTGCTTATCCACAAACTTTGCTGTTTCAGGCATTTTATCCATCGACCCAACTTCTGCAATTGTGTTCTGGCATCGGGTTTGGCCTATCGAGTGTGAACCCTCTAGCACTACCATGTCCTGCAACGTAAGACCTCGTTCTGCAAACGCAAGGTAGAAAGATTAACCCACACGTACGCCAATTATATAATTAAATTGTGTTTAGTTTATTATTGAGTGTACGTGATGAAACAGCTAGCAAAATTTGAATTTAATTAAATATTAATTATTGTATGATTTATTGATTTATATGGAAGAAGAATATGTTTTGCAATTGGAGCTTCCTTGATTCATGGTGGTGCTTACCACTCATGGTTATACAGCAGTGTTTGAGCTAGTTGGATTAAAAATAATGGGCTCATTTGTTTGATGCAAATAATTTTCTGCTGTAATGACAATGAAAGAGGGAACAAATAATTTTTTAACGCGCATAATTCATTCATTTACTCTTTCAATTCATTATCAGTATACAACGCGCATCTTATCTTGAAATAAAAACTAAATAAGAAATTAAATACTACGATATATCGAATAAGAATCATTCATAACTTACGTTTTAAAGTTATATAGTCAATCTTAAAGTTGATATATAATTCTCTTTATGTGAATGTGTTATTATCCATACAATATAATGTCGAGTTAAGTATAAAACAAGGGACTTAATTCTTGTAAAATGTGGGGAGAGGGGACTCTATTTATTTTATAGAGAGAAAAGGGACTGGGCTAGAATGGGTTTGGGTTTTAGGTGGGTTCTAATTAAATGAGGGAAAGAATTGAGTCCCCTTGGTTAAACAATTGAGTCACTTTGGTCAACTAAAAAAAAGGAGTATGTTTTTTTTTTTTTTTTTTTTTTTTTTTTTTTTTTTTTTTTTTTGGTAAACATTTTAATTTAAGACCAATAAAAAAAAAAAGATTTCCTTCCTCTTTTTGGAACAATAATAAAGCATAAAATAACAATACTTTGAATGTTTATTTTCTTCATCATCTTCAGTACATCCTCGACCTTCTGACTCCACATTTCTCTTTAATTAAAATTATGACCATCTCATAAACTAACTCTGACTCACGTGGACTGTCAACCAACCTACCACTTAATATAATCACACCCATCCACTTGTTTATAGTTTGGGCATATTAGAAATCTCATAAAAGGATGCTTGACTTTCTTAGAAACTCTCCTTAATGACCTTCTGTTGCAATATACACTAGGCTTATCGATATATTTTTTTTCTTAAAAAAAAAAATTAGGGCCCTACAAGCCTTCACTAAAATTACAATGTGTGGTTCTACTACAAATACAAGACAAATAAGCTACAAACCAGAGAGATGATGAACATTAAAAAATTATTGAAAGAATTTTTTTTTTTTTTGGATAACAAACATTAAAAAAATTTCAAGAACAAAGCTTTTGTATTGTTGTTGTACTTTCTTAATTTCAAACAGCTATATTTTCAAAACAATCAGAAGAAATGATTAATGAAGGGATTGAATTTGTCTGGTTTAATTAAGGCAATAATGAGGGGACTTAATTCTTCTTGGGTTAAAGGTGAGTTAAGTCACCTGAAAAATACCCCCTAACACCAGAAATTTAACCCTAGTCCCCTTTTCCTCTATAAAATAAATAGAGTCCCCTTTCCCCACATTTTGCAAGAATTGAGTCCCCTGTATTATACTTAACTCATATAATGTCTAAAGGTCCAATATGATAATTCATATTAAATGAGAAGTGACTTATTTTAATCAATAATTCACTAGAAGTCCGGAGACCTCCCGGAGCTTTCCCCCCTTTCTCAAGCGATATTATCGGAGGTAACTTAGCAATTTCCTGTTTTATTTTCTGTTTTCTTTTCCTTTGTTCTTTCTTTTAGAGTTTAGTTCCTTTTAGTTGGGGTTCTTGCTTTTTGGGGATTAGCTTGTTTCTTGGCTAGGGTGTAATGGATCCTGTTAGTGTTCAAACCGCACATGTCATGTTCCATTTAGAAGAGGGTAGGGATGAAGAGGAGATAAATGATGTGATGAATTTTATTATGCATTTTGAGGGGCTTGAAGACAGCTTTCCAATGTGTGTGAAGTTAAAGGAGGAGGGTAACCAGTTGTTTAAGAAGAGATTGTTTGATAAGGCTTTGTATTATTATGTTAGAGCCACCAAAATGTTATGTTTTGCTGAGCTTAGTAGTAAGACGGATGGAACTCTTTACTGTGAACTTGCTACTTCCTTGAATCTCAACCTTGCTCTTTGTTCAATTAAAATTAATTTATTTGCTCCTGCAAAGGATTTATGTTCTCTTGTTTTAAATTTCGATCCAAATAATGTGAAAGCGCTATATAGAAGAGCTCTTAGTTGGAAGGGGATGAATAGGTTAGAGGAGGCCATGAAAGATCTAAGTTGTGCAGCAAAGGACGACCCCAAAAACCCCGATATTTTAAGGGAGATTGACACCTTGAAAGATTTAGTAAGAATTAAGCCAAATGGAAAGGTAATGGAAAGAGAGCAATGTGGATTGATGAACACCAAGGGGAAGAGAGCCAAAGCTTATTCTCAAGAGAGCTCTTTTTCTGCTCATGCTTTGTTGAGTGCAGGCACTAGTTCTCCAGTTGGATTGGGAGTGGGATTACCTCCCATAAAAAGGCGCGCGGAGGATCTTAGGGCCAATGATATAGTCGATGGAGTCGGGGAAATTGGGCAAGGTCATCCGAGTAGTAAGCAAGAGCAATGTACCACAATTGCTACTAACTTGGTTAAGGAAGTTAGTAAACCAGAGGAATCTGATATTTCTAGTTGTGATAAGCAGGGGGCTCCCTCTATGAGTTCTCATTGTCACAATTTTTCAATTCACGACAATGTTGCCGATCTCGCGGAGCCCAAATTTCGGTTTCGGAACCGACGGAGGCGGGGCTCCATTATATCTACCTCCAAGAAGAATTATGAACGACTGGCTCGTGGGAAATCCCTTCATTATTTTGACCCAAGGTCAGGCTCTTACATAGTGGTAAAGGTGGTGAGGCCTTCAATTGATGAACCAGCCAGTTCAAATTCGGTCTTTGAAAAAGGCATGAGAAGCCAAGAAGAGGAGCATGAGGTTACAGATGTGACAAAGGAGAGGTGTTCTACAACCACCCCAAACAATAATCCAAGTGATGATGAGCGCAAAGAAGAGGTCCACTCTTCTACAGAAATCACTAATGTCTCATCTAGTCTATCTTTAGCATCCTCCATCAATTTCAACTTCATCTGCAAATCCAAGGTTAATTCACGAAGGCTAAGTCGAGGTTCAATTACAAGGAAAGCTATTCGACAATGGAACACAGGGAAGAGAAGAAGGATGATCCCGAGTAGTGCTGCCTCTAACACTTCTACCAACATGTTTTCTAGTTGCAGGTCCCAAATTGGAAAGAAGAGAAAGATTGTTAATCCCCCCATTTCTGATCCTCCTCACTACCAGAAGAAGTTCGCTTTGAACTCTAGCTATTGTACTTGTAGTTCTAATTTCACATTCGTAAGTCAGGGTCATGAACTTTCGTGTCAGTCTTGTAAGTCTACTAGTGTTGTATCCATACCCATGAACTGGAAGTATACCAGTGGGAATGGGTAGGTTTTTGTTTGTTTAAAACTTTATAGCCATTTTCTAAAAAAAAAAAAAAAAAAAAAAAAAAATTTACTAGAAGTCTAAACTATTTTGATGTAGTTAGATTGTTAATCAATTTTTTTCTTTTTCTTTATTTTAAGTACATACTAAGAATTTTCCATCAATATATACTAAGATAAAATGGTCATTTGCTAGAATCATGGATACTAGTAGACTACCTATCTATCTTGGCTAGAGCTGTCAAAAGCTGACCCGACCCGAAATACCGACCTTAACCCGACCTATTAACCGACCCATCTGAACCCGAAAAAAATGGTGACTCGAACCCGACCTAACCCGACCTGAAACCAACCCTAGACCCGAGTTGACCCGAGTATTTGAGACCCGAACTCGAACATTAACCGACCTAGAGACGACCCGACCCGAATGTAACCCGTAAATTATTGACCTGAACCGAACCCAACCTGAACCAAAATTGACCCAAACCCATTTTAACCCGTCAAAACCCGAATTCAACCCGACCTGTTCCTAACCCAACCTGTTCCTACCCGACCCGAATTTAACCCGACCTGCTACAAACCCGACTTGAATTTCAACCCGACTTGATACAAACCCGACCCAAATCAACCCGACTTGGTATTGACCCGACCTTAATTCAACCCGACTTGTTATTACATCAATATGTATAGGTCGTTATCTCATGTTAGTATTGGAACGAAAATTGAATCCTAACTCTATTCCTTCAATATTTCACTTTGAATTTTAAGAGGTTAGTTTTACAACATGTTTTTAGGGATGAATATCAGGGACGAATGATGTTTTTCGCAAATTAGTGACTTGAACCGAACTCGACTCGAACTCGAGAATGACCCGACTTGAAAATGATCCGACTTGATTATAACCCGCAAATTATTGACTTGAGCCAAACCCGACTTGAACCCAAGAATGACCCGACCTGATTGTGACCCGTAAATAATTGACTTGAACCGAACCCGACTCTAACCCGAGAACGATCCTAACTCGTTTAAACCCATACAGACCCGAATTTAACTCGACCTATTTTTCACCCGACCCGAATGTAACCCGACCTAAACTCGACCCAAACTCGATAAGATGTATGACCCAACGTGACCCGACTCAAGCATGACCCAACCCGAACCCGACTCGCATATGTTATGATATTAACCCGTATTGACCCGACTCAAACCCGACCCGTTTACCCGAATTGACAGCTCTAATCTTGGCTATCTACCAAACAATATTTAAGTCGGCTCCACGAACTAAAATAGGAGTATTAACTGAAATGCTTACCAAATGTCGTTGCTATTTTAATCATTAACACCAAACGAGAAAAAAATAAAACAATCTCCAAATAAAATGTCAACTTAAATCAATTATATACCAGCATAATAATTTTTAAGAAACTACCCCAAAATTAGAGAAGTCTTCTTTCCAAACTAGTTATAACTTTATCCCGTGAAATGACTCGATGATATAACCAAATTATTAGCAACTTCTTCTACGTAGCGTATATAAACGTTAATAAATGCATATTCTAAAATGATAATCCATAAAATTTATAACAAAAAAGTGCTCTTTTAGTGTGCTTGCCACACCGTGTAGCCTACTGATACACACCAAAACATTGATTGAGTAACCCCTGATTGATCGGGTAACCATTAACTAAGTAACCACTGACTAATCGAGTAACTCCGGACCAATTAACCCAGGCCACATAGTGTAGCCAGCTATATATGAGCTTTATGATAATCATCAAATCAAACTTTAATAAGTGTTATTATTAATACTTAATAATCATTAATTTTTCTCACAAATTCTTATATGTGATTGGCCATACCTTGTGGTCAATCATCATGGGGGTTACTTTGTTAGTGCATTAGAGTTACTTGTTCAACATTAAAGAGGTTATTTCATCAATTAGTTTTATTGGGAATGCTAAGTAAGTGTTATTATAAGGATTATTTGGTCAGTAATACCGAAGTTAGTTACTCGATTAAAGTTATAGAGGTTACTTTGTTCTTATAGAGGTGACCATATGATATGAACAATCGTCGCAAAACGCATTTTTATTCCACTAATTATTTTTTATGATCATTTTTAATTCCTCTATAATATTACAATGGAAGAATGATCTATTTATGTACTCCGTATTATAAAGCCATAATATATCATTAGTTCATTACCCTAAAATAAAGCACAACATTGTTGTAGCTTACATCACGAAATCATGCCATGTTGCATCAGTGTGACTTCTTGGAATTTTGCGCAACAAAGTAACAAGTGGTTCGACATAAAATTTAGGGCCTGTTCTCTTACGTTGAAATTCAGTTCAGTTCAGTTCAGTTCATTTCTGCTGAGTTCAGTTCAGTTCTGTTCAGCTCAATTCAGTTCAGTTCAGTTCAACTCCTAATTTCCTTCTCTTATAAAATATTCATTTCAGTTCAGTTCAGTTCAGCTAAGTTCAGTTCAGTTCAGTTCAGCTGAGTTCAGTTCAGCTGAGTTCAGTTCAGTTCAGTTCAGTTCAGCTGAGTTCAGTCAATGAGAACAGACCCTTAATCCTTTCACTGAAATAATTACTACAGTACAAAGTATTAATTGTATTACTTTACTACCATCATTCCAAAAACAATGAGCAATGTGTTTTTTATTTATTTTTATTTATTTTTTTTGTTTTTTCTTATGATCAGGTGAATATGACGTCACACATCCAATTATTTTAATAACTGGATAAATTAGTTGCGGCTTAAATGAGAAAGATATGGGAGGAGCAATCATGGAACATTGACTCTATTTCACTGTTTGTTGATAGTCCAAGCTTTCAAGCAAGGCCTTCAAGTTGACATACTATTGACTGTTAAACTCAAGAATATTGTGGAGAAAACGGCTTAACCTTTGTATTGATAATAAACACATATATATACACAATACATAACTTGCCTAAAACTCCTAACAAGATAAACTTGCCAAATATACAATATTAACATAAATATAACAACCAAACTCTAATATTGACTAATGCTCAAAGTTTAATTTACCTACACTTTCATTCTAAAATTGATTTTGCCGTATCAACCAGGTTATTAGCTCATATAATGCATGAGTTTAATGTAAGATGAAACCCTAATTTTCTTTTTAAATATTTGTACTTCGTATAATTTTATCTACATACAAATGTAGGTGTCGTTGCATGAAATATTTCTTCCCCCTAATTGCAAAAATTATCAAATATTGCCATGCATGTATGCAATTATTGTATAGGAAACGTCAACAAGGGAACCTTGTAAAAGTGTGTCGAATTGTACATATCTATTCGGTGTGAAATCAATGCCACATACTCTTTAATACATGTATCATTTTGACATTTACTCATTTCAACACACAACTTTTACTCATGCATGTACCCTCTTCTATATTGTTGTGAATCTTGTGATTTGCAACATTTATGATAAGGAAGTAGTTGATATGTATGTATGTTATAGCCGACTAGCCGTAATAAACTAATACATCTGTTATTCTTAAGGGTTATATTTTGACCAAACATTGTTGAGACAAGACTTTGACTATTGTTTTATCTAACTATAAAAATTAAAAGAAAATTGATATTATGAAAGTATATATTGTGAGAAATCCAATAATACATGATTCAATTTGGATGGATGGAGTAGATCAGTGAGACTTCCTTTGTGTTGAGTAAACCTTTAGTAGATCTTCATATTTGTATGTGAATAAGCTCAATAGTCAGTACCTCTAATAGATAATTGGGCTTAACCCATGGCTATTTCCACCATCATATGTACTTTTATTTTAGGCCCAAATTGTACTTAGAAGTTTAATTTCATGGCCCAACCTGTGATGTATCATCCTATTATAGAATTGTAAATTGGTTGTAAATTTGTAATAGTTCACATTTCATCTATTTTTTTTGTTCATTGAAAATGTACTTTGTTCATGATTGACTAGATCTATATATACAGGATGTGTACTTTAACTATGTGAAAACATGTCACCAATCATATTATAAGATTTAAGTATAAAGATAAAAGAGCATCGTAACTATTTTATTCTTACACTATTACCTTACCCCTTGGGTAATGTAATAGTGATAATTCTAAATTGTTCTCAATTCTCCCTAAGTCCCTATAACTATTCATTTATCTTATAAGGCATCTTATAATTATATATTCGAAGTTTATTTTATATCCAATGATATTATTTCATTAAATCCAATGAATTGTACTGTACGATTTTATCAATGATGTTTCTCCTTTCTTATCATGTTATGTGAAAACTAATAAATCATACGGAGTATGTTATATTAGAGGTATGAAAACTCATTATCACTAGTATAACTTGATTACAAATACTTGTATACTTCTTTTTTTACAGAGGGAGGTCTAAAATCACATTAGCAAGCGATTGCAAGTATTTACATAGATATAAATCAAGCAATTAATACAAGGTATTGTGTTGCTTACTACTACAGAGTAATTTTCTTTGTGTATATTGTTCCAATTTCATCATACAATGTTGAGACATTCAACTCAATTTGAGAGGTTATTTAATAAGCAATCATTTTAGTAACATACATTCAACTCAATATGAGAGGCTATTTAATTATCGCACAATCTTCAATTATTGTACAACTACGCCTTTAGCAATCAAAAGATGATACAATAATCATACATTCATACTAAATTCATATATTATCTAAATTTTTCGTATTTCAGTATGACAATTTGATACGGACACATGGTTCATGCATGCTACTTTAATTTTTCCCTTTTGATTCTATAATAGTGAACTTTTAACTTGATACTCGAGATGAACATGATAATGGTTCTAGACTTTCTAGTTGGACAACATTTCCTTTACAATAATCAATCGAATGTTGTTTTAAATTGTTTGCTGAATAATAATTTGTGAATGTAATTTCAATTATTGAATTTTTTTAATCAGCTGACTTGATGTTCTTTTCACCAAATTCGAATGTACATAATGATAAAAGTTAATTTGGAGTATTATTGGAACAAAAATTAGAGGATTTCATACGATTGAAAATATGTTATCAAATTCGAAATTGAAATTTTTAGAAAAATTATTTGATTTGATTTTGGATATTTTGGATCACATAGTCGGAAAAAAAAGAAAAAAAAAGTGTTTTCATATCAAATACAAAATGCCATTTCTCACAAAACTTCCATGCTGATTTGATAACCAGATTATTCGAGCTAATAACACGATGAATTGTTTTGAAGATCTGGATGTTTGATCTGAAATTCAAATATCTGAAAATTTCGAATCAAATTTTGATCACAATATCTCCAAATTGAAATTTTTGCAACAACCCTTGTTTGAAGGTTATGGTGAATCGTATTATCGTATGAAAATACATACACTCCCATATAATTAATTATGTATGGAGTAATTACATTGATTTATATGCTTTGTAATTTACGGATGGTCATCTCTTAGGGTTGTTTAGTTCACCTTATAAGTTTAGGTAAGTTTAGATACGTTCGGATAAATTAAGATAAGTTCTACTCAGTGAGAATCAGATGAATATAACACACCCTTAAGGACCTGTTTATATTTACTGGACTGAGCTGTACATAATTGAACTGAACTGATTGGAGCTAAACTGAACTGAACTGAACTATGCTGAAATGAACATTTTATGAGAGAAGGAAATTAGGAGCTAAACTGAACTGAACTGATTGGATCGGAGCTGAACAGAGCTGAACTGAAATTAAGTAAATGTAAACAAGCCCTAAGTGTACAAGCTATTACAGAGTAACCCATGTTTTATATCTTCATGTTAAAAATTTATCTAATTTCAATAAAAAATAATATAATATACACCGCAAATATTAGTTTTATTCATTAAATAATAAGTTAAGTTCAATAAAAATAAGTTGTACTTGGAAAATTAAGTATCATCAAATTAAAGAACATATACGAAGTATATATATTTTATTATTTTTGTTGTGAATCATCAAAGAACATATATAATTGTGAGTTAGTATAAAACTTACTAAGTACTATCTCCGATTTTAAATGCTTGCTTTATTTTTCCATGCGCGGAGTTTTAGGAAAATTTAGAAAAAGTAATAAAATATGGAGGTAGTGGGGTAGTTGAGAAAATAAAAAATTATAAAAAGCAAAAGTAGTGGAAGAATAGGGGAGAGAGAGTATTATGTTGGGTCCACTAAGTGTAAAAAATGAATTAAATATTGTAAAAGATTTCCAAATAAAGAATGGAGTAAGTATTTAAAAACGGCTGGAAAAGGAAAGTGAAGTAAGTATTTAAAAACGGAGGGAGTATATGATTATCTGTAAAAATAATTGAATTCTGAAAAAAAAATCTAAAAAGAAATATCATGTTTAATTATAATTAATTTCTTTACACTTAATTTAATGAAAACTAATAAAAAAAAAAAAAGTTTTGTACTTGGTATTGCACTAAAGAAAATAAATTATCAAGTCGTGAAAAATGACAATAGAATTAGGAAATTTTGTTTTGTACCACCTCACAAAAACACGAAAATCTCTTTTACCACCTCCCAAAAAAAGTATTACTTTACCACCTCATAAAAAACACGAATATAGGTTTTACCACCACTTAACTGATTCCGTTTAAGAATCCGTTAAGTGGGCCCATAAAGCCACATGTCGTGTTATTATTGGCAAAAAAAAAAAAAAATAAATAAAAAAATAAATAAAAAAAGCCCTAAAACTACCCAGCCACCACCACAGCCCCACCACCACGCCACCACCCAACCCACGACTACCCCCCCGAACCTACCACCGCCGGCGCGGCTCCACCCCCTCCCTCTCCCAACCCACCTGAACGCCCCCTTCCCTCTCTCGCAACCGCAATCGACCCAAAAACCACCAACCCACAACCCTCAATGACCACGAATCCCCCCCAAAACAGCCACGATTCCGGCCACAAATGGCCGAAATCGGCCGATTAAGGCCACTCAGCCTTAAAACCAGCCGATTTCGGCCATTTGTGGCTGAAATCGTGACCGTATTAGGCAAGGAGGGTTTAGGGTTTGGTGGTTTTTGGGGGTGTTACGGTTGCGGGAAAGGGAGGGGGAGGGTTTAGGTGGGTTGGGGCTGGTGGTGCGACGCTGGTGGTGGTTTCGGGGAGTGCTGTGGTGAGTTGGGGGGGAAGGCGGCGGTGGCCGGGGGTGGTGCTGTGGTGGTGGCTGGAGTAGTTTTAGGTTTTTTTTTGTTTTTTTTTTTAATTTCTCTTTTTTTTGAACAAATAAAATGCTGACACGTGTTACCGTGGGCCACACTTAACGGAATTTTTGGATGGAAATCGTTAAGTGGTGGTAAAACCTATATTCGTGTTTTTTATGAGGTGGTAAAGTAATACTTTTTTTTGGGGAGGTGGTAAAAGAGATTTTTGTGTTTTTGTGAGGTGTTAAAAAACAAAATTTCCATAGAATTATCTAGAATTATCAATTTATCATACAAGTACAATCAATCATACCAGAGAGTGAGGGATAGCTCAAGTGGTTAGAGCTTCCCTCCTGATTTCAGGAGATCCTATGATCGATTCTCACCCCCGCCCTTGTGCTCTCTAAACACCAAAAAAAAAAAAAACAATCAATCATACCAAAAATAAAATAGTATCAAAGTCTTGAATAATGAGAGTAAAAAATCAGAAGTTTGTGACATGTTTTATAAAGTGAGATACTGAGATTGTACTTTATTTTGCTGGCAATAAATCTACACACGTATGTACAGTGCTCGTTGTCTCAAGCACTACAAGATGGCGTTCGATTTTTTTATTTATTTAGTAGCATTATTATTTTTTGGGTTTAAAGGAAATGCATTAGAAAAAGAAGAGATCAAAGACGAATAAAAGCACTATTTGTAACAGACCGTCGTCGTGGTGGGGATGAAATTGTTGCTTCTACAAGATTTGGCTAATCTCACCAACTAGATATTTGTTGTAGGAGATGCCTGCAATCTTTAACCACTGTTTTCTGTCTAGAATTGCATAGAGGGGTCATATGTGTTTGAACTTTAAAATTTGTTCAAGTTTGGCTCATTTATCAAATACTTTATAAAGCATTATCGAGCTCAAACCCAAGTAGTTTATTGATTGCTCAGTTCATTTACAACTCTATCTTCTAGTAGAGTATGAAATATATTCGTGGGTCTCAACCATCAGCTTAAGTTTTTGGTTGAGATGGTCCATTAAAATGGTATCGGAGCCAATGTGACACAAATGTTATGGGTTCAAATCTCACCACCCCTACTATTAAGTGAAATATTTCGCGCTGGGTATGACAAAGGGCCCATGCTGCATCCGCCGTTTAAGTAAGTCCAATAAGCTCTTGTGTGAGTGAGTGTGATAAAGTATAAATATATTTATGGGACTCAACCATCAGATCTCTATTCCCAAATAAATGTAGACTAGCTTTGATTTAGCCGCATCAATTAGGGTACAAGCCATCCGAAAAACATGTAAATAAAAAAGAAGTTTTGTAACTATCTTCGCCAAGCAAGGTTATTGGTTAAACAAAATTTGCAACTATTCACAAGTTTATCAAAAAATTAATACTTCTATGTTTGATAAAGTCACAAATTCTAGAGTGATTACGCAGCTTGCATTATCTAACTAAAACATAAGAGATGAAAGAAGATAGATAAAAATTGTAGTATGAAGAAACATTTTTCCGTGTGTAGTAATCATTTGGACAAAATGTGATTAGTGATTCAAATGTTGAGTTACCTCTCATTTCAAACCTAATCCTCTTTGTTTCCGTAATAATGCAATAATATAATAATCTTGCTTATTTTCAAACTAATTTAATGAAAAGTGACTGGTTTATGTGATATGCATGGCACCACATTGGTCGTCCAATTTGGAATTCCAACTCGTTTATGTATGTTTATAATAAGCTAAGGACACACCAAAATGAAATTAAATTAGTGAATAAATAATTTAATAATGCGTCAATGTTGATTCATGCAATGCCATATGTATGTCATGACACCAGAATTGTGTTAGTCACAAACTATATGATAAGAGGCCTTAATTTATTTTTGTAAAGGCATTATCTTATACTTGTTATATACTTGATGTAATACCTTCATGTCGTAAGCATAAATTCTAAATAAAATAAATGTGTGTTACAAATGATTGTATTATATTTGTTTAATTATATTTTTAACATAATTACATTTCACGTTTTTATGTTTAACAATTCAAAGAAAAACTATGATTGTATTATAATGTTTAATATTGCTTATTAATTATATCAACTCTTAAGTTTGTTCTTCCCTGAAATTATCTAACGATTATAGTATACTACGTAGTTGTTTCGTAATCCCTCCGTATTATAAGTGAACAATTCTCTTGTATACGTATGTCATTGTAAAATTTTGACTGATAATATCATTAATTATCTTTAATACGTAACACCTTTAGGTAGTAAGCATAAAATTTAGATAAAAAAAAAGTATTACGAAAGGTTTAAAGAATTACGCTGTCTGTTTTTCTTAATTTTCTCAGTTAATGTAGCTACAAATCAAGGAAAAGTGATCATGTTTGTGGGTATGTACTTTTAATTTAAAGAGAAAGATAGTAAGCAGGGGAATTTGTTAAGGGTCACACAACATGCGGTCGTACGCTTAGATCAAATTGGATGAAAAATATAAGTATATATTAAGGGGTAATGTATATCTATCTATACCTGTCTTCCTCATTCCAAAAGGACCAAAACCCCAACTAAAGTTCATCAAGGTCCGATATCTTTATGATATTGCTCTCCAAGATAAAGAGTTAATTTATTTAGACATGTATAAAAAAAACATGTAACAATTGTTGTAAGTTGTAACTAATGTATTGCTTATTATATCCACTCTTCTTAAGTTCATTCTTACATGTCATCTAAAAAATTGTACGCAGTATTATATTTGTTTCATAATATTCTTAACATTTCACCTTTTAACATTTTCCAAACATATGAAACAAAACATACTTCTAATTATGTATTTATATATCACTAGTATGTACCCGTGCTATGCACGGGTTATAAGTAACAACGGGATTAAAAAAAGTTATAGGCTTAAATTGAACAAAAAATGGTTAACATAAATCTTATATTAAATTATAACAATAATAAATTAAGCCTAAATGAATATATATATATATATATATATATATATATATATATATATATATATATATATATATATATATATATATATATATATATATATATATATATATATATATATATATATATATATATATATATAAACACAATTTGACCCAAAAAAAAAGGTAAAGTTGATTAATTTGACCATCTCAAATAAAATATTCGTATCCCTTGCAGTTGTAATTCTATGCATTTAACTCCATTTTCGGTCTAGCATATGAATCAATATTATGCCGCGTAACATAAAAATAGTACATGCACGAATATGAGAACACCATAAGAATAATCCATAAGATGCTTAAAAATTAAAATGAAGAATAAAATTGAAAGTCAAAATAATTTAATGTTCTTATGAATTTATATATTTCGTATTAATGGTGAAACTTCCATATGCTACAACATATTATTCATATTCATATTAATGTTGTATTGAAATATTGATAACCAGACCAATACATACTTAGCTCTAAGTAATACTGTAATACATGTGTCTCTCACAATCCAATTTCTCAATAAAAAAAATAAATATATCCCACCAAACTTCTTACTAAAAACAAAAAGTTAACTGTAAACAAATGCTCCTTATTTTAATAATGATAATGGAGGGTGGAGAAAGCTACGATAAATTTTGAAAAAAAAAGCGACGGTATATAATCAATTAATCTTGTGCTAGTTATTATGGAGTATGGAAATTTAAGAAGAGGAAAAAAAAGCTGTAATTTCTGTTTGATACTATAAGCCCGTAGCTATTAAAAATGTTGTTAACAGAATGCTCCTATGTTTACTATCTATAGCCAGGTGCTATTTACCCTTTGGTATTAGTATTTTTTTCCTCCATTTATACATTGCCTAACTTCTTTATGAGTAGATTTCTTTTTAATCCTATCATTAGTTATAACTCGTGCATTTTAATCTCTTTCTACTAAAAAATAATCAAGCTAACTGTACGGGATGATATCTATGCAAGGCCGATATCTTGAAGAAGCGCGTGATCAAACCTTGAGTAATTGTGAAAAGGCGCTGATATGTACCAGAAAGCAGACATATCGGCTTGTCGGAATTCGGCACGTGGCAGCAGAAGCTTGACACTTGGCACAAGAGGCTTTGCATGGTTGAGAGCCACCTGTCAAGTTGGATCATCATAAATAGTAGGTAAGACCCCATTAATGAGGACATTAATTACACACTCTCTCTCTCTACTTTCTCTCTCATACTTATCTCCCTTTCTTAAACACTTTCTGACTTTATCATCGGAGTAATTATCCCCGGATCACCCCGGGGTTAGCTAACTTCTTCTCATTGTGTAGGTTCTCGGCTTGCCGATAGGGGTATCAAGATCTCAGGTCCGAGTTCTTGGGAGATCAGGTCAAGACAGAAACAAATTTGGCGCTAGAAGGAGGGAACGTTGATCACTTCTATCGCCTAAGAACCTCACAAAATATATATATATATATATATATATATATATATATATATATATATATATATATATATATATATATATATATATATTGTGTATATATATATATATATATATATATATATATATATATATATATATATATATATATTTTGTGAGGTTTATATATATATATATACACATATATATACACAACAACAATCAATTATGGCCGGAAATAATGAAACACCAATGACAAGAAAAGTAGTAAATCAATCAGTAGAGCAGTCTCAGGTAGATATAGTGGATGAAACTTATACCTTGGAGGATAACCAGTTTCGCATGTCGATAACCTCCCCCGCAGGTGGAGGGGAGGCAGAGGATCCTATGGCAGCATTCACACCAGATGAATTGGAGACAGCAGCAAGGGTGATGAGTGCAATGAGTAAGAAGAGAAAGGAGGCTAAGACGGCACAGGCTGAAAGGGGGGCCGCTCAGGCCGATAGAGGAACACCGCACCGCAATCAGGAAGAGCAACATAATCAGTTGATGAACTCGCCTAGGAGACCCCGACATGAGTCACCGGTAAGAACGCATACAATGTCACGGCGGGTTGAGCAATCCTCAAGTCACACCGTAAGTACAAGAACCCAGCAGCAGAGAAGTTCGCAGGTACATGGGCAGGCAGTGCGAACAGTGGTGCAGTTAAGGGCATCTCCTTTTGCCCAGCATATCTTGGACCAGCCAATGGAAAAGGTGAAAATGCCGACTTGTAGGTATGATGGAGGAGGGGACCCAGCGAGGTTTGTAACGTCCTATGAGGGACACATGATGTTGTATACTAACTCAGATGCAGTCTGGTGTAAGGTCTTTCCGACTACTTTGATTGGGGCTGCAGCCGATTGGTTTAACAACCTTGAAGTTGGATCAGTAGATAGTTTTGAAAGATTGACCGAAATGTTTGTAGGTCAATATGTCAGCAATAGTGTGCGGCAGAGAACCTCTGGAGAATTGATGGCTGTAGAGCAGATTCCAGATGAATCCCTGAGGGATTATATTAGGCGATTTAACAATGAGGCAAACACAATCCCAAAACTGCAACAAGAAATAGCTGCGATGGCTTTGATGAATGGTTTGGTTGATTCTGATTTCAAGCGTTATCTTACAAGGAAAAATCTGCCGACATTAGCAGCAGTGTTTAGCAAAGCCCATGATTACATTAAGAGTGAGGAATTGATGAAGACAAGTAGTAGACATGTCGTTGTCGGAAGAGGGCAAAATCAGCATGAAGGGACATCGTCCGGAAGTAGTAGGCCGAGAGCTCCTGCCCCAGGAAGGGGAGGAGGAAGCCAGCAAGATCCAAGGGCGTCAAGGCCGCCAATGAGATACAGCACTTACACTCCCTTGAATACACTAAGGGCAGCAATCTATTCAGTGAATCAGAATAGAGAAGATTGGTCAAGGCCGATTCCCATGAAGGCAAGGCCAAGAGATGTGAAGAAGTATTGTATGTTTCATAGGGATGTGGGGCATTACACAGAGGAATGTACGCAATTGAAGGATAACATTGAGGAGTTGATCAAAAAAGGGCATTTGACACAATACCGGTTGAACACGTACAGGCAGGAATCAACAACCGGCATAAACAGTTGAGAGGCAACGGATAGAAGCAAGGCCAAAAAGGGTACAAGGGGGAGTAATCCGACAAGGAGATGTAGGAATGCCGCCGTTATCCATTTGAAGGGTAGATGTGATAACGGGGGGGCCGATGCATGGGGGAACGATTAGTGGAGCAAAGAAGCATTTAGCTGAGCACCGTCATCTCGTTTGTGCCCTGGATGTGGACAATCAACCTCGGCCAGCTACAATACCTGAAGCAGTGTTTACGGAAGAAGATGCAAGGGGTGTAGTGTTCCCGCATGATGACCCTTTAGTTTTAATAACTAAAATAAATGGGGCTGACATCAAAAGGGTGCTGGTTGATGGAGTTAGTTCAGCAAATGTGTTGTTTGTACAAGCTTTTAATGAGATGAATATAGGGAGACAGTATCTGAAGCCGGTATCGTACCCTGTAATTGGGTTCAATTGGTCAGCTGTAAGGCCAGAGGGAAGCATAGTACTACCAGTCAGGCTGGGTGATGGGCCACATACAAGAGATGTGATGAAAGAGTTTCTGGTGGTGGATGTTAAGTCAGCCTACAATGCAATTATCGGCAGACCGATAATACATGATATGCAGGCCGTTGTATCGACTTACCATTTGGCAATAGCTTACGTGTCAAATTTGGGAGCTGTAGAAAAGGTGTATGGAGGTCAAATGATGTCAAAAGCTTGTTATGTGACTGCTTTAAAGAATCCAGTTGGCAGTGCTCCGATACCATGCAATCCAATAAGAGGAAGTGAGCCAACAGTCCAAGACTTATGAAAAACTTTGACACGAGGCCAGAAGAAACTCCAAGGCCGTTACCAGGAGGAGAAACTGTTCAAGTTGAGTTGCAACCAGGTGACCCGAGTAGAACAGGGAAAGTTGGGGCTGATATGGATATAGACACAAGATGCCATCTGATAAGCCTGCTACGTGAGAATGCAGATGTCTTTGCGTTTTCAGCAAGTGAGATGCCGGGGATAACCACTCCGATGATAAAGTCAGAAAGTGTTTAAGAAAGGGAGATAAGTATGAGAGAGAAAGTAGAGAGAGAGAGTGTGTAGTTAATCTCCTCATTAATGAGGTCTTACCTACTATTTATAATGATCCAACTTGACACGTGGCTCTCATCCATGCAAAGCCTCTTGTGCCAAGTGTCAAGCTTCTGCTGCCACGTGCCGAATTCCGACAAGCCGATATGTCTGCGTTCTGGCACATATCAGCGCCTTTTCACAATTACTGAAGGTTTGATCACGCGCTTCTTCAAGATATCGGCCTTGCCTAGATATCATCCCGTATAAGGCAAAAGAAGCGTAATTTCTCAACTGAAAACACTTCTAAAATTCGGCCAAATTGCGACCGTCTCTCACGGTCGCAGATTATAGTAAAAATGGTCGCAATTAGTAATTGCGACCGTCAACGATCGTAAGGTGGTGGTCGGTATTCCCGTGGTCGCAAAAAAATCATTATTGCGACCGTTTGGCGGTCGCAGATTTTTTGCGACCGTTTTTATTAATTTCAACGACCGGTTAGACAACGGTCGCAAATTTTACAAATTGCGACCGGTGACAAAAGCAGTCGCAAATATGGATTTAGCGACGGTCCTAGGCGGTCGCAAAAAAAATTAAAAAAACAAAAAAAAAGAAAAAAAACGCAGCCACCTCCTGAACTTTGCAGCCTACCCCACCACCACTTCCCACCCAAACCCTCTTTACCCACCACCACTGGCCACCCTAAAACACCACCGCCCAGCCTCAACCACCTTTAACCACCACCCATATTCAACCCAAAAATTGTATAAATTTATCAAAAAATTCAACCCAAAAAAAAAAACCCACAAAATTTCGAACAAAATTACACATATCAAACCGAAAATGTAACAAAAATTAATTAAATCAAAATTCGAACAAAATATAACCCATAAAAACTAATTAAAATTTGAACAAAAATAAAAAAAAAATTAAACTCAGCAAAATTGAAACCCACAACGAACAAAAATCACAAAAAATTACAAACAAAACTCGAAAAACAAATCAACAAAATTTGAAAAAAACTTCGAACCAACATTCAAACAAAAATTCGAACAAAAACTGAAATAAAACAACAAAAATCGAAAATAAAACAAAATTATTTTAAAAAAATCAAAAAATCAACATACCTTTCCTAATATTTCTTCCTCATGGGGTTTATATGGTAAAATTCGACCATGAAAACTCCAGATCTGGAGTTTTCATGGTCGAATTGGACCATGAAAATCGAAATTCTTGAAAAGGATGGTGACGACGCGTCTCATTCATTCGTTGCTTGCTTGTGACTGTGGGGCTTGATCTGATGTGATTTAATGAAGAAAGGAGATGAAGAGAAAGAAAGAAAGAGGAGATGAGAAAGAAAGAAAGAGGAGAAGAGAAAGAGGAGATGAAGAGAAAGAAGGCGTGAGAAGGAAGAAGGAAGGAGAAGATGGAGAAAATGATGATAAGAAACGGCTGCTTCAACAAAAATTAGGGTTAGGGTGGGTTGGCAGCACTTTTATACTCCATTTTATTAAAAAAATCATTATTTTATTACGACCGCTAAGAGCGGTCGCAATTGGTCGCAAATTACGACTGTTTCCATAACAGTCGTAATGGTTGTAATTTGCGACTGGTTTTGGCGGTCGCAAATTGCGACCGTTTCTGTAACGGTCGTAAATGTCGCAATTTGCGACCGTTTTTGACAGTCGCAATAAAATTGTTTAAATTTAGAATTATTTTTAACGTGTATATTATTTTAAAGAAATTTTTAAATACTTTTGCGACCGTTAAATAGCCTAAAAACGGTCGCAAATCTGCGACCGCCTTAAAAACGATCGCAAATCTACGACCGCCTTAAAAACGGTCGCAAATATTATATTTTGCAACCGTTTTAATGACGGTCGTAAAAAAACGGTCGTAATTTGACCAAATTTTAGTAGTGAAAGATAGAAGCGATTCAGGCTGAGGTGGATAAACTCCTAGCGGCAGGGTTCATTGAGCCTTGCACGTATCCAGAATGGCTGGCAAATGTAGTAATGGTGAGAAAGCCGACAGGGAAGTGGCGAATGTGTGTGGATTTTACAGATTTAAATAAGGCTTGCCCTAAGGATTGCTACCCATTACCTCGAATAGATAGGCTAGTAGACTCAACTTCTGGTCATGCTATGCTTAGTTTCTTGGATGCGTTTTCGGGTTATCATCAGGTCAGCTTACATAAGGCTGATAGGAACAAAACATCTTTTATAACCAATGTCGGTGTGTACTATTATAAGGCAATGCCGTTTGGGTTGAAAAATGTAGGAGCGACATATCAAAAGTTGGTGGACAAGATATTTGAGAAGCAGAAGGGCCGGAATGTTGAGGTATATGTGGATGATACGATAGTAAAGAGTAAGGAAAAAGAAGACCATATAGCAGATCTGAGGGAAACATTTGAGACGTTAAGGAGATATCAGATGAAGTTGAATCCAGAGAAGTGTGTATTTGGGGTTAGATCGGGAAAGTTTTTGGGCTTTATGGTCAGTGAACGGGGAATAGATGCAAATCCAGATAAGGTGAATGTGGTGCTCCAAATGAAACAACCAAAAACCATTCGTGATATACAAAGATTGACTGGCAGGATGGCAGGATTGACCAGATTCATCAGCAAGTCAGCTGACAAGGCAATTCCGTTTTTCATGGTGCTGAGAAAGAATAAGGCATTCGAATGGGGAAAGCAATAAAGTGATGCTCTGAAAGTAGTAAGGAATCATCTCAGATCTCTTCCCACGGTTGCCAGGCCCGAGAAGGGAGAGATGTTGCAGTTATACATTTCAGCATCACCAAAAACGGTAGCAGCCGTTTTGTTGGTGGAAATATATTTTGTTAGTCATGTACTGAATGCGGCAGAGCGCAGATATCCAGTGATAGAGAAGATGGCGTTAGCAGTATTAGTGGCGGCTAGAAAGTTGAGACCTTATTTTGATGCACATCCGATAGAAGTACTAACCAATCATCCTTTGGAAAAATCATTGCACAAAATGGATACGTCTGGCAGATTACTGACATGGGCAGTAGAGTTATCGGAGTATGAAATAAGCTACATGCCAAGAACGTCAATCAAGGCTCAGGCATTGTCGGATTTCATTGTTGAGACCACATATACCGATGAAGAGGAAGAATTGGGAACATGACAGGTATCAGTTGATGGTTCAGCTACGGCAACGGGGGCAGGGGCTGGAATTGTAATAACGGCACCAGATGGGAAAATATTTGAATATGCCATGAAATTTAAGTTCAAGGCAACAAATAACGAAGTCGAGTACGAAGCTGCAATAGCTGGAATATAGTTGTCGATAGCAGTAGAAGCAAAACGGTTGGTTTTAACAACTGATTCCCAGCTGGTATCAAGTCAGTATAGTGGAGAGTATGAAACTCGAGAACCAGCTATGGTGAAGTATTTGGAGAAGATGAAACAGTTAGCAGCGCAGCTACAATATTTTGAGATAAAATTGGTTCCGAGACTGAAAAATGCTCAGGCAGATGCGTTAGCAAGGTTCGCAAGTTCAAGTTTTAATGACTTGAAAAGGACGATCATGGTGGAGGTTTTAAAGCAAAGAAGCATAGATAAGATGTCAGCAGAGGTGTTATGTGCTGATATCGGGGAATAGTGGTATGATAAAATATTGGCATACCTTCTTCATGGGGCAGTGCCGACAGATAAGGGGGAGTTGAAAAAATTAAGAAAAGACAGTGTATGGTATGTCATGTACCAAGGTCAGTTATACAAAAGGGGGTTTTCACTGCCATTGCAGAGGTGTATAACAGATTTTAAGTCAGCAAGGTTGATGGAAGAATTACATGAAGGTAGCTGTGGTAATCATCTCGGAGCAAGAGCCTTATCCAGAGAAGCAATGAGAAGGGGGTATTACTGGCCAACGATGAATGCAGATGCAGTGGCTTATGTTAAAAGATGTGAGAAGTGCCAAAAATTTGCCCCAGTTATTAACTTGCCTCCCAATGATCTGACTCCGATATTAAATCCAATCCCTTTTGCACAATGGGGGATGGATATAGTTGGCCCGTTCCTATCGGCCACAGGTGGAAGGAAATTTTTGATAGTGGGAATAGATTATTTCACAAAATGGATTGAGGCAGAACCAGTAGCGAAGATAACGGAAGTGAAGAAGTTTATATGGAAGAGTATCTTCACAAGATTTGGGTTGCCGATGGCAATGGTTTTTTATCATGGAACCCAATTTGATTGTAAGCCAGTCAAAGATCTCTTAATGATGTACAAAGTGAAATTTGCTTATGCAGCAGTATGCCATCCACAGTCTAACGGCCAGGCAGAAGCAGCAAATAAGCAAATTATAACAGCAATTAAAAAGAAGATCGAAGATGCAAAGGGTTTGTGGGCAGATTTGATACCGGAGATATTGTGGGAAAACAGGACGACAATCAGAGAAGCTACGGGTGAATCACCTTACACTTTAGTATTTGGTACAGAAGCAGTTATACCAGCAGAGGTTGGGTTGCCGACATTAAGGGTTCAGCATTATTGTGAAGACCAAAATGATTTACTCCTACGACAGTAGTTAGACTTTCTGCCAGAACTCAGAGAAAAAGCAGTAGTTAAGTCAGCTGCATATAAAGAAAGAATGTCGAGGGCCTACAACGAAGGGTATCTCATCAGCCGTTAAGTGTAGGGGATCTAGTATTGCGAAGAACAGCAGCAACGGGTAAGGGAAATGAGGATGGAAAGCTGACAGCAAGTTGGGAAGGACCTTATCGGATTAGAGATGTCGTCGTCCAGGGGTCGTTTTATCAAGAGACTATGGATGGGACGCCACTAAGGAATGTATGGAACTCGGCTGTGCTGAAAAAGTACTATGTAAAAAAATGTATGAAATTTTAATGTGAAGCTGATATCAAAAAAGGATATCAGTGATGAATGAAGAGGTATTCAGATAACATGTGTTGAGAATAGGCATCCTCCATTTAACAGAACATCGTTAAATGGGACGGACAGCTCAAAACCGCTTCCGTGAAGTTAATGAATCTACAACCTGATCAGTTGTATACATTAACTCGCGAGGTCGCTGGTTCAAAATATAATACCGGCCAAATCAATTCGAGTGTACGCCGGCATGAGGCGTAGCTCAGAAAATGATCGCCGAGAGGGTACCCAACTGGCTGAAACAACAAAGCAGTGGGTGACCGATGTTATAATCTGGACCAGCAACATAAATTACTGCTTAGTGTACATAATTCCGATACGAACTATGTACACTAGGGGGAGTAAAGAGTGAGAGATAGATATCTTATATTGACAATTTTTAAATGACAGGTTGTTAAGGCTGTTATGATTGGATATTGTCATGGTTTGATAATTGTTGAAAGTTGTCAGATATCAGATATTGTCATGGTTTGATAATTGTTGAAAGTTGTCAGATATCAGATAAATCTCTGTTTTTTGCAAACTGTTTTTTGCAAATTGTTTTTTACAAGGCAATATAGTTACGATAACATTGTTTAAGTAGGCAACAATTGATAAGAAATAAAATATAATGAAAATGAGTTAAGTTTACACAACAGTAAAGTTGACAATCGACAGGCATCACCACAAAAAAGGGGTATATGCCGATAAAACAGCATTGTCAAAATAAATGTTAAGACAGACAAAAACAATGAAAAGAGAATTACAACTGATAAGGCCCAATAATACAAGACCCACAAGAAGATGTCGGTGATGACTGCCCGCCCCTTCAAGCTTGTTCATTCTCAAGCACTGGGGAGTTCAAAATGCTGAGATCTTTAGGGCCGTCATCAGCACTTGGAACCAAGTTGTACAAGTCTTCCTCAGAGAATTGCTGCGCTTCAAAGCCGGAAGGAATCTTGTAGGCTTCCTCGTTGAAAGCTTTCTCCACTTTTACCCAATCCTCTGTTTTCCAACCAGCAGCGTGAGCAATACATCTCTGGGCAGCAGTCCAACCTCCGTCGAAGCGATCTTGGAGCTTGGAACAGAACTCATCAAAAGCCAGATAGCGGCCAACAGCCCTTTGGCGAATGCCAGGCTTGTCAGCTTCCATTTTTCGAATCTTCTCTTCAAGGCTTTTGATTTTAGCTCTAGCGTCGCCGAGATCTTTCTCAACTGAAGGAAGGCGCTCAATGGCCTTATCCTTTTCAGTAATTTGAGTCTTCAGACTCTGCACTTCCAGTTCCAGACCAGCAACCTTCTCAGCCTTAACCTTCAGCTCCGACATCTCCTTGTCGTCTCTTTCTTTTATTTTCTTTAAATCATCTAAGGGCCCTTTCAGCGTTGTCGATGATTTCTTGCATAGCGTTTTGGCTGGAGGAAGCTTGATGATGCTTCTCTTGATAATAACGATACATCTCAACAAGCTCCGTACCAGACATGACGGCCTGAATACAAGGAAATGTTTAAAGTTAAGAATAAACAAAGAGAGTAAGAAATACATAATAAAGGTGTGCAAAAAGCATAAGGGTATGTAAAAAAGAGAGTGGGGTAGACAAGGCCGATAGCAAAAGTAAATGTACCTTCATCATGTTATGCATGTGAGTAGCAGCAAGGGGACCGATTGGACCAACAGGTCTGTCCATCGGTAGAGTAAGGTTGCTCAGAAGCCGATAACCGAGATTCCCACCTTGCATTGGGTCGTCGGTGATCATAGATTCATTCCGGCCGACATCCATATTAGGTTGCCAACGGTCTCCGGAATGACCAGCAGGAACAACGAAGCCTTTTAAAACTTCATCTGGAAACCTTCCAGAGACTCGTTCAATCCACTGATTGGACCGCTAAGTCAAAGCCGGAATGCTCGAATCTGAGCCAACCGTAGTAGGAGCGATCGTAGTGGTTGGCTGAACCTGACGAGGGGACTCAGCAGCAGTGAGATCCTCGATCTCAATCCCCTGAATAACCTTCTTCACAACGGCTTCAGGGCTTTTTGTTTTTGTGATGGGTGGAGTCTTCTCAGACTCCGACTTGTCCTTCTTCTTCTCGCCACGCCCTTCAGGCTGTCTAGGGCTAGAGATCATGACACCACCACCTCGCCGATTGGCAAGTGATGTAGTTTTTCTCTTCTTGGCGTTGTCATCGGCCATGATCTCAGCTTTTCTTTTTGCGCTGATAGCGGGAGCACGACCACAAACACTAGCAAGAGTGTCGTAGGGACTTGACGCCTTAGGACAGCGCCTAATGACTCTCTTCCCGTCGGCTGATAGGCCAAGTTGCCTGTTGTCTAACTTATCTATGCCTGAGAACAAAGAATAACAAAAATTAGATACAGATAAATAATATCAAGAATGAGGCAAAAAGTAAGAAATTAGCAAAATAAATAATACCATGATGGTCTGTCCAACAGAGACCGACACGAGATAGCAGCGCGTTGCCCAGAATGTAACTCACATTCGGCACCCACACCTTGGGAACTAGACGAACCTTGCCGTCACCCTCATCAAATTCGGAGATGTCAAAGTGATTGATAGCTCTTTCTTCGTGCTTACCGAGATCTCTCTCGGGGATTGAGTCAAAAAGGGGATGAGGTCTAAAGAAGGTTCTCCTCAAAGGAAAATCTTCTGGGACCGACATGAAGAAAAATCTATCTTTCCAGTCCTTGCAACTAGATAGTTTAGGATGAACGGTGTATTTGTTGGGTTGAGTGTATAGTGACCACCACCCATCTGATTGACCATCCCTCTTCAGGGTAATTAACCGTCTAAATACGTTAAGGGTTAGAGGATAGTTCCGATATAACATAACCCAAACAGTAGCAATAACGGCCCGAATCGTTGGAGGAGTTAATTGAACTAAACAAACATTCCAGGCTTTTAAAATTTTGGCAACAAAAGGGTGTAAAGGAAAACGGAGGCCAAAATCAAAATGTTTCATATAAATGGCCACAGAACCTACCGGGTAGTCCAACACTGAAGCCCTAGAAGGAGGAAGAGATAACTCGTACCCATCAGGTAAGTTGAAAAACCTTTTGGCACGACGACAATAATCTTTTTCAATTGCCGTTTTCCTAAAAGCATCACTTATTTTTGCCTTGGCAACCTTCCCGTCGTTGGCGAGAACAATAGGCTGTCGGAACTCAGCCCTATCTGTTTCAGAATTATAACCCTCATCCAGATTTTCAACTTGGATAACCTCTGCCGTCATGTCAACAATATCTTCCCTACTCTTAGTGTTGACACTACCTTCTTGAGTTTCGTCATCTCCTAAAACCGAGTTCACGGCTGAGTCATGAACGGGGGATGACGGACCTTCCTGAGTGTTTACAGGGATATCAGCCTCTTGTTCTCCCTCCTCAGAAGAACTTACAACTTGACCTTGTCCAGGTCTTTTGCTAGATTCCGCAGCCTTAGCGGCTTTTGCAGCCTCAGCAGCCTCACGAGCAGCAGCTTTGGGCTGGTAACTTGTTCTCTTTACCCTTGGCATAATATTTATACCTATATTGCCAACGTTAGTGCCGTATTGATTAAAATACCGTTTCCCAGCAAAGCTGCGTAAGTGATAACGAACACTAACAGGCTCAACGTCAAGAATTTCAGTATCGGCAGGGATATCAGGATTAGTGGGGTAATAAGCACGTTCGCGATGAGCAATAGTCCTATGTAGCATAAAAGCGCGTTTTTCTTCTTCAGAAGATAACGTCTCAAAGGGGTAATTTATGTTATCAGAAAGAGAGGATGAATTACCCTGATTACTACCGGTTTCTTTGCCTAGGGATTGCCTAATTAAACGACGCCTAGCAGTACTAAGGTTAGGAAAGTTCTCTTCAACACTGTC
Organism: Chenopodium album; assembly: GCF_948465745.1. Classification (NCBI taxonomy): domain Eukaryota; kingdom Viridiplantae; phylum Streptophyta; class Magnoliopsida; order Caryophyllales; family Amaranthaceae; genus Chenopodium; species Chenopodium album. The sequence continues at coordinate 35,891,652 of NC_137859.1, read as the reverse complement.
TTCAGACATTTAATTTAAAAATAAAAAAAATACAAAAAAAACAACATGCAAAATCAGGGGTTAGGGTGCGACAATACCTTCGACGAAAATCGCTGATTTAATATCTTTAAGTAAGAAATGACGAAGAAGAAAAGCACGCCGAAAATACTGAAGTGTGTAGACCAAATTCAGGGAAGGAAAGAAAAGTAAAAGCTTTGATTGAGAAAGTTGGTTCTGAGAGAAAACTTGGAAAAAATGAGAAGTAAAAAGAAAAAATGGCGGAATTTTGATCTAAAAGGAAGAAACTGAAAAGGCAGTTGAGGTGAAAGGCGGTTCAGAGATCCAACGGTCCTGAATCGGCAATCGATTTCAAAAAGCAGCGGTAGGATTTACGACACGTGTATTAATTTTGCCGCTAAAAAAAAAAACGGTTGCGCTTCCATATTGTAAATTATAACAACTAGACCTTGTCTGCTATCGGCACACAAGGTCACTTGGGGGGGAAAACGGAGTTTTTCGCTCCCATATATTTTATAACAAGTAGACATTGTCTGCTATCGGCACACAAGGTCACTTGGGGGGGGGGGAAACAGAGTTTTTCGCTCCCATATATTTTATAACAAGTAGACCTTGTCTGCTATCGGCACACAAGGTCACTTGGGGGGAAAAACGGAGTTTTTTGCTCCCATATATTTTATAACAAGTAGACCTTGTCTGCTATCGGCACACAAGGTCACTTGGGGGGGAAAACGGAGTTTTTCGCTCCCATATATTTTATAACATGTAGACCTTGTCTGCTATCGGCACACAAGGTCACTTGGGGGGGAAAACGGAGTTTTTCGCTCCCATATATTTTATAACAAGTAGACCTTGTCTGCTATCGGCACACAAGGTCACTTGGGGGGAAAAACGGAGTTTTTCGCTCCCATATATTTTATAGCAAGTAGACCTTGTCTGCTACCGGCACACAAGGTCACTTGGGGGGGGGGGGGAAACGGAGTCAATAAATAATAGTAATGTGTCGATGGTGTATAACAGAGTATAAAATTGAGAGATAAAATCAAAGATAATGCAAATGAATATACCAAGGAATTATAACATTATACAAAAGTCATCCTGAATATTGCAAAAATAAGAAACAAATCTTCTCAGCAAAAGAATATAGAGCTTAAAGGACACAAATAAATCCAGTTGTAGCCGCACCGTCAGGTCAGAATAAAGTCTCTGAGGTATCCTTAAACTTCATCCACTGCAGTGTCTGAGTGTAAGCCAAATGAGCATAACGAACTGGAGCAACAACAGGGATAGCAGTAGTGTTTCATTGGTGCATAGTGCTTGACAGAGTGCAAGAAACGTTGTGTCATATAAAAATTCCAAAATGAGGTGAAATTTGAAGAATGAGAAGTGGAACCCAAAGTTTATTCAGCTAGATTAAGTTTGTCGGCTAGGTTAACTGAGAACGATGATATGTGATCATGCGTCCTCACTTGGGGGGCTAATTGTACGGGATGATATCTAGGCAAGGCCGATATCTTGAAGAAGCGCGTGATCAAACCTTGAGTAATTGTGAAAAGGCGCTGATATGTACCAGAAAGCAGACATATCGGCTTGTCGGAATTCGGCACGTGGCAGCAGAAGCTTGGCACTTGGCACAAGAGGCTTTGCATGGATGAGAGCCACCTGTCAAGTTGGATCATTATAAATAGTAGGTAAGACCTCATTAATGAGGACATTAATTACACTATCTCTCTCTACTTTCTCTCTCATACTTATCTCCCTTTCTTAAACACTTTCTGACTTTATCATCGGAGTGGTTATCCCCGGATCACCCCGGGGTTAGCTAACTTCTTCTCATTGTGTAGGTTCTCGGCTTACCGATAGGGATATCAGGATCTCAGGTCCGAGTTCTTGGGAGATCAGGTCCAGACAGAAACACTAACTAATGAAACATATGACATTAATTCCTAGGAAATTGAAGTTCCTACATCTTCAACCAAACAAACAAATGTCAATTCTTAGAAAATGGGCTAGGAAAATTATTTTCCATAAAATACGGAGTATAATTTCTCATGAATTCATGATAACTCATTTTCTATATCAACCTAATAAATATTTACCTGATAAATTGTTCACACAATATTATATTAGTAAAATCAAAAGGTTGTATATCTATCTATCATCATTAATTCATTATCCTTGATTCCATGCTCTCAAAACTTAACATATCACAAATATACTACAGACTTCATTAGTTCATATCAAATGTGTTACATAAGACCATGCAAACAAAAAATGGCAAAGCAAAAGTCAAAATTCCAAAAAAATGAAACCTATGTATAGAATCAAACCTAATCAAAATTAAAGTAATAATAACAACAGATTGAAGTAATACATATAAAGTATTGATCAAATTATAATTTATTGAGTCAAATAAGTAATATTTCGCTTGAAGAAATCACAAAACCGTAACATTACTTGGTATAAGGCATAAATACAAAATAGTTGCCACTCAAATTTGGTGTTCAATGAAGCATATGCATTCTCCATAGACATGAATCTAGTGCACGAAACAACATTATAATTTATTTTCTGAAATTCACAAAAATCATCAGTAAGCACTACCCCTTAATTTCAAACATAATAACCATTAATTCAACAAAGCAAACAAAAACTACTCGTATTATTATAGGCGTTTGAAGAGTAAAAACGTGAAACTACTCGCAAAATAAAATTCCGATTTCATGAGGTCGATTTCCAACAAATACTGGATCAGCACAAATGCACTACATCATATATCAAAACTATATCATCATAAGATAAAATAATACTCCGTATAAAATAAAACACCATTAAAATACGCGAAATTAATTGAGGAATATAATAATGTAGCAAAAGTACGATCATATGTTACCTCACACCAACCTGTAATTCATTGAAGCGGAAACTGAAGAAATTATAAGAAAACCCAACAAAAAAAAAAAATATAACATTATAAGAAATATATTCTAAATAAAAATAAAAAGTAAGGATTATCATAGTTTGCAAAGTATAACAGTATATTGTTTGCAAAGTGAGAATTCACTAACCTATATAAATATCAACAACTTGTTGGTACATACTAATTCACCATGTAGAAAGAGAAGTTGTGAAGTTGTGATTGATGAGGAGAGGTTAGGCAAGATAGCGGGAAGATGAAGAGTGGAGGTTGCAGTTATCAAACCCGTAAAACTAATTTGTCAAGCTTTTATTTATTTATTTATTTATTTATTTATTTGAAATTTAAATTAGTTTTTTTGTTGGAGGGATTTAGATTTAGGCGGGATTGAATGATGAGAAAGCAGGGTTGGGGATTTGTTGCAACCTCATTGAATTGACTCTACAATTATAATATAGATTATATTATAAAGAAGTTGAAAATCTATTAACTATTACTAAAACAGAAATCTGCTGACATCATCATCTCTCTCAAATGTATATTTGTCACTTTCTCATGAAAAATTTTCCCGCCACATACACTTATGATGTCATAAATATGTTTTTTTTTTGTTTTTTTTGGTTTTGAGGAATTGGTTATTTTATTTATTTTTTATTTTTAATCATTTTTATTTCAATTTTTTGACAGTGTCAATTAATAAATAAATTAATTTTTATTTTTGGTTATAAATAAATTGATATCTAGAAATTGGCTTTCATTTTTATATTTTGTTACTCATGTAATTTATGATGATATGTCTTTTATGATTTAATTTATAAGTATATACGAAAAAATAAATAATAGAAATAAGCTATTTTATTTCAATAATTTTTGTAATCCGTACATCGCACAGGTCTAATCTAGTTTAAAGATATATATCAAAAAATGAATTAACTAATATGCTCCCATAAAAATTAGAAAAGATGGTAAAAGTAATAGTACCAAGGATTTCAAAAAATAAAATAATATAAAATAATAGTGCCAAAGCAAAATTAAACAAGTTAATAACATTATGAAATAGACAAGAAGCCCTTATACGCATGCACTTGTAAAAACTGTATCAATTCTAAAGTCTTTTCCATCGCTTTCCACTCAACACCTGGCTGTGTAAGTAGAACCACGTAGATTAAAGTAAGAAATTATTTTTCACCAAATACTACAAAGTATGAATTATTTGCCAAAAAAAAATTAGCCAAAAATTATTTGAACAATTTGATTGGCCCACAAAATAATGCTCTTATCAGATAATCTAATATATATATATAAAGGAGAGTTTTTCCCCAAGATTTTAGAGCGCCACGTAGGATCTAATTTTCTCAGCGCGCCATATAGGATTATATATCTTAGTATTAGCCAATTAAATAAGAGATTATTAATTTCTTTTAGAATTAAATAATTCAAATGCCACGTAAGCAAAATTGGCGAATGGGATTTTTAAGTTTAAATTAATTAAATATTAAATATTATCTTTTAATATTAGGAATTTTATCTAAATATATAACAAATTTTAGCTCATAAATACAAAAAAAATAAAAAAAAATTCAAACAAACTGTGCATCGCACGGGCTTCATCTAGTTATTTATATAATAAACTAGTTTATGGTCCCGTGCAATGCACGGAGTAAAAAGAAAATGTATTTCGACACTTTTTTTTATAATTTTTTTCTCTTTATAAAAAGTATGACAAAAGTTCAATATTTTTTTACTACAAAAATACTTTGTATTACATTTTAGGTTGTATATACTACCCATATGAATATATATATATATATATATATATATATATATATATATATATATATATATATATATATATATATATATATATATATATATATATATATTCATATGTGAGAACACTCTTTATGTTCTAAATTTTTACTCATATGTTCTAAATTTTAAATCTGATGTTCTAAACTTTTTCTGAGGTATTCTAAATTAAATCAAATTTTCTAATTTAGTACTCACATGTTCTAAACCATAAATTAGTTAAGTTTGATGTCATAAATTTTAAATAACTTGTTCCAAAATTTTAACTTATATGTTCTAAATTTTAAAACATGTGTTCTAAGAATTTTAATTATATGTTCCAGATTTCAAAGCATATGTTCTATTTTTTTACTCGTATGTTCTAAATACTTTACTCACACTTTCTATATTCTATATTAGTTTGTTCTAAATTTTTATTCACATGTTTATAATCTTAAATCAGATGTTCTAAAATTTTATTCTCATGTTCATAATCTTAAATCAGATGTTCTAAATTTTACTAGTATGTTTAAAATTTCATAAAGCAAAATTTTCTAAATTTTTAATCACTTGTTCTAATTCTTAAATCAGATGTTCTAAACTTATTACTCACACAAATGTTCTAAATTATTAATCATATGTTCAAAATTTTAATTTGAGTCACATGTTCTAAATTTTAACTCGCATGTTCTAAATTTTTATTCATATGTTCTAAATTTTTACTCACATGTTCTAAATTTTAAATCAGTTCTCATATAAGTATGAATTCTCACATATGAAGCTATTCTCACCGGATCCCTCCCCTATATATATATATATATATATATATATATATATATATATATATATATATATATATATATATATATATATATATATATTAAAAACTATAATATTTTGCTTAAATTTTCTATAAGTTTTTGCAAAAATGTTCTTATTGAATTTATTAGGAGGGAAATAACATATTAGTAAAGTAGGGAAAACAAATTATAATGATTAAATATTTCCTTAATTAATTTGGCAAAAAAGTAAATAAAAAAGGCGGGAAATTATTTAACCAGATTTCGACAAGTGTCATGTTTTATTCGCCTTTAGTATAATGTAACTAGTTCAAAACCCGTGCTATGCACGGTTTTGCAATAGTATTTCATTAATCGTTTAATAGAAACTGTACAAAATGAAATCATTATAACTACAAAAAATAAAAAATAAAAAAAAATTACAACAAACATTGTGAATTTGTAGTACAATTAATGTACGTAAGATGAAAGGAGATTTAAAAATAAAAAAAATTAAAAAAATAAAAAAATAAAAAATACTTTTTGATAATATCCTAAGTAGAGTATTTTATATTATTACGTAGCATTTCTTATTTTTAACATTATATTTTGTAATTTAAATTAGTACTGTTTGGCGTCATTCCGTAATAAATATAATGCTAGAACTTCTCCCTAACATATAGCAACAAACTTCTGTCAATGACAAATAACAAAAAATAATAAAGAACAATAAATAAATAAAAAATTTGGCGGGAAAATTTTGTATAAGGTGGTGACACGTGTACTTAGGGGATAACTACGGGGATTACTTTAGTATAATAGTATAGATAGTATAAGATTGATTAATATGTACAAGTACTTTCCAAGCATTATAAATAGCCATGACATTTATCATTAGTTTTTGTATGAGCCAACCTACCAACCTTCAATAAATTCTTAATTATACAATTAATTACAAAACACATCTTTCTAATTCGCAAGTTAATTATGGGATGTTATCAAGCAGTAGATGTTACATTTAGACCTCTTGCTCATTTTCCTCCAGATATTTGGGGCGAACACTTTGTCACCTTCACTCCTGAAGACAATTTGGTAATTTTATTTATTATTTCAATTTATTATGCTTATAATTATATTTGAATTTTCTATACCCATAAAATTGAAGAGATATTATATTATATGTTTTTTTCCTTCTACTTTAATCTAAGGATATGCAATAATATTTATGGTTCCCTTTTCTTGTGCTACGTTAATAATTCATAATTGTTCAATTGATGTATACTTATATATGTTGATTTGAGCACACCTAGGATCGATCGGGCTAGGTATATACACTAAAGTTTCCATGCACTTTCTATTCTAAAACACTATCATCAAATCCAATTGAGTCGTAACATATGATTATATTTCACCTCATACTAGGATGTTACAACCTTACAATCGACGGTTGTTTATTTCGCTAATTTGCATGAATGAGTAAATCAGTTTTTTCTCATTTGTGCAAATGAGAAAATCTAGCTTATTAAATGATTATGTTATATTTGTCAAAAGGACAGATAAGTAAATAGTAACAAATTAAAAGGTGATGATTATATAGACGAGATTCAATCTTAATTCATGTGGCACCTTTACATTATTTTACCAATTAACTAAGTTGAGCTAGTTAAAAGATGAAACTAGTTCAATCATAGTACGTTTAATTTTTGAAGAGTTCTAATTAATATTTTGTGTTATGGTCTAGAAAATGGAAACATATGCAAAAGAGATTGAACCATTAAAGGACTTGAGAAAGAAGCTACTAATTATGGACAATTCTGTTGATTTGGAGAAGAAGATGAGTTTCATAGATGCAGTGGAACGTCTAGGAGTTTCCTATTACTTTGAGAGTGAAATTGAAGACATCTTGAGCAAGATTTTCAAAGAATTTGCTGCAAAAAATTACAACATCGACTATGATTTATACAACACTGCATGCCAATTTCGCATATTCAGGCAACATGGACACAAAATGCCTTGTGGTAAGACACATACTTCCTACGTTCTTTAATTATCGGAACAACTAATAAAATTTTAACGCTATTCACACATACTTCTATATATGAAAGGTCTTACTAGATTCGTGTCGGTATAGTTTCAAAATATCAACAATGTTTACAGCATTTATTCCTCAAAAATTGAAAATACAAGTTGTTACATACAGTTGTACTCTAGATAATTGCATGTAATTCTCTTGTAAATTAAAATCTAATTGTTATGATGATAAAAGAATGGAGGAAGTAGTACATATGTATATACTTTCTTATGTGTTTTTTTTTTTATTTTTTTTTTTTTATTTTTATTTTTTTTTTTATTTTTTTTTTTATATCTATCACTTATAATTATGAATAAACTCTCACAAATTGCAGATGTATTCAACAAGTTCACTAATAGTGATGGCAAGTTTAAAGAGAGTCTAAGGAATGACATAAAGGCAATAGTGAGCTTGTATGAAGCTGCACACTTAAGGGTATATGGTGAACCTATCCTAGACGAAGCTTTTGCTTTCGCCATGGATGCCTTCAATCAAGTTCACCTTACTCTGAGCTAGCTCGTCATGCATTGAAGCAAGTATTGCACTTTGGCATTCAAAGGGTGGAGAGTCGCCTTTTCATTTCTTTCTACGAGGAAGATGAAACTCGACACGAAACATTTCTGAAGCTAGCAAAGATTGATTTTAATAGGGTGCAACTATTGTATCGTAAAGAATTGAGCCAAGTCTTAAGGTCAGTTCATCCCCTTTTAACTTAACCTACCACAAAGAGGCAAAAATATAAAAACACAGTACATGCACGTGTGTTTGTATTCTAAAGCAGACTAAAGCTAAAGGACATATATATGAGACAATTTTAAAAGGACAGAGAGAATATATGATAGTTCTAAGTCATCTAATATTAGTTTTTGTTCCATAGGTGGTGGCACGACTTGGATTTTAAAACGAAGCTTCCTTATGCGAGACAAAGAAGTGTGGAATGCCATTTTTGGTCAATAGCTATGTACTATGAACCTCAATATTCTCATGCTAGAATGTTACTTGTCAAAGTTCTTCTTGTCATTTCAATACTTATGATGCTTATGGAACATTTGAAGAACTTAAGCTCTTAACAGAAGCATTTGAGAGGTATATATATAAAAATTACACAAGTTTGTCCTAGTATTTTTTTTTTTTAATTTTTTTTTTTATTGCAATCTAGGGCGAAGTGAGTCATAAGTAAATAAATAAAAAAATTTAATATTTTTTTAAAGAAGCAAATAAAAAAGCTTAAGTTTCACATTTGCTAAATAAAACAGGTGGGACTTGAAAGCAATGAAGCAATTTCCTGAAGAGTATATGAAATTAGTTTTTCAATTTGTGTACAACACTTATAATGAGTTTGCCAAAGAGATGACAGAGCGTGGGAAACCGTATGCAGCTAAGTTCGCTAAAGACCAGGTGAGACTTTGTAACGTCTTTTGACAATTAATTGTCACATACTTACATATTAATTGTCACTAATTTGTAATAAGTAGATCAGAATTAATACAACAATATAGTATAAATTCTCCACCATTTACAATTTTATACATTTGAGAAACTAATTGATATGAATTGTAGTTTTGCCTTGCTAGTATGTCTTAATAAAATTGATTAAGATAAACCGGAAATTTTAACTTTCTATGCACTTATCATTTGGACAACACGTAAAAAATAGTGGCATATATATAGTATGTAGTATTAGATGGGAAAATAAGCAATTTTTTTTTTATTTATTTTTTTTTATTTATTTTTTTTTATTTTTTTTTTGTGTTTCCTAATTAGATGTTTCTATAAACTTTGATGTATTCAGGTAATGGATTTGATAAGAAGCTATTACACCGAGGCAAAGTGGTACAAAGCAAAATATGTGCCTACATTTGAAGAATATATGGTGAATGCAAGAATCACAGGGGTTGCTCAAATTCTTACTACATCATCTTTGTTGGGAATGGAAGAAATTATGGAAGTGAAACCATTTAGGCAGATAATACAAGCCCCTAATAAGGCCATTAGAGCTTGTGAAATTATTGGCCGTATCATGGATGATGTTGTTAGTCATGAGGTACGTTGTGTCTCAATAATCATTCTTTTTTTGTCACAACATTACATCTGTTAGCTGACCAATTTGAAAAGTACGCATATAGCATGGGACTAAGGATTCTGGCTGGTTATTTTTATTAATCTTTATATATACAATGCGACATAACTCTACTTAAATTAATTCGATGCTTGCATCTATCCAAATAACACATCTCATGTTATATAATAGGAGGAGCAAGCTAGAGGCCATGTTGCCTCCGGCGTGGAATGCTATATGAAAGACTATAACATGAGTAGAGAAGAAGTGGTGCAAATTTTTAACAAAATGGTTGAAGATGTATGGAAGGAATTGAATGAGGAATTTCTGATCAAGTCTAGCCCTAGAGACGATGACCTTCCAAAGCCAGTGCTCAAACGAGTTCTTAACTTTGCTCGAGTGGTGGATGCCTTGTACAAGGTCATTGATGGGTAAAGAAATTGAACCTATACTCAGCCTATTCCTCTTTAAAGAAATTGAATTGGGTCACCAAATAAAATTTGTACTACTATTTCTAGTAATGTTTACAAAGAGGGCTGCCCAGTTAATCTTCATGATTAACGGTTTTTGTCAATCTTTGCAGCCACGTCAGCATGCTGGCTTTGAGGGAGTCCAGTCAGCAGCCATGTCAGCTGCCCAGTCACATGTTGAAGAATACACTTTGATGGTTATCGTCAACGGCTCCGTCACTTACCCTTTTTTTTTTTTTTTTGACTTGCTTAGTCATTAAATGCATTAATTGGGTAGGTGTATGTATAATATTGACCATGCAAATATAAGGCTTTCACTCTTATATCTTCCCAACCAAGCAACATTTCTTGATTACAAAAATTCATTAACAAAAAACTTGAGTGAGCGATTGAGAAAGGAAAGATAGTGAGGAAAATAAAAAATTCATTAACGAGTACTTTTTTTAAGTACTTATATAGATTATAGAGCTAAAATATTTTAGAAAGTTTGAGTTTATGTAGAATTACTGAATTAGAATTTTTTTTTTTTAATAACAAAATTCTATCTTATGTAAAAATAGGATTCTATTATTATATTTTAAAACATGATAAACCTAAGAATAAAATCGGTTAACAATATTATTTTTTTTTGAAAGACAAACAGAGGAGCAGCAATATTATTTAGGAAAAGGGTTAAATAAACTTTACAAAAATATGTGTCAAAAAAAAAAATTTACAAAAATAAAATAAATTTTATTGCGTACTCGTAATTCATCATAGCAGTAATGGCGTAATAAAGGGCAAGTTTCAAATTTCAATGACTACAGCAAAAAATTTCACAATTAGAAAACACACTTTTAAAAAAAATAAATAAATAAAAATTAGAAACACACTTTTTTAGAATAAAGTACATATTACGTTTAATTGTTTTAAGCTAAGCCTTCAACATTGATCGAAGCCTGGGGTTTAGCAGGATTCAAACCCCTAATGTGTGGTGGGGAGATGGAGTAGAGTGTCTAGTACCATGTGTCATTGGGACAGTCTTCGACCGTGTAGAATTTGGCACAAAAAAATCTTTTATACCAAACTTAGTCAGTGTGAATACGACTTAATAATAATTTTTTTTTTACTGTCATTTTAATTTTAATTTTCAAAACAACGGAATTAAAAAATAAAAAACAAAAACAAAATTGGGGGGGGGGGGGAGGTGGTTTAGCAGGATTCGAACCCCTGATGTATGGTGGGGAAATGGAGTAGATACCATGTGCAATTGAGACAATCTTCGACCGTGTTGAATTTGGCACATAAAAATCTTTTATACCAAACTTAGTCAGTGTGAAGACTTAATAATTTTTTTTTCCTGGCATTTTAATTTTAATTTTCAAAACAACGGAATTAAAAAAAAATTTAAAAATATTAAAAAAAAATTCCGTTAATAAAAAAATATCAAACAAACAACCTAACCCATTTCAATAAGATTATTAACATTAATTAAAAGAAACTCCGTAACAGATTGGAATTATAAGGCTAGTTTGACAGCTTTTACAAAAAAAAAAATACTCCTTTTATGATACCACTGTACCCGAATGAGCATATTACATAGAAGAATCTCTAATTTTATTATTTGTGAAAAAAATTAAACTTACTGCGTAATTATTACTCACTAAAGAAGATAAAAAAGCTAGACAATAAGCTAATTAAAGTATGTAAAAAAATGAGAGATATTATACCTCTCACTTAAATCCCATACAATTAAAGGCTAAATTTGCTAACATCATTTAATTAAGATAAAACAATAATCAAACCAAAAAAAATTATGTATTTTATCAAGTTTCATCGGTAATAATTTTATTTGAAAATTTAATATCATTTTTGAATATTTATTATTACAAATATACAATTACTATTATGCCATGAACAGATAAGCAAAAAGATTTTTTATTAAATGGATTTATAATCTTGTTGTAGTCAATAGCCAAAATCATCATTGAGGTCATAGTTTGAATTCAAACAAGCCTTGCATGTGGAACACAAACTATTCTTGCATGTTGAATTGAAGTCTTGCATGTCCAATACAAAGCTTTGCATGTTTGAGGTGTAGAGTGTAGCGTATATCCTTAAATGACCTACTCTATACTACATACTAGCTTCTTATGCATCACTAGTTTACAACCTATAATTTTTAAAGAAACTTAAACAATGTATTAAAAATGACTTTTGCTAAATTTACAAACATATACTTAACTTTTGAATAATTTACAAAATCATGTATTGATATCAGTACTGAAATTTACTTTAGATACAATAATTGATATCAATTTTGTTAATTCGATACTTTCTCAAATATAATAGCATCCAATATATTATAATCACATTCGTATTTCAATGAGATATAAAATATAATTTAACTCAGTAATTCAACTTTATATATTATAACAAAGTCACACAATAGTACAATACCATGTACGATTATATACATTTTAGTTGAAATTAGAGGATTATATACATTTTGCCTCGTTTCCAACAAGACAACTACACCAGGTGCATGAAGGCCATATAATTGCTTAAAATATTCAACAAATGATGGCCTTGCAAGTCCTCTAACGTTCCAGCAGCAAAGAATTGTGTCACTTGGCATCGCAATACAAGGAGTATTAACAAGTACTAGTGCTACCGATCTTGCGCCGTGAAAGGTAGTAAAATCGACTTTATAATAACCTGCAACATACTCAGCGATAATGTCAAATCCAACCCATATATGAAGAACATGGGGATGTGATGGAGTTTTCAAAAGTCGAAATGCATTTGTAAACGGGCCCATCAACAACCTAATATAGGGTTATGATCTAATTTCAATATAGGAGAATCTATATTTATAATAGGCCTCAGATCTAGAACATGCAAAGCTGGAACTAAATTGTTTGGGATGAATTGTTGGTATCTAAGACACCACCTCAAAAAAATTTCAAATTCATAACGTATTGGGTATATGTTGTGAATGTTGGGTAAATGAGTGGGTGGTGGTACACCACTTCCATCAATTGGGGTCATAAAAAGGTTGTTTAGTGTGTTGTTATTAGGGTTTGAAGGATTAATAATCAAATAAACAATTGTTTCTAATGAAAGTTTTGTGAAACCAGTTGGTTCTCTAGGACCTTTGAAAATGTATTAAAATGATGAGAAATCTATCTCAGATACAAGCCCAGATGGTGGAGTGAAAAACATAAGACCTAAATTTCTTCTACAACGTCTAGCCATTGCAAAAAGGGAAATAAACTAGCAAGAAATTGATAATTTGATAATATATTGACAATCTTGTCAATACTTACCTAGTATATATAGATGTAATTACGCATGGGTCAACATATGTCTTGGTCAAGAAGTTATCATTAAAGCTAAATACAAGTGTAAGACATTTATTGATGGTAGGTACTTCATAGCAATGTAGTACAAGTAACATTTAGTAAAATATGAACTCCTCATTTTTAAATAGTGTTTCAATTAGATCACAAAATAAATTATATCTTAATAATTAAATGAAGGAATTTAAAAATACTATGTGGTATAACCGTGTTAGTAAAATTATTGTGAAAAATATATAAATCAAGTGGGTTTCATAGTACATTGAAACTAAGATATTGAGAAAGAACATTTCATACATACATATTACTTTTCGATTACCATGGAGATCGAGTATTGAGGAGGCGAAAATCCATTCCAAAATATATAGATAACAACCGTGAGCATAAATTAATAGTTGGACATGTTCATTTTCGTTTATCGAAATAGTTATAAAATAAAGTTATTTTGTTCATATCCCTAATAATCAAAAATGTATTTTGACTTTCATTTGATTCAACTAGCTTTGTTGAATGCATCCTACTAACAATTCGAATTCAAAAAGCTTTGTATGAATGTGTTTAACTTTCTTTTTCATCAATTAGCTTACTTAAATGCATTTGACGTTTATTAGATTCTAAAATCTTCGTTTGAATATGTTTTACATTGATTTGATTCAATTAGCTTAGTTGAATGCATTAAACTTTCAATGATTCAAAAAGCTTTGTTTGAATGAGTTTGAAATTCATTTGATTAAATTAATTTTGATTTGTTTGAATGTTCTTTTTACTTCCATTTGAGTCATTAAACTTTGTTGAACGCATTTCACTTTCATTTGATTCAATTTGATTTGTTGAATGTATTTCGCGTTCATTTGATTCGTTGTAAGAATGTGTTCTACATTCATTTGATTCAACTAGCGTTGTTGAATGCATTTGACTTACATTCGATTCAAAAAGATCTGTTGAATGTATTTCACGTTCATTTGAATGCATTTGACTCTCATTTGATTCAATTAGCTTTGTTGAATACAAATGGTTTTCATTCGATCCAAAAAGTCTTGTTTGAATTTGTTTGACGTTCATTTGATTCAACTAGCATTGCATTTGACTTTCATTCGATTCAACTAGCTTTGTTGAATGTATTTCAATTTCATTCAATTCAACTACATTTGCATAAGACTTTCATTTGAAATTAATTTTTTTTTTAGGCGTAACCTAAAAAACAAAATTAAAAATTTGAGCCCTTTGTAAAAATATATGTAATAACTTTTGAAGATATACTTGTACGTATTAAAAACAAATTTCATACGTGTCCCCATTTCCAAATACATGTAGGAACAAGTATAAATAATTTTCTTTGGGCAATTATAACATGGTGCTAGTACTGTCCCAATGGTCCACATATTCACAACTCTCAACATACTTGGATAAGCATAATGGTCAAGGGTTCGATTACTCCCTAACCCCCCCCCCCTATATTTGATGACATTATTAATTTTTTCCAAATAATTTTTATTTGATTTTCGATCATAAATAAATAAATAAAAATTTCCTTTATAAAAATATATGTAATTAATTTTACAAAAATACTCGTACTTATTAAAAATAATTTGAGTACGTGTCCCCATTTCCAAATACATGTAGGAACAAGTATAAATAATTTTCTTTAGCCAACTATAACACGGTGCTAGCACTGTCCCAATGGTCCACATACTTCACAACTCTCAACACACTTCTACGCATAATGGTCAAGGGTTCGATTCATCCTTAGCCCCCCTCCCCTTTTTTATTATCGTTGATATGACATTATGTTATTTTTATCAAATAATGTTTATTTGATTCTCGATCAAATGCAAACAACTTTAAAATTTTCGTTAAAAAAAAATATATGTAATAAATTTTACAAAAGTACTCGACTTATTAAAGATATATTTTAGTAGGTGTCCCCATTTTCAAATACATGTGGGAACAAGTATAAATAATTATAACACGGTGCTAGCACTGTCCCAATGGTCCACATACTTCATAATTCTCAATACTCTTCTACACATAATGGTCAAGGGTTCGATTCCTCCTTATCCTCGCCCCCCTTTTTTTTCAAGGAACTTGTGCACAATAGCTCATTTGATTCAATTAGCTTTGTTGAATAAATTTCATTTTCATTTGATTCAAATAACTTATTTGAATGTGTTTGTTTTTCAATTGATTCATTTACCTTTGTTGATTGCAATTGACTTTCATTTAATTTAATTAGCTTTGTCGAATACATTTGACATTTATTTTATTCAAAAAGATTTATTTGAATAAGTTTGACTAATGCATTGTTTTAATGTGTTTGACTTTAATTTTAATCAATTTTGGAGGTTTATAGTATGTCAATGGTCTCTTTCTTTAAGAAGGGATCAATGATACCCACATTTAAGGGTATCGAATCACTTGAATGTTTTTTACTTTCATTGTATTCAATGTATTTGACTATGACTTGATTCAATTAGATTCATTTGATTCAACTCAAGCATTTCAGTTTCAATTAATTTCAAAAGGCTTTATTTGCCTTTCATTTGATTCAATTAATTAATTTTGACAAAGCTTTGTTTGACTTTCATTTGATTTAATTAGCTTCGTTGAGTGCCATTGACTTTCATTTGATTCAAAAAGCTTTGTTGAATGTGTATGACTCTCATTTGACTTAATTACCTTTGTCGAATGCATTTGACTTTCATTTTATTCTAAAGCTTTTTTTGAATGAGTTTGACTTTTTTATTCGATTCATAATACATTGTTTGAATGTGTTTCACTTTCATTTGATTCAATAAGCTTTGTCGAATGCATTTGACTTTCATTTTATTCAAAAATATGTTTGAATCAGTTTGACTTTCATTTGATTCAATTAGCTCTGTTTGTTAGGTGTTTGACATTCATTTGATTCAACTAGCTTCGTTGAATACATTTGACTTACATTTAATTTAAAAAGGTTTGTTTTAATGCATTTTACTTTCATCAAATTCAAGGAACTTGTGCACAATAGCTCATTAGATTCAATTAGCTTTGTTGAATGAATTTCATTTTTATTTGATTCAAATAACTTACTCCCTCCGGCCCCTAATGATAGTCACTTTTGAAGAAAAATCACGGGAATTAAGGAGAATTAAAGAAAGTACATTGAAAAAGTAACTTTACATTGGGTATGCAAAAAAATAGAGAGAGAAAGTAATTAAAGTACATGGGAAATAAAATTTACACGGGAAAGTTAAATTTGCACAAATATTTATGCAAATGTTAGAGAATTTTGGTAAAAAAATAATATTAATGGTAGTTGAAAAAAGCAAATGTGACTAACATTTTGGGTCACTAAAAATGGCAAAAGTGACTATCATTCGGGGCCGGAGGGAGTATTTGAATGTGTTTGTTTTTCATTTGATTCAATTAGCTTTGTTGACTGCAATTGACTTTCATTTGATTCAATTAGATTTGTCGAATACATTTGACTTTCATTTTATTAAAAAAGATTTATTTGAATGAGTTTGACTTTAATTTGATTCATAAAGCATTGTTTTAATGTGTTTGGCTTTCATTTGACTCGTAATGCATTATTTTAATGTGTTTGACTTTTATTTGATTCATAATGCATTGTTTGAATGTGTTTGACTTTTATTTGACTCGATTAGTTTTGTCGAATGCATTTGACTTTCATTTTATTCAAAAATATGTTTAAATGAGTTTGACTTTCATTTGATTCAATTAGCTCTGTTGAGTGCGTGTAATTGACTTTCATTTGACTCAATTTGCTTTTGTTAAGTGTATTTGACTTTCATTTGATTCAAATAGGTTTGTTTTGTTTGGAATGTGTTTGACTTTCGTAAGACTTTATTAGATATTGTTAAATGCATTTGACTTTCACTTTATTCAAAAAGCTTTGTTTGAATGTGTTTGTAATATATTTCTTTAAATTGCAATATATAAATCAACATCTAAATTGTAATACTCCCTCCGTCCCTAAATTACATTCCTCCTTTCTATTTTTGGTAAGTTTTTTTTTTAGTAAATCAACTCTCTTTTTATGTTTTATATTTAATGCTTTCTCACTCATCCTTACCTAATCTCACTCATAATCCTTGTGCCAAATTACAATGGATATGATTGGTTAAAAATTTTCAATTAGGAGCATGTGATTGGTCCTTTTTTATTGCAAGGGATTGATGACATGTCATGAGTAACAACTAATTTTCTATCTTTGTACTTCCCATTGCATTATCTAATTTTTGTTATTTATCTTATTCTTTCCTCCTTAATTCACGTGTAAATTTCCAAACAGGAATGTAATTTAGGGACGGAGGGAGTATATAAATCAACATCTAAATTGATTTCCATTTGATTCGGCACTCAGTAATTATTTCCCAAACAAACATAATTTAATCCTTAAGAAACATGCACTATGTGTCATTGGGCCTTTAACTAAATGCCAACATAGTTATTGTACATTGGTGTCTTTAGTGAGCCTGTGCGTAGATTATCTCTTTAGGCTGCTTCCTTTGCTAAATTATCTCTTACCAAATGTCCACCAACTCAAAACAGAAACCATAAATTTGTCATTATCAATTTCGTCGTATCTACAATTACATTGAACCGTAACATAAGAAAATAATAAAAATACTAAAATTTAATTAAAAAAAATCAGATAAATATAACACCTTACAAATTTAACTACATTAATAACTTAGATGTTGATTAATATATTACAATTTTTGTTAAAAAAATGATAAATATAACACCTTACAAATTTAACTACAATAATAACTTAGATGTTGATTAATAAAATCAGATAAATATAACACCTTACAAATTTAACTACAATATTAATTTAGATGTTGATTTATACAAATAAAGAAACTAACTATACTTTGGAAAGATGCCTCCTTCTTCCCAAATCAACCTAAGTACAATATTAAATTTACTATAACACAAAAATATTTTTTACTGAAAGTCAAGCAAAGTTTGCATGTTGATTTATACAAATGAAGAAAGTAAATATACAAAGGGAATATGCCTCCTTCTTGCCAAATCATATTCTGCCATTTGTGGGGTAATTACATGTCAACAAACTTGCATGAATTAATGAAGAGATGTTTGACTAACGGAAGAATATGGTTGATGGAAGCAGTGAAATCCAACAAAGCGTGGGCATGTGCCGTGAAGTCCAACAAGGCGTAGGCTTGCACATGCTGAATGCTTAGTCATTGCAATTATATCCAATCAGCTGCTGGAATTGACAATTACATCCTCAACTAATGAAGGGAAAATACCATAAATACCCTTAGATTGACAAAGTTTGTCAATCATGAAGATAAACTTGGAATTTCCCGTTTACAAACAATTTTCGAGTTTTTCTAGTAAAGATTCTAGACTTAAATGTCTGATATATATTGTACGGTGATGTTGTTGTTGACGTTGGTACTTTGTGTTGTTGTGTGATGTTATTGCGTGGAGCTTAATGTTTGAGTATACGCACGAAAGTGTGCGTTGTTTATTAGTAATTTGTTCATGTATTACTAAATATTACCATTTTCCATCTACTCCTATATATCATGTGTCCTAACTCCTAAATTAAGATTAAACTTTTAAAAAAAAATCGAGTGTATAATAATTATTGTACATCCATTTTAAATATCTCTTAAAGTGATCAAAATTTACCCCTAAAATGAATAAAAGTTACCCTAATATGTATAAAAGTAACCCAATACAAATAAAAATAATCTACGTTTTATTGATAAAGAATCACATTTTAAATGACTAAGATTAAATTATTAGTGATTGAAAGTAATTTTATCACTCTTATAAAACTTTTGTTGTTCGATATATAAAAAATATCATATTATGTTCGAGGTTACCCCAAAAAAGGCAAAAAGTTACCCTAAATTGGCTTAAAGTTACCCCTCTAATGCTCGATGTACACATTATTAATGTAAATCGGATGTATACAAAAGTTTTTGTAAATTAAGCATGAAACTTTGTAAACCGGATGTATACAAAATATGTAAATTAAAGTTTTTGTAACAAACTACTCAACTAAGGTTAATTATTTTAATTTTTCTTTCTAATTATTTTTTGACAAGAGTGGTTTATATATTTTCAATTGTGAATTTCTTGTAATTTGTAAGACAAAACCCGTCTAGTTAAGAATTCATAATTAGATGGTATTCTATAAAGATATTAGAGTCGGTTTGGTGTATTTATGTTGTGTTTGTATATTTGGCAAGTTTATCTTGTTAGGATTTTTAGGCAAGTCGGGTTATGTTTTGTATTGATACAATACAAAACATAATCGGATGGAACCAACCCATTTATAATTGGGGTGGCTTAGGCCTTTTATTAATTGGGCTCCAAGTCCAATTGCTTGTCAAAAACAAGAAATATATGACGGATGATTGCATAGTTTCCTTCTCCTGTTACTTCTCCATTGAAGCGCACTTCACGTTAACTTCTCCATTGAAGCGCACTGGTATCCCCCATTGAAGCAGCTTCTGAGGTAATAATCATATCAATTTCACAATCTAGGGTTAATTTAATTTAATTGTCAGTGCAATAAGTTTATTAGGGTTCGAAAATTTCAACTTTGGCCTCTGAATTCTAATATAATGAAAAGAAATTTATGAGCCTAATTTGATCATCGAATCAAATATCCCTAAAATAATTTATGTGATTTTTAATTTGGTAATTGAATCAAAATTGGTTGCTAATCTATTGCACAACCCTTCAATGTTTAATTACTTATAAACTTAAGTATTTAATTGATAGGCTTTGTTAAATTAGAGTTGGATTACTTGAATGATAATCAAGGTTAGAATAATTTGTGGGATAATTAATTTGAAATTGTTGATGTATTATTGGATACTTGGATAATTGATTAATTTGTTATTGTTTAGTTGTTTTGACGGATTACATTGAAAGTATATAACTTTGTTGGTTCACATTGAATTACGTGTTTTGTGTGTGTGTGTGTGTTCCACATGGCTCACCTTTTAGGGTTAATTCGGGTTTTGGGATCAGTTATAGGTGGTTAGGTTCAGGCCCCTTCCGATTGTTGTTGCGGGAGATGAAATTGTCATTTGTTTTAATGTTATTGTAATAGTAAATGTAATTATAATGTACTCACTACTTCACTAGTTTTTGTTTTTGTTTTTCAAAATCATGGAGTATAATATGTCATGAAATTGGGAAAAAAAAAAAACGATATCTAAGTATCCAATAAGCCCTTAAACATGTTTGTGTTAATTGGATTAGACTGCTGCAAACTTGTGAAGTTCATAATACTTTATATAAACATTTTTTCAGTGTTTTGTAACTTTTTTATGTTGTGGTCGGTGTTGAAGAAGATAGAACACGAAAAAATGGAACTCAATAACAACAACAACAACAACAACAACAACAACAATAGCAGCAACAACTGCCTCAGCAAAAAAGATTATTTGGTGATCGGCGCAAGTTTATTCATATTATTACCTGTGATTGTTTTACTACTAGTTGCCCCCAGCCTTATCAAAAATCATAGTTCTTTTCCAGAGTTTGAGGTTGATTCTCTTTCCATGAAAGTATATAATAATACTGAGAAACTTGCAACAGCTGATTTGAACTTTACTGTCACATTAAAGAACAAGGATGAAGCCTTGTTGTATTTTGATCAAATGCAAGTGTCATTAGAGTATCACCAAAATGATGAGATTATTTCATCAACGACACTTGATGCTTTTCTTCAAGATGATAAACAACGCCAGATTCAATTTGGAATGCTCATCAATGCACACTACCTTGGAAACGAGACCATGGATTCGATCTATCGAGATAATGTTTTACGGTTTGGTTTAAAAGCTCAGGGTCACTATGTACGTCCTCTTGATCATTATTTTGACAAGTGCGAGATTAAGCTCGTGTGTGATGATATCGGAGTTGGGTTCTCGTCCGAAAAGAATAATTCGACCATCTCCGGGAGTTTAATTGTCAGTCCACTCCCTTGCAAATGCAAATCTGAATGTAATTCTAAAAGGTACTAGAGAATAGCTTTCATTCTCGTTTGCTATTTTATGTTCTTGGCAATGTCTGTAGTGGTCTATTTAGGAAATTCTTGACTAATCATTACTTTATTTTGGCTAATCTTCGGCTGCAGAGTGTAGGGTATTCTTTGTGGCTTTTAGGGTATCTTCACTTTAGTTTTTTTTTTTTTTTTTTAAGAAAAACCGGATGGTGCCTTATATTGTTAGTTTATCCATAAGATTGTATGGAGCAACTTTAGCTTAATTTCAGTTCAATTCAGCTCTTAATTTCCTTCTCTTATAAAATATTCATTTCAGTTCAGCTTCAATCAGTTCAGTTCAGCTCCAATCAATTTAGTTCACTTCAGTTTAGTTCGGCTCCAATCAATTCCGTTTAGTTCAGCTCCGATCATTTTAGTTTAGCTCAGCAGTTCAGTTCAGTAAATGTGAGCAAGCCCTTACTAGTTTAATGTCCGAGTATTTTGCAATGTACGGTTTATAAATCTAATTATTAATCTCGTAGGGAAGAAAAATCAATTAGTAATTCAATTAGGAAAGAGATTTGAATAGTATTTTATGTTATTCATATTTCTTTTATATTATTTTTTATATATATACTATATTATGTTATCTTATTAATTGAAAATTAAAAGAATTATGTTCCACATAAGTATATAAGAAAAATAGTCTTATTTTCTATCTCCCTGTAGGCCGTAGAGGAAAAAAATTAAAGTTTCTTGTCTTACCATTCGCTGTAGTAGCTATATAAGCCAACACTTATTTTAGGCCCTCTTTAGTTCACCTTTAAAAATAATTTAGTAAAAATAATTTCACTTCAGTAAAAATAAGTTGCGTTTAGTAAAAATAAGTTCAATTCAACAAAATTAATTTCAGTTTAATAAAAATAATTTCAGTTTAGTAAAACCAGTAAATCTATAGAAGAAATATACGAAGTAATAGAGAATCAATACAAATAATTTCAGTTGAGCAAAATTAATTTCAGTTCAGTAAAAATAATTTGAATTTAGTAAAAGTAATTTAAGTTCAGCAAAAATAATTTCAGTTCAACAAAAATAAGGTGAAGTGAACGGGGCCTTAGGGCTTGTTCACATTTACTGAGATGAACTGAACTGAACTGATTGGAGCTGAACTGAACTGAACTGATTGAAACTGAACTGAACTGAACTGAATTGAGCTGAAATGAATATTTTATGTGCGAGGGAAATTAAGAGCTGAACTGAACTGAACTGATTGGAGCTGAACTGAACTGAACTGATTGGAGCTGAACTGAACTGAAATTAAGTAAATATGAACAGACCCTTACTCATTGTATTCACCAAATTTATAGACACAATAATAATAATAACTTTAAATTTTACGCACCAATTTATACGCCCTCCATTTTTAAATACTTGCTTCATTTCTCCATATGCGAAGTTTTAGGAGAAATTGGAGAAAGTAACAAAATACGAAGGTAGTCGGGTAGGGGGAAGAACAAAAAAAATTGTAAAAAAAAAATGTAGTTGAGAGAATTAGAGGAGAGGGAACATAAAATTAAAAAAATATAATTTATGTTTGGTCCATTAGGTTAGAGAAATAAATTAAATATTGTATAAGATTTCAAATAAGAAAATAGAGCAAGTATTTAAAAACGGTCAGAAAAGGAAAGTGAAGCAAGAATTTTAAAACGGAGGGAGTATGTTTTAAACTTTTATCCGCTACATAATAGTCATACATCCAACAACTTATTGAACGTACACTACAAATATATAATATAGGTATTGATATTGAAATATTTTATATAAATAAAAGATATTATTAAGTCTTATAAGATTAAAAGACACAATTCAACAGCTAAGCAATTAATCATGTACTCCTTATGTAATGTATTTTAAGATATTATAAAGTGTTATAAGATTAAAACTTAAAAGACATAATTCAACAACTAAGCAATTATGTACTCCGTATGTAATGTATTTTTTTACGGATTCTTGTTAGTATGAATGCCACAAAACTCATAACATATGCACATGATATATAAATTATTTTAAAATTTGAATAAGAGCATTATATTAACTTAGTAAGGAAACATGAAAATTGTAATGGTTATAGAAATGAGAATATTCATATAAATTTCATTAGAAATCAATGTTAATAAAAAAAATGGTTAAAAGTTATACGAAATATTTAATTATTTCTTCTCTAAAAATCTCAACCTTCATTTGATCCCATAAAAATCCAACCTTTATACCCCACCTTCATCTAAAGATCCATTACCTATTAATGACCGATTTTTATAAGTAATATGCCACGTATTAGCTATTAATAGGTCAATTAATTTTTTGGGTGAGTTTGGGTGGTTTTTTCGGTGAAGCACCTAACCAAGGGCCATACTCATAAACTACTTCTTTCTTCATCTCAAAATTCAAATGCATCAACATGTTGACACTCAATGTCTGTGTGATCCATTCGTCCACAATAATAGCAGAAATCTGCTAATCGTTCATGTTGTATCCTACACCACTTTGTTGGAAGCCTCCCATTAGCAATTTTGACTCCTCCACGGAGAGGCTTGGTAATGTCAACAGAGATCTTGATTCAAAGGTATTTATCCCACCCCAGGGTCAGAGTCATCATACTCCAAGAAACCCCCCAAGTGTTCGCCAATCTCATAAGCAAAATCAGCATTACGTTTGTTAAAGGGAACATCTCTAATTCGCGTCAGAAAGGGGTTTTGGAAAATCAAACTTCAGTGGGTTGCTCATCCCCAAAAATTTCAGTAAGAAGGAGCAATTTTTTGTCAAAAAAACCACGGGCAGCCTATTGGAGATTGCCCTGCTTCCAGTCCAAGTCAGCTAAACAACCAGCAGATTATAGCAACAACATTGGCAGTAATTATTGAGTCAGCATTTCGAGGTCTTGATAAAGAGATGCTTCTGGAAGATTCTGGATGAAAAGTTAGTTATAACTAACTTCCTTGATTCACGGGATGACATGGCAAGAAGTTTGTTATTAGTTAGTTCTTTGTTGCTTCGTAATAACAGACTATATCTAGTCTTATCTTAGATCATGCTTTAATCATGTAATCACAACTTTTTGTATGAGAAAAATTCTCTTAGTTTTCTCTCTTATTTTTCCTCTCAAATTCTCTCTTCATTTTTTCTTCTGTAAAATCTTCAATGTAAGAAATTGTTTTGATTCAATATATGAAGATGATATTGGAGCTCAATTTACTGTTTCACTGAAGTTAATTTGTGGTGATCAACAATTTCTTTATGGTATCAGACGGGTATGAATCTTCTACTTGGTTTCTGATTTGATTTTTGGTTTGATTGAGATCTATTCTGTTTAAATTTGCTGTTTGATTGTTGATTCATATTTTCTGGAAATTTGTTGATTGTTTGATTTCTGGAATTCTATCTTCTTCATCTTCTTTTCTGGTATTATGGCTGCTGGTAGTCCTATTGTTTTGACCAGTGATCCTTTGAGTGTATATTTCATACATCTAAAAATCCTGGTAATTCTCTTGTAACTGAGAAATTCAATGGTGATTGCTATAATGAATGGCGAAGAAGTATGACTATAGCTTTATCAGCTAAAAATAAGCTTAGTTTTGTTGATGGAAGCTAATCTAGACCTGCTTCTGGTTCTGAAATGCATGCTTGGGATCGTTGTAATGCTATGATAACTAGCTACATTCTGCATTCTGTTGATCATACTATAGCACAAAGTGTATTGTACTTCACTTCTGCAAGAGAAATTTGGAAGGACCTAGAGGATAGGTATTCTCAAAGTTCAAGACCTCAGTTGTATAATCTGCAACAAAATCTACATGATCTGTCTCAAGGATCTACACCTATAGCTGAATTTTTCACTAAAATTAAAGTTGTATGGGATGAGATAAGTGGTTTTAATCCTATTCTTATTTGCACTACTGGTTGTAAATGTGGTATTCCTCAGAAGATAATCAAGGAGCAACAAGAAGAGAGGTTGATTCAGTTGCTCATGAAACTTGATCAGAAGTATGCAACCCTTACCAAATGTTTCTATGGCATATAGACTATTGATCCAGGAAGAAAAACAAAGGCAGGTCAGCATGGCTGATTCTAGTACTGGTCATTCTATGGCATTTGCTGTTTCTGAGCCAAGAAATAATGTTCAGCAATTTTTTGGCTCATCAAGGTTTCAGCGGACTCAGCAATTTCCTAGAGGCAATTTTACCTCTGGTTTTAGAAAGAATTCAAGCTTATTCTGTGAAAATTGCAAAATGACAGGCCATACTATGGATAGATGCTTCAAAATTATTGGTTATCCACCTAGTTTT
This sequence comes from Chenopodium album, assembly GCF_948465745.1. Classification (NCBI taxonomy): domain Eukaryota; kingdom Viridiplantae; phylum Streptophyta; class Magnoliopsida; order Caryophyllales; family Amaranthaceae; genus Chenopodium; species Chenopodium album. The sequence goes on along the minus strand of NC_137859.1, from coordinate 35,865,900 downwards.
GGTCAGAACAAGTTCAAAGGAAGAAGATAGCTGCTATAGTTTATGGTGATGATGGTTCAGCTGTTTCTAAGGATAATGAGCCTGCTCACATTTCTATGGGTCAATATAATCAGTTCTTGGAATTCATGAGCAAAGACAACACTCAGACCAGTTTTAATGCAGGCATGGGATGCAATTCCACAGGAACAGGACAAGTACATGCTGCAACTCCTTCAACATATGTGGCAGGTACTTGTCTTCTGTCTTACTTTAATAGCAAATGGATCATTGACAGTGGAGCAACAGACCATATGTGTTCTACACTAGATTTATTTGATTCTTATGTCAAATATACAAAGCTTCCTAATACAATAACTGTAGCAAATAGTAAACAAGTTATTATAGAACACATTGGCACTGTAAAATTCCAAAATGGAATAGAGCTTAGAAATGTGTTACATGTACCTGGTTTACAGTTCAATCTGATTTTTACACACAAGCTTTGCAGAGATTTAGGTTGTGATATTAAATTCACTCATGATACATCCATCCTTCAGGATCAAACCAGGAACACTTCCCTAGTTCTTGGTAAGCTGGAGTCAGGACTCTATGCAGTGGCAGATTCATCTGGATCTAAGGCAATAATGAGTTCAACACGGCAGAAGTCTGTTTGTTTGGCTAGCTCAGAAGAAGCAAAGTTGTGGCACTTAAGGTTAGGTCACATTCCTTTCAATAAATTGCATCTTATTAATGAAGTTTTTTCTTCTGCAATTGATAATGATTGGATATGTCAAGTCTGTCCTAGGGCTAGACAAACAAGGTTTTCTTTTCCTAGAAGTCACATTAAAACTCTTCATAGTTTTGAAATGCTGCATATAGATACTTGGGGTCCCTATAAAGCTTCTACTCATGATGGTTTTAGTTGGTTTTTAACCATAATAGATGATTTTACAAGGCACACTTGGACTTATTTGATGAAACACAAGAATGATGCTGTAAAAATAGTTGAGAATTTTGCTGTTTTTGTTCAAACTCAGTTCAATACCAACATTAAATGCATTAGATCTGATAATGCAAAAGAGTTGTGTGAAGGTGATATGCTTGTTTTTTATAATTCTCATGGCATAATTCATCAAAAGAGCTGTGTGGACACACCACAGCAGAATGGTGTTGTTGAAAGAAAACATAAACACCTACTTGATACAGCTAGAGCTCTATAATTTCAGTCTAAGGTGCCTATTTCTTTTTGGGGTGAATGTCTTTTATCTGCAACCCATCTGATAAATAGGATGCCCCTAAACAGTATTGACTTTATCTCACCTTATGAGAAATTAATGGGAACTAAGCCTAATCCTGATCATCTCAAAGTATTTGGATGCCTTTGTTATGCTTCAACTTTGAAGTCTAACAGAAGTAAGTTTGATACAAGAGCTGTACCTTGTATTCTTATAGGCTATCAACCTGATCAAAAAGCTTATAAGCTTTGGGATCTTGACAACAGAAGAGTGATTATCTTTAGAGATGTCAAGTTCCATGAGAAACATATTCCTTTTCATCATTCTACTACAACTCCTATGCCTATTTTTCTTCCAGCTTCTACACCATTGTCATTTAATGACCATTTACACATTCTTGAACCTTTTATATATATTAGACTCAAATGTTGATAGCTCCAACACTCTGGATTCTAATATTTCTACCCCTCAAAATTCTTCCCATACACAAAACTCTACCCAAACTCCACAAAATTCTACCCAAGCTCCACAAAATTCTTCCCACTCTCAAAATTCTACCCAAACTCCACAAAATTATGTCCTGTCTCCACCAGTTTTTAACCAAAATCCCCTAATTACCCAACCTATTACAGAATCTGTTAGGCGATCTAGCAGACCACATAAGGCTCCTTTTTGGATGACAAACTATGTTGGTGTTGCAGTCAATGATCAATCCTGGTGTAATATATCAAATTTGATGACATGCCAGCTCCTTTCAAAGCTCTTGTTTCTCATGCTAGTCAGATTATAGAACCTAACAGTTTTTTAGAGGCTTCACAAGATGAAAGGTGGATTGAATCTATGAGAAAGGAGATAGATGTCCTGGTATCCAATGAAACTTGGGAACTTGTTCAACTTCTCAAAGGCAAGAAAGCAATTGGATGAAAATGGGTGCTCAAGGTTAAACTAAAAGCTGATGGTTCAATTGAAAGATTCAAGGCCAGATTAGTTGCTAAAGGATTTACACAGAGATATGGGAGTGATTTTGAGGAGACTTTCTCTCCAGCTGTTAAAATGGCAACTGTCAGATGTCTTTTATCTATTGCAGCAAGTAAACACTGGATGTTACATCAGCTTGACATCAACAATGCCTTCCTGCATGGTATCCTCACTGAAGAAGTGTACATGAAGGTTCCTGAGGGTGTTCCAAATCCTAATAACCTGGTCTGCGGGTTGAGAAGATCTATCTATGGTTTAAAGCAAGCTTCTAGGCAGTGGTTTGGTAGGTTGAATGTTGAGTTGTTAGGACAAGGGTTTATTCAGTCTAAGAATGACTACTTTTTGTTCATTAACAAGACTGAACTTGACATCACAATTGCAGCAGTCTATGTTGATGACATTATCCTCACTAGTTCAAATGCAGCAACTATCTTAGCTTTGAAAGCTCACTTACACAAGGTTTTTAGCATCAAGGATTTGGGACATTTACATTTCTTCCTTGGTATTGAGGTATGCTATCTTACTAATGGCATTGTTCTGTCACAAAAAAAGTTCACTAAGGAACTTTTGGCTGATTGCAATCTTGATTTTTCAAAACAGGCTAAAACTCCTCTTCCACCAAGTTTCAAGTTGTTTGCTGATGTTGGTGAATTTTATTCAGACCCTTTGTTTTACAGATGTCTAGTTGGGAAATTGAATTTCCTTACTAATACTAGACCTGATTTATCCTTTGTTGTTCAAACCCTAGTCAGTTTTTACAGCAGCCTCGAGTTCCTCACTTTTAAGCTCTTCTTCAGGTTTTGAGATATGTTGCTGAAACCATAGGACAAGGTATTTTACTATATGCTACAGATCAGTTAACCTTATAGGGTTATTCTGACTCAGACTGGGCTTCTTATCCTAATTCTAAAAGATCTGTGACTGGATATGTAATGCTCCTTGGTAATTCTCCAATTTCTTGGAAATCCAAGAAGCAAGGAACTATTTTCAAGTCCTCTTCTGAAGTAGAATATAGAGCTATGGCAGCAGCTTCTTCTGAAATCACATGGTTGGTTAGATTATTGCAGGAGCTTGGTGTTCTGCATTTGAAGCCTGTCAAGCTTAGTTGTGATAACCAAGCTGCAATTCACATTGGAAAGAACCCTGTCTTCCATGAACGCACCAAGCACATTGAGTTGGACTGCCATTTTACTAGGGAGAAGGTCATGGAAGGATTGATTCAACTTAGTTTTGTTCCCAGTCACAGTCAGCTTGTTGATATCTTTACTAAGTCTCTTTGTTCTCCTCAGCATCTTGATTTATGTTCCAAGCTAGGTCTGATTGATGCTCAATCACCCTCTAGCTTGAGGGGGGGTATTGGAGATTGCCCTGCTTCCAGTCCAAGTCAGCAGAACAACCAGCAGATTACAGCAACAACTTTGGCAGCAATTATTGAGCCAGCATTTCGAGGTCTTGATAAAGAGATGCTTCTGGAAGATTCTGGATGAAAAGTTACTTATAACTAACTTCCTTGATTCACGGGATGACGTGGCAAGAAGTTTGTTATTAGTTAGTTCTTTGCTTCTTTGTAATAACAAACTATATATAGTCTTATCTTAGATCATGCATTAATCATGTAATCACAACTTTTTGTATGAGAAAAATTCTCTTAGTTTTCTCTCTTATTTTTCCTCTCAAATTCTCTCTTCATTTTTTCTTCTATAAAAACTTCAATGTAAGAAATTGTTTTGATTCAATGAATGAAGATGATATTAGAGCTCAATTTACTGTTTCATTGAAGTTAATTTGTGCTGATCAACAATTTTTTTACAGCCTTCAAGAACACGCTGTTTATCATCCTCGCTAAAAAATTGAAAGACGAATAAATTCGTCTCTACCATCCTTATAGCAACAGTATCACGAATCTTCCAGACCCATTGAGAAGAGTTCGCTTCATGGCTTCAACATTGAAGGGTCTCCCTGTTAAGAGTTTCCCTACCAATTTCAGAGAGATTTTAGTTTTAGTATCCTCGTCATCGGTGAGACAATCACCACCAATAACCTTATTTTCCTCTTCAGTCAAACTAAACTTTTCTAAATCATCCAGTAATTTATCCTCCATCGCTTGTAATTGAGAACAACAATCGAATTGAAGAGGTGAACAAATTGTGAAAATACCATCGGAAAAACGAACGAGACCACTGACCCTAGGCGAGGGACGAGAGCGTTTTAACCCTAGGTGAGCGTTTTATCCATTATACACACTAAGGACAAGTTAAAGAAACTCAATTTCATTCAATTTAATTATTTATCTTACTAATCACTCATAATACAGCCTAAATTAACAAAAAAAAAATACAAATTAACAAAAATCTTATTCTAAAAATGGGAAAAAGTTATAATCAATAACTTCAATAACAATCAATAAACAAGCAATTCAACAAAAATAGCAGCGTAATATTCAACTGTCATCTCGACATGCTTAAAGGCAAAAGGTTCAAGTGTAAAAATTCTAATGTCGAAGACGAGAAATTTTAATATTATTCAAAACATATACACGTAATACAAAGTAATAATTATACACAAATGAATCAAAATATAGTTTTCAAAATTATCATAGTTTTGATTAAAATTTGATCAATTTTTTATTTGACATTCATGAGATGTTTAAAAAAAAAAAAAAAACAAAACAAATAATAGAATATTACAGCAATATTGAATGAGCCCTGAAGTAGGGCCTGTTCTCTTCAAGTTTTGTTTAGTTCAATTCTTCATTTTTTTCTCTCATAAATTATTGAGTTCAGCTCCAATGAGTTCAGTTCTATTCAGCTAAGTTTAGTTAATCAGAACATGCCCATAGTCTATCTTTGTTGAATTGTAAAAGAGGTATAATACATGGATTTTGAATCAAATATAAAGTTTAATAATTTTTTCCTAAGACATAATCATAGAAACGAATGTCATAATAATTAAGATCATCATATATACACAAGCCTTGAATTTCAAACATTGCAATTAGAAAGGATGAGGATTGTACTTCAAAGTCTCAATAGTTTCGATAAACATGACTTTTACATTACTCACCACCACTCACCAAGAGATCCATAAGAACAAAAAATAAAAATTAAAGGATGAGGATTGTAGTTTACAATAGGCCAAGTTTTGAAACTACGCTAATTTTGTTGTGCTAATTGGATAGTCAGAGAGAGCTAAAGCTATTCATCATCATCTGTATCAATATCGAAATCTATAACATTCACATCTGCATCTTCTTCATACTGGATGCTCATGTCAATCTGCGACAACACATATTGAATGTTGTTCTCTTTCCTCAAGTGAAGAAGGATGAAACTCACCATGCTGTATTCATCTACCAGATCAATCAAGGCTTTGTTCAGCTTCTCAAACTGTGGAGCCATGCGACGATTTTAATTGTGACAGTAACATCTGTGGCCCGGGGCTCAAGAAATCGTGAAGGTCTTTCTTGTTCTTCACAAGGTCCATTTTTGACATGATATTAATGTGGGGCAATTCAAGCTGGATCATTGTAGACAGAGATGACAAGCAGCCACTGATAAATTTGGTAACATCTGTCATGAACTTTGAGTCGAGCAAATAAACTACACAAACATTGAAGCTCTTACGCTGCAAGTGCTCCACAAAGTTTTTAAGAACTGGAACATGAGAGAAGAGTTCAATTTGCCCAGGACAATCAAAAACCAAATAATCATCATCCAAAAAATCATCTAGCTTTTCAGTAAGCCCAGTCATCGAGATTATCTTCAAGCTCCTCCATGCAGTAAATCAAACCCCCGTTAGGACCCAACCCAAGTTCTTCCATAACATCCTCCAAATTAATAAGTTCCCTGATGTCCACAGCAACAGGATAGTCAAAGTTTTCGGCAGCAGGATCAAGGTTATGATATTAATTGTCCGACGCATGGTTTCACAGTGTCGATACAAGCTAGAGCAGTAAGCTCACTTCCCACTTCCTGCAGGACCAATGACTAACTGTGCGTACACCATCATGACTTTCTCAAGGTTTTCCTGTCACCAATGAGCTAATTAATCAAACCTCTACAGCATTCCAATTTATCAAAAAATAGAATCATGAGCATGAATGCGGAAAGAGTAAGATAAAAAAAACAAAGGACACACATAGTAAACATGCAATTTCCATTAAAATAAGGAGGATTGGGGAAATTAACATAAAGGAGGCATAGCTGAATGTAGAAAGGAAAATCTTTAATCTTGAACAAAAGAAAGTAAAAATTAAAAGTAATGGAGTCCAATAATTGACAATAAAAAGCATAAGGAAGATATCTGATGAGACACCACTTCAGGAACAATCATATTCCACCAAATCTACTTAATGCACAAAAAGATTGAGGCCTGAAATTCAAACAAGCACTTAAATTGACACAGCACAAACAGGAAGGGGGATAACTAACAAATGCTACTAATTAAATTACGCTCACATTTGCCCAGAAGAAACAAGACAATATCTACAATCCACATAAGACATAGGAGTGAGAAATTTAGAGATTTTAAAAAGCAAATCAAACACTCAATTGTGAGCTACATGCCCTATCCTGAAAGGAATGCCTAAAAAGGGGAACACTCTCTTCAAGATATGAATCTTTTACCACATTACTTTGAAAATAATTACTAATTAAAAAGTGCAACTTGATAGGCTGACAAGAAACAAATTTTCAATCAAATTCTTATAGGTATAAATGGCATGCATCCCAAAGGACCTCATAACTAAAATATGCACATTCCTAAAGGACCTAAACCAATCAATGTAGATTCAAGGTATTTTAAATGACTTAAGATGAGTTAGGGCAGATGGGTTACAACAAAACAGCTTGGTGGACTTATTTTTAAAAAACTTCACACCAAAAACTTATCAACAGATTTTAGTTTAAATTTCATTTAGATAAAATATCAACCGGTAAGTTCATTGATTAATCGTTAAATTGAATTGAAGGGCTTTGAAAATCGTGTTAGATTTGTGGAAGTGCACTTGTAAGAGTTAAAACACAACAGAGTATGCAATTTATATCCCTTGGAAATCCTAAAGTGAGGCGCGGGCAAAATGGTTGAGCATCAGCATCAAAACTACTATTAAAATTTGGGTCGTAAGAATCAAATACAAACCATTCCAATGTATGATAGTATACTCACATACATAGATAAAAGGGAATTTTGACTTTTACCACCTTCAAATAACCACTTAATTGAATTTACCACCTCCAAAAAAAAAAAAGATTTACTTTACCACCACCAAAATTTCCAAAAATTCGATTTTACCACCAACTAACGGATTCCGTCCATGAATCCGTTAGTAGGGCCCACATTTTTGACGTTTCTTCTTCATCTTCCCCGATCTTCCTTTTCAACCAACCAGCAACGAAATCAACTACCTCGGTTGGTCGGAATTTCGAGTGGGTTTCGCGTCTGGGTGGTGGTGGTTTCGGGTCGCGATGGTTTCGCGTCTGGGCGGCGTTGTTTCTGGTCAGGGGTTAGGTTGGCTGGGGCGGATTGCGGTGGTTACGCGTCTGGGTGGTGTTGGTTTCGGGTCGCGGTGGTTTCGCGTCTGGGTGACGGCGGTTTCTGGTTTGGGTTTGGATGGTGGTGGGGTTCGTCGTAGTTGTTAGGTGGTGGCTAGGGTTTTGAGGTCGGAATTTTGTGGAAAGGGGATAGAAATCGGTGCGGCTGTGGTGTGCGGTACGGTGCGGCTGTGGTCTGAATCGGGGAGGGAGAGGGATGGGGTGGTCGGAATCGGGGAGGGATCGGAGAGGGAAGGGGTGGTCGGAATCGGGGAGGGAGAGGGAAGGGGTGGTCGGAATCGGGGAGGGAGAGGGAAGCGGTGGTCCGAATCGGGGAGGGAGAGGGAAGGGGTGGTCGGAAACGGGGAGGGAGAGGGAGGGGGTGGTCGGAATCGGGGATGGTGGCCGGAATTGGATAGGGGAGGTGGGGCAGCCGGATTTTTTTTTTTTTTTAATTTTTTTTTGTTTTTAATATTTTTTTTTTTTTTGTTTTTTTTAAAAACTTACCCCATAATATAGCGACACGTGTGCAAATTAAAGTAGGCCCCACTAACGGATTTATGGACGGAATCCGTTAGTTGGAGGTGATTGGTGGTAAAACTGATGTTTTATTTTTTTATGAGGTGGTAAAGTAAATCTTTTTTTTATGGAGGTGGTAAATTCAACAAAGTCGTTATTGGAAGGTGGTAAAAATCAAAATTTCCTAGATTAAAGTTTGTTTTCATGAAATAGAGATGTTTTAATATCAGCAATGACCCCTTTTTATTAAGTCTGGGCAGCGTGTAAAGCAGTCTAAAGTGTAAACCATGCTTATAGTTCAAAAAAACATAGATATGCTTCTAACGCACCATTTGCAGTTAGAGAACACATCATGCAGAATCTACTCAGAAGCAACAATCCCACTAAACAAATCTACTCAGAAAGAAAAATTGATGAGATCATACTGCATTCCTGTGATATAGTAAGTTAAGCTTCAGACTGGCTTCGTAATTCTGGAATGTGATGCACTTTTTCCCCAACTGAGAAGGAAATTTCAACAAAGGCCGAGGAAAAGGGGTTCATGCTGACCAACCTTGGCATTTTCAGAAACCACGATCACATTCAAGATCTTACCAAGAACGAAGATCTTCTTTTTGATGGTTTTCCCATCAATGTACTTTGACAGCTTTTCGTCTGTAGAGGCCAATCTGAAAGTTTCATCTTCAGTACATGTTTCTTCTACTTGTATGGTTCCTTGTGTCTTTCCATTAACTTGAACGGGGAGGACTATTTTGGAGTCTTTCAAATACGCTGGATCAGCCTAGAATCAACAACTTTCACAAGTAAGAATTTAGAAGAGTTATCTGTTCACAGCTAGCTTTGTTTAATTAGGGCCATGTATAAGTCTGAAGCACCACAGTTTACACTAAGAACCTCTATAACATGGAATTTCATGAAGGAAAAGTACCTTGTACAATGAATTCTTGGCTATCATAAGCAAATAAGGTGAAATAAACCATGCAAAACTTATAGATTTGAAATTTTAGATTCTATCCAAGCTACATGTTGCATTTGAAGTCATAATTGTCATCAATCTGCTTGATGCAATGAGCTGCAGTTGCTGCCTTAGTATTAAACTGAAAGAGTCAGACCAGAAAACCAAATATTTTAGTTGAAAGCCATATGACCATTAATTATACTACCTCCGTTTCTTATTATGTGCAACAAAGGGATATTATTTGTGAGACATAAAATGATCCTTTGCTGCACATAATAAGAAACAAAGGTAGTATCAAATCAGAAATAAAACACCAGCTTCTATAAATAAAAAAAAAAAAAGAAAGAGAAATAAAACACCAGCTAACAATAAATATAGCATTATGAATTAACATATTCAGGCATTAAAAAAAAAAAAAAAAAAAAAAGAAAGCAAGAATGATCATGGATTAAAATGATGTATTAAGGGAAGAAGAGAATTAATAGTGAAAAGCTAGCTAAATACGACTGAGTTACTGCTAATGGCTTAGCTTACAACCTAGCCAGTCTTTCAAGTGGACTGACACTCTCCCAAAGCAATAAACAAATCAGTCATCACAATATTCAACATGATTCCTCTATATCATTAGCTCTATCTATAGAGCTCTCTTTTTAACTAAATAGCTTATTATTTAAGACAATGACTCATGATGTAACTACTTAAAATGCCCCCACCCCTATCATCAATTCATATCATTAAAATGCCTTCCCTGGCTCCCTCTATTACTAATTCATAGCAAGTGTTCAGGAGGGACAGAAGGAGATAAGATACCGGTTATAATGAAAGCTAATGAGCAAATGATGGGGAAAAGAGATAGAACTCATAGAAGAGACCCACTACAAATCACACGACTTTCTAGGTTTTTCAAGCAGCATTTAAGATACTAAAAATATCTATCAAAACGAAAATCACTGAGGAGAACAACTAAGGGAATTCATAAATGCATATACATCAGTGTATAAATGTTCAAAAACCCTGAGGACCCCGCAGAACTTAGATGGCCTCAGTTCATGGAGATCCTGAATATCACATCCTGTAAGCAGAATGCAGAATAGAGGTGCTGGTTGAAGGTGCAAAGGATCGGAAAAAAGAGCAAAGAGTACTTAAGAGGGTGTTACCAACACTAAACTGATTGACTATTAGAATAGTGTATAACTTTATATAATAAAATTTTCACTTGAACTTGAAATTAAATGAAAACTGTGAATGTAAATAAAGAACATTGTCCTAAGTGAACAGATTCAGCTCATTTCAAAACTTAAAGGTTAATAGATAAAATAAGAAACCACTCCAGCTTTAAATAAACCCACATTCTTCATAAAACTAAAGTCCTTCAATGTCTAAATTGCAGACAAACTGTAAACTAACTCAATACAAGAACGCACCATCAAATACTTTTGATATGGACATTAATTGTAGCAAGTAAGAAGCAATAAAAATAGTGGTCATTCCACACATAGAAGCTATCTGACTAAAACATAATACCCCTTTCAATGTCACATGCTTCAACTAACATCCTAGATTTGATAATCACGGCTGCAATTTAATGGATTTCTAATCATCTATGATATTTAGTATTTTATAACCTTTCGAATCTATTATTGTCTAGGATTCACAGTAATTTAGGTTATGTTGCAGCTTTTAAACTTCAATAGAATTAGGTAATATGCTTAAAAAAGTCTCTTATCTTTGTTTAGATTAAATGAAATACAAGTACGATATCTGTGTGGTGTGATATGCAGCACATCTCACACATTCAGCGTATAGCATGTAATGGAAGCTACCTGTACATTTAAGCAACTAAGATTTTAATATCTATGCATAGACAATGTTAGAGTTTAAAACCTATGTGGAGCGGAAAAGAGAATTTTGTTGAAACAGAGAAATGTGGAAATAATGTAATCAAGGAAACACAAAAGCTCGAGCAATAATTCAATAGAATTCATTGGGCGATGACTTTTGAGGAGTGAAACTACACCCTACAGGGTGTGCTTGATACATGTGAGACATGATGATGGGGCACAGTTAGCTTTAGCAAGGTAGTCAAGTATTGTGGCCTCAAAGCAGATACGGGCTATAGTCTATAATAGTGGGTAGTGAAATGTGGGACTGGGAGACTTTTAATGTGATCGTGGTTCCTGGTAATTTAAAGATAACAATTTGCTTTTAATGTTAGATACATTCGACTATGTGAGATCCCATAGATACTACCTCAACTAACAGAAGCACCATCTAGTCATCCTACGTTGATTGTTGGTTCCAGTTATGTTAATAGTCTTGGTGCTTGGGACTATTAACATAACTTCAACAAAATCTGAGTAAAATCTGAAAAAAAAAAAAAAAAAAAAAAAAAAAAACAGATAAATCCAACAAACCAAGTAAAAAAGAATTAACTAAATTAATCAAATCTATAAATTAATATGTAATTTATACTAATCGTTGGTCAAGAGCAAAAACCTTAGAAATGAAAACCCAAGATCGTTACCCTAATCTTATACTATGAACTACAAAAGGGTGAAAATTGAGTTAATAATAACACAATCAATACCATATAAAGTAATCTACATTTCAATTCATCACACGAATAAAAGAAGGGACTAGTTAGCAAAACATATACTTGATGAGAAGTCTATGTAAAGGGCTTGGGGGCATTAAGATACAACAGAGAAAGTAATATGGAGAATAAAGGACGAGATACCTTCCAATCTTCCATCATCTTACTGACTTCCATTAAACCAAGAGGAATGATTGCAGAGTAAAGTGAACACAACCTCCGAAACATTCTAGTTCGATTCAAAATCCATAGAAACTTGGGGTTTCGGGCTAAGAATACACTGTGAGCCTTGCTTGAGCTATCACAAGTGAAAACTCAAAGTAGGCTTCAATGGAGAACTCAGAGTGCGCTTCAATGGAGGAGAGAGAGAGAGAAATTTGAGGATGCATAGGAGAAATGAGGATGAGAGCAATTAGTATCATAATACTCCTGGAGTACGGATCATGGCACTCCTTACACAATATGTTTGAGTTATTTTGCATACACTTTATGTTATTTTGCTTAAATGTTGTGTTATTTTGCTACAACAATATGTTATTTACTTATTTATTTCGACCTCAATTCATGCTATTTTTAATTTACATAAAATAACAAGTACTTATTTAAAAATAACATGTATATAAATTGAAATAATAATAAGTTCACATCAAAATAACATTAGCAGTGTTGAGTTTAAAGTGAATCGAACACTTCAGGAGGTACTAAATTTCTTGACATGAACAAATTTGAACCCTTAAATGGCTTCAAATAAATTGATTTCTAAGAAATCCAGAAAATTAGAAGAAGAAAAGAGGAGAGAGAAAGTGTCTTTGATTCTAGAATTGGAGTAGTGAGAGGAAGAGTGAGAGTGAGAGTGAGAGGTTGATTTCTGGGAAACCTAGAAAATTGGAAGAAGAAAGGAAGAAAAAGTGTGTGATTTTGAGTTGGAGTAGCTGAGAGAGGAAGAGAGAGAGTGAGTGTGCGATGAAGATGACTGAGAAAAAAGACGAAATAGCATGCATTTATCTGAAAATAACATATATATATATAACTCAACATAACATGAATTTAAAAATCTGGAGTACCGTGTGCATGGTACACCAGGAGTAAGATAGAAATTGCGGATGAGAGGAGCAAAAGCAGGAGAGAGAAATGGGCAACCCGAAAAGACCAAAATAGCCCTGTCAATCTGGTCAATCAAGGTAGGGTGCTAAGGGCAGGGGAGGGCAGAGACGTCAATCTACTGTTCATAAGGAACAGTAAATGTGAAACAGTAAGGGTGGTTGGGGCTTTTATAAGGGTTATAGATAGATAGATATAATATCAATTTTTGTTCACATTTATTATTAAGCCAAATAAAATTGGGTTGATCATTCAGGAGGAGATGCTAAAGTTGTGGACTTTGTTAAAAGATATTAGAGACTATATACTCTTAGGGGCTGTTTGGTTGGGGGTAATTAGAAAAGCGAATGGGAATCAACTAACCTGATTCCCTTTGTTGATGTTTGTTTAGCACTTTCTTTCATTTCCTTTCCCCTCTTCATTACCTCAAATCCCTTTAACTTCATTCCCCACCCCTCCCTAGACTTTTCCATTCCATTCCTTGGCCACCATCTCACCACCACCCTCTTACTATACTCACCACCGGGAAATCAGCTCAACCTCCGATCGTTCACCGCACCTCCTCCGGACGCTCGCCGCACCTCCACCGCCCTTCCCCTCCCTCGAAAAACCTTCCCAACTCCCAAGCCCCTTGAAAAACCCTAAAACTCCCCTACCTCCCCGAAAAGCCGTCAGCCGCCTCTCCCACCACCTTTGAAACCTTAGCGCCAAGGGTTTCGAGGGTGGTGGGAGAGGCGGCTGACGGATTTACGTGGAGGGAGGGGAGTTTTAGGGTTTTTCGGGGGCTAAGGATGGTTTTTCGAGGGAGGGATCAATCACATAAGGGCCAGCGAGGTGTGGGGAGGGCTGCGAAGGGCAGCGAGGGGCGGCGGAGGTCTGGCGACGGGCGGCGATTGGTTTGGTGGCTGGAAAAGGTAGAATTAATCTAATATGTGGTGGTTGTGGTGGTGGTGGGATTGTTTCCTTTGTTTTAAAAACAAACAACAAAGCAAAAAAAAGGGTATTTTCATTCCATTCTTCTCCTTTCCCTTTGTTCATTCCATTCCGATTCCCTCATGTGAACCAAACGGCCCCTTAAATTATTGGCTTTGCCCACAAAGCATACTTAAATATAACTAATGTGTGAAGTCGATGTTGATTAGCTCAAATTACACTGATAATTATTCAAATATACTTTATTAAAATTGATTTATGATTAAAAAGTAATTGATCTGTGTAAGTGCTTTGTTTTTTTTTTACAATTTTAAAATGGATGGCATACATAATTACTTGAAAGGTTAGCATCTTATAACAAGATATACGTGTGAATACATTCCTATGATCTATGCTTGATAGCTAGCACTTTAGAAGCACAAGAATCACAAGATAGTTCAAGAGTAGGCCAGGAATTTGTATTTATATAAGATTATTATTTGTCACAACTCTCACAAGTTGCAAGTCATCTTCTAAAACAATTTGACCTAAAATAAAGTTGCTAAAAGGACAAAATAGTCTTACAAATCAAGCAAATGGATTTGCAAAACCTTCCAAAATCCCAAACCCATCAAATGAATGCAAAGTTTAATGCTCCTGACATTTGGCTCTAGCAGAGGTGGAAGACTTGGGGTGTGATAACTTTGGAAAACAAGTAAAGAAGACCTTTTTCATCAATTTAGTAATATTGTTGTTTTAGAGTTTTTTTCCTATTATTTTTAAAAATTACACATGCATTGTATACATACTTTTAGGATCATATTACAAATTTTGTAACTCAACTATGAGGGTTATATTGGATAAATATATTTAGAATGTTATATATCGAATTGACAATTATGAATGCCCTCAAACAAATTTTAGACTCTATTGGATAGTAAACATAATTATCCTAAATTTGGATTATGTTTAATAAACATAATATAACATATGACACTATACGTGTAGTTTGTTTCGCCAAAAAAAAATAGATAATGCAACACAATTTATGTGAATATTATTTTAGCCGAGTCAAAGAGATTCACTCATTGCGATAACATCTTTATTATTTATAGCCGAATGAAGGGATTACCTCAATATGATATCGATATTTTTACTTTAATATCTTATTCATTTACAACAAAATTATGGGGTTTGCCCGCCAAACTTACCTTAAATATAACTATTGTATGCTGCCGATGTTGATTTATAACAAATTACACTCATAATTATTCGAATAATATTTTAGTAAAATAGCCATCCTATATAAAGTTAATTAATCACTCAATGTACTATTTTTTATTTCCAAAGTTAAAATGGGTGTCACATTCAATTTCTTGCAAGGTTACCACTTTAATTAAAGTTAGACCGTTGAATACATTCATATGCTTTACTTAATTGCTAATTAGGAGCACAATAAAGCTTAAATGTGTTGGTTTGTTGGGCAAGCGAAATTGGTATTAGACTATTTGTCACAAACTCACAATTCAGCTTCTAAAACTATCTAACCTAAAATAAAGTTTGCTAAAAGGGCAAAATAGTCTTACAAATCAAGCAAGTAGAATTGCAAACCCTTCCAAAATTCCAACCCCCACAAATGAATGCAGAGTTTAATGCTCCTGACATTCGGCTATAGTAGAGGGTAGAAGTGTAATACCCCGTATTTTTATGTATTTTAATAAAGTATTTAAGTATTAATAAAATGTATTGTTAAGGGCTCAAGTATTTAATTAAATTTTTTGAAGGGTTTAAATATTTTAAATATAAGGTTTTATAAAAGTAAAATATATTTTGGGCCAAACGTTTATTAATTATTGAGCAATGTAAATTATTCCTACATTAATTATCTATCCCTACACCCTAGAGTAGGGAGCTCTACCTACACCCTCTATTAAAACGTTAGGCTTAATCATCCTACCTCCATACCCACTATACACAAGTTGATTTTACCCCTATAACCTCCTTTTGCATTTTCTCTCCCCTCACCCATTTTCTATTTTCTCTCCCCTCACCCATTTTTCAGGCATATTCTCTCTCATCAAAAGCTTTAATAGCAAAATTGTTACAAAATATCACAAGAATTTGTTCACTCAGTTCGAAATTTATCAAAAAAAGGCGAAATTTTAAAAGAGTAAGTTATTTTGTTCAAGTTTGGAATGAAAAAGAGTATAAACCCTAGGTTTCACTAATTTTTTGTTGCGATTGTAATTCAAGAATATAATTGAAAAATCAACCATGGAAAATGTATCAAGTTAAGTATAATAAAATAGTTCTAGTAAAAAAGAATTAAATTAAACTAATACATTCTTTATTTATTTTTATTTTTTTTGCAAAACAGAGGAAACAATTTCAAAGAAGAAAAACAAATATTCTGGAGAAATGCAAGTATTAATAAATTTTAATTGTAGTGATTTTTTTTTTTTTTTTGAATGTTCATTTTAAATTTGATAAATGTTCATTTATATATTAGTATATAGTCATTAACATATTAAATAGATAAATAATGTATATAAATGTTCATTTATATATAAAAGTTTATATATATATATATATATAAGTTCATCTATATATATAAATGTTTACTCATATATTAGTACATAGTCATTCACGTAATTACATTCATTCTTTGTCATAGTTTAGAGTGGGAAATTATTTGATAAATGTTTATTTTTATTTTGCTAGATGTTCAATTACATAATAGTATATGGTCATTCACAATTTCACATACTAGCATACAATTATTAAAATTTTGATAAATGTATGTTCATGTTTTTGTCATCTTCTTCAAATATTCCATGTTCATTTCAATTTTGAATTTCAATATATGTCTTTTCATATGGACATATGGTCAAGCACATATTCATAGCTTCAAGTTATTTAAATATATATTTTTATGCATATGTTCATCGATTATGATCTTTCATGGTCATTTTCAAACTAATATATGTTCATGTATATATCAATAGATGTTCATATCCATGTTGAATTACATAAACATATTTATTTTGTATTAATAGTTGTTTATTTTTATATTAATAGATGATCATTTCCACACTGATATATGTTCATTTATATATTAATTAATATATGTTCATTTATATTCTAATAGATGCTAATTTTCATATCGACCATGTTTTATATTCATCCATGTTTATATTCATATCGTTCATTTTCAACATTTATTTTTGCTTAAATCCAATACAATATGTTTTTATTAGTTATAAGATAATCGTGCATAAAGTGAGTTAGACCGCACAATAGCAAGGAAAAAAGGTAGATGGCAAGAAGAAGGAAACCAAGAAGGCATGGAGTCACCATGCAACACGAACCAATATCACCAGCTTGAATTTTTCGATTTGGATCAAGAAGTTTATTGTGTTTAATAATATATGTGGAATTCTATTGTACATTAATTTAATATCCAATTGTTCAACTTTTTGGTGGTATACAATTTCATTTGATTTTTTTTAGAAGGAAATGAATTTTTCCCCCCCTTGAGTACTATTATAAATAGTTATCTAGAAACACGATTACAAAATTATAATGATTTGAATATTTCATGTTGTACTAGCATAACTAAACATTTAATAATTATTCTATAGAATTGAACATTTAACGATACAAAAGTGAACATTTACAATGATGAAAATGAACATTTCATAGGTAATTCGGAATTGAAGAAACATCCAAGATGACGTCATTAGGAAGGAGTGGGAGTGCAGGCAGCTCTGCCTACCCCTGAGTGTAGGCAAAAATTTGTAATATGTAGGCAGGGTTTGACATTGATTTTGTGATGTATGAAGTCTAATCTACGACTATTGAAATGGAAGCAATCATGTCTTTTTGACAATTTATGTGGTTATGTATTATTGTATGATGAAAATGAAAGCTCCAACACGATACATCATTTTGTTTGAGATTAGTAATGTAGCCTTGTGTGCATAATCACGTCATTCACAGCAAGTTTGTCTCATTTTCAAAGTTCAAATATTTGCAAACAAAAATTAATTGAAATGAAGAGTAAAACAAGAACTAATTGAAATGAAGAGTAAAACAATAAGTAATCAGAGTACTTTTCAAACAATAATTAATTGAAATGAAGAGTAAAACAATAACTAATCAAAATGAAGAGTAAAACAATAAGTAATCACAGTAGTTTTCAAACAACAATTAATCGAAATGAAGAGTAAACTAATAACTAATCAGAGTAGTAGTCAAACAATACTTAATCGAAATGAAGAGTAAACCAATAACTAATCAGAGTAGTAGTCAAACAATAATTAATCTCAATGAAGAGTAAACCAATACTTAATCGAAATGAAGAGTACACCAATAACTAATCAGAATAGTAGTCAAACAACGACTAGTTGAAATGAAGAGTATGTATTAGACAACCCATCATTCTAAACTTTACCACCAACAGACAGCCCATCATCCTAATAACAAGATTGTATGTATTAGAATGAGGGTAGTATTGGCCATAAACCAACTAATATAATGCAACAAATATAATTCAGATGACCATGTTGATCGCCCTAAAGCAATTCAAAGGACATAACATCATTCTCGAGAAGACATACTGAACTGGAGGTTGAGGTTGAAGAAGGAGTAAATGTATCTAGGTTGAAGAAAGGTAAAGGTAATAAATTTACTGAATAATAATTTAACTGTGGGACCCAACTTAACCTTGGGTTAGTACGCATCAGTAAATGGCCGTTTGACGGGGTTTATCTTAAAAGGTAGTGCACAATTTTCTTTCCAGTGTTGCCCCCGCTTTTAAAGTGCGAATTCTCGAAAATACCCCCCGATAAACATACCATGTTTATTGGGGAGATAAATTTGATTTCTCTCTTGTTTTGAGTGCACCCCCATTAATCCCCCCGATAAACAAACTGAATATATCCCAAGACACAAACAATAAAGTAAGAATAAAAATGTTAAAAACTGAATAGAATAATAATTTGTTTGGAAATGTGGCAGTAACCGTGGGTCCCTTTGTCAGCTAACGATGTTAAAGTTTGCCGTTTCCTTCCACTAACCATGGTTACTTGGTTAGTAGTTTGTCTGAACTTGTGTTCTTCACTTCTATTCCATTTTCCTCATATCGTGGCGTGAGTGGGTTGTTTTCTTAAATTTTATCCCTGAAATTCACTCCCCACAGCAAATACAGTTGATAATAGCAATAAATCAATGGAATTAGTACTCGAAATTGTGGAATTTATACTCGAATTTCTCCAGTAATTTGGGGAGAGGGATATTATTAGGGTTTTATTTTGTTAGGGTTTCAATCCACAGGTGATTGGAATTCTTTGGGAAATTCATGGAGGTCGGAAATTCCTTGGGAAATTCTTTGAGCTATTCGAGATGCTTCCTGTAGGTATGTAAATTGAATACGGCATAATTGAAAATAGTATAGTGCACCCGGGTGCACCATGCGCATGGTGCACCTGGAAAGAACATTTGGCTTATTTTAAAGAACATGAGGGAAAAAAAAAAAGAACATACAAGTGTTTGAAAAAGAATATGTTAGTATTTGAAAAAGAACATGCATAATAGTATTCAACTAAAAAACATGTTTGTGTTTGACAAAGAACATGGCTTCCGAAAAGAACATTAGGCATATTTTAAAGAACATAGAATAAAAACAACATGTTAATGTTTGAAAAAGAACAAGCTAGTGTTTGAAAAAGAACATGCTAGTATTTGAAAAAGAACATGCATAATATTGTTCAACAAGAGAACATGTTTGTGTTTGACAAAGAACATGGCCTCCGAAAAGAACATTAGGCATATTTTAAAGAACATGGAATAAAAAGAACATGTTAGTGTTTGAAAAGAACAAGCTAGTGTTTGAAAAATTAACCTTGCTTGGTTATTTTCCAGTTGGCTTCAATTCATTACTATTCTTCTTTCTCCTCCAATTGTTCTTTTTTGAACAACTTGTACTTCATAGCTTTAATTATTTATTTTTTTTTAAAAAAAAAAACCCCAAATTCACAAAATTAAACACTTTGACTTTAAAATTATTGACGAAAAATAATTTGCATGTACAAAATTTATACTTACAATTTACTTGAATTCACCATTTGTTCAAGTTTGAAGGTTGAATTGTTGAAATAAATTCAATTTTTTTCTTGGGTTTCACTTTGAAGATGAACAATTTTACTATTTTGATATTTTTTTGAAAAATAGAAATAGAGAGAAAAGTTCTAGAGAGAGAAAATGAGTACTTTGGAAATGATTTTTACCCAAACAATAGAAGAAGTACCAGTATTACAAGATTGACAGTAAAGTGAGACCAATTTGAGACCTTCATTGAAATTCTTAGATGAAAACGATGGTGTAAAGGAGAGAGAAAATTGGCAGCAAGAAAGAGAGTGATAGGAAGGGAAAGAGGAGTGAGAAATTGTAGGAGAAGAGAGTGATGGATATGCACTTGTAAGAAAATAAAAATATGTTCATTTTTTACCCATGTTCTTTTAAATATACTATATGTTCTTTTGGGTGCACCATGCACATGGTGCACCCGGGTGCACCAACCACAAATTACGGCATTATCTTTCGGTTGGAATTTATGTGTTTTGTACTGTGTTTGTCGAACTTTTGATGTTTAGATTTGTTTTCTACTGTTTCTTTATTATTATTTGATTAGCACTATTATTGAGTATACTCGTTGGAATTAATATGTTGTTTGCAATGCTTTACCCCCGTATACAATGTCTGAAAGTATGTCGACTTTGTTTGCAAAATCTGCAATATTTTCAAGTAATGTTTTACGCCCTATAGTGTAGCTTGACTGTTAAATTTAATTGGTAAAGGAATGGTTGATGTGGTCGAATTGGGTGACCAAAATGTTTCATGTGGTTCAATAGGCTAATAAATAAAACTTTAAATTTCACTGAGGTTGGCTTGTTCTTGAGCACTGAGACAATTTTGTTAATTAACCACCAGCTAGTTAATATCCCCACAATACACAATTCACAAAAATGACTAAGCATATCAGCCAAATATTAGTAAACCCCTAAAATTAACCATTTGAGTTGTACTCATTCCATCAGCTCCTTTCTTACCTGCATAGATAGGAAATAATTACCATTATTTTCTGGCATGTTCATTCAATGCAACCTGTAATTTTTTAAGTTGTAAATATACAGGTTTCTTTTAAGTACAAGTTGTTTCAGGGATGGAGAATGTTAATTGGGGTCATGGTGTAGATGATTATCAAAATTAGGTGAAATCAATTTTGTTCTCTATCCTTTTTATCCAAAAATAATAATGATAACAAAAAAAATATGATCTCTATTGAAAAATAAAAGTGATTATATGTAAACTACCCAACAACTATGTAAAAGTGACTAGCCACAAGATCAAAAATCAATTATCCACAAGCAACTACTTAGAGTCTATCACAGAATTATACTCCTCTCTTCTTGTCTGAAGCGACACAATAAGCAAGCACTATGAAAAACACGATTACGCCGCAGATAGAGCATACTATAGTAACAAAGACTGCCACATTGCCAAGGTGTTGTGTTGTATGCATGGTAAGTCCGACACTTGCAACCGCGCAGACCATCATTATGATATTGACCACTGAGTCAAAAAGATTGACCCAGGTGAGCTTGCGCTGATCATTCGCCTGTCCAACAGGGGGGCCTAAGGGGTCTTCAGGACCGCGTTGTGAGGAGGCGGCGGCAGATTCTGATGGAACTACACTTAATGTCAGGCCTTCGGGGGTGGATGAGGAGGATGTCTTCTTGTCTAGTGATACAAACCAAGCAAGAAATGCGAGAACCACAGTTATGCTGAAGACACTGCTTCCCACAGCAACAGACTGCATATCTGTTAAAAGTGTTGTATATACATAGCAAGTGCTACACTTGCAATGGCAGAGACCATCATAACCACATTGCAAACAGAATCCAAAATGGTTTGCCGCGACCGCGAGGGCTTATGCACCGGAAAATCAGCCTGTCCACCAGGGGGGGCTGAGGGATGTCCAGGAACGCGTCCACGACCACGACGATGACGACGATGACGTGGTCTCATTCTAAACTGACTTGATAAAACAACCTGAACAATAACACAAAAATCAACCGGGAAAAAAATGAAACAAACGATTAAAAACAATGGGAAAGGTACCAGCAAACATTATACACACAAAACCCAAAACAACGACGAATGCGAAAAGCCGAGAAAAAAGACTTGAATGATTACACACCAATGAACAAAAAACAAATTGACAGCAAAATTGAACAACTAAAATACCCAGAAAAAAAAAACATAGAAAGATGGAGTAATTGATTTATGCAAAGATTCAAAGTCAAAAATAAAGAAACCCATAACACAAAGAACAAAAATCATACTAACCCAGTTAGATTCTTCGACAATTCACAAGAACTTACCCAGTAGGTGAAGATATACACAAAAAGGCGAGAAAAAAAAAGACTGAACGATAACAACATTCAACAGTTATCAGAAAACAACAGAAAAATTGAAATACTGAATACCCAGAAAAAAAAAAACCCCAGAAAGAGAGAGAAATTGAATTTATGCAAAAGATTCAACGCCAAAAATCAAATACCCATAACACATTTAACAAAAATCATACAAATCCAGTTAGATTCTTCAACAATTATGAGAAACACAAAGCAAGAGCTTACCCAATAAGAGGAAAATTAGAGATGGATGGAGTAAAATGAAAATACAGGAAGCCCCAAAAAATCGAAGCAATGAAACCAGAGAAGCAGTATGAAGAAGTGAGGGAAATGGTGGAAAAAAAAAAAAAAATAAGAAAAGGGGTTTAAAGAGGGGGGGTTTAAAGAAGGGGGTTTTAAGGGTGACTCGATCTAAAGGTAGCAACACTACCAAGTAGGGGTAAAATAGTCCATGACTTCATACATTTTAACATACTAGTTATGGACTTTCGCGCGTGCACATTTGAAATATTTTTACTTAGCACGTAGCTACAAATACTCCCTCCGTCCCCTTTTGATAGTCCCTTATGGGCATTTTTCACGGGAATTAATAAATACAAATAAAAATAGTAAAAGTACATTGAAAAAGTAAATTGACATTGGGTATGCAAAAAAGTAGAGAGAGAAAGTAATAAAAATACATGGGAAAACAAAATTTACATTAGAAAGTTAAATTTGCTCAAATAGTGTTGCAAATTGGAGGAAATTTTGGTAAAAAATTAATATTAATGGCTATAGGTAAAGGCAAACAGGTGAAAATTTTGGGACTAAAATTTGTCCATAAGGGACTATCAAAAAGGAACAGAGAGAGTATAATTTAACTGCATTTTAAATTAAACAATTAATAAATAACACCAAGTTTAAAATGTGGTCTATCACAATGAGTATTGGTTTTTGGCTAATTGGCTAGAAAAATGAGTATTGGTTATGTTAACTTGATTATCTTTAAGTAGTTTTATAGTTATTGGGCACTTATTATATGATGATTTTTGGGAGCTGATAAGATAAATAGTTTGTTGTATATTTTGTTTATGGTAAATTGTTAAGTTTAAGCTATGTTTTAAAAATGATGACTACAGTGTTATAGTAAAGAGGTTGTTTTGGCAAAAATTAAGTGACATTTTTCTAAGTTAACTCGTTGTGAACTCCTTTCAAAAGGAGGAGGAAAAAAAAAAAAACTCGTTGTGAACTCGCGCGCAGGGTTCCCAAGTAATCAATGTATATTCTCAACTTATTTTGTTATCGATGTTGTTTCTTGAGTGATTTTTTTGACGTTTTATTATCCATCAAGATTTGCGGTTCCTCAAGTTATCAAAGTTTTTTTTTCAACAGATTATGTTACCGGTGTTATTTTTGATTTTCTAAAGTTCTCATCATCTCTTCCTTCGTCTCACTGTCTTGTAGGTAGTAACATCTTTATCATATTTCTATCTCATTTCTCCTTCCTTTCCCTATCTCTATCACCTTATTCAACAAGACCGGACTTTTTGCTTCCGATATAAATCTTGGCATTGTATCAAAACAAAAAGAATTGTGTAAAACCTCTATCATTAATAATTCAAAGACGATAATAAGGCACTTCCAAAGTCCAATTACCCGTCTCACATAACTACAAGTATATTAGATAAGTTGACATCTATGAACCCTCATAAATCAAGAGTAAAAAATCACTTAGTAGTGAAAGCAGAAGCACAAGAGGAAGAACACTCGCAAATCATAATTGCAATTACAGGTGAAGCATTGTTATACAATAATTATACAAGTCTAGGGAGACGTTATTACACAAAATTCTGCTTCCCAAAGAACAACCTTCAATCTTAGAAGACAAAGATGATAAGAAGATACAACCCTCAGTTGGACAATGCATGTACAAGGCCATGACAGTTTCCAGTATCTATCTAATTGTGCTCTTTGTCATCGGAATTGTGATGTCTTATGAAGCCTTGCCAGACGTACATCTAATCCTTGAAGCTTTTACCCGCTACTTTGAAGAGCTAACACTATGAGCTAATTCAGGTATTAGTTACTCATCTCATACCAAGAATAACTCATTGTAACAATCTCAAATAGACAGATGAAAGTGAGTTCTAAACAAAAAGCCACAAAGTAATTAATCACTCAATCGTATTCACTCTTCAAAAGCTCAAGATCTATAAGAGCATATAGAACATAATAGCAAAAGTAACATATACCATCTCGAGACACATAATCTGGACAAATTCGACAAACCAGATTCATCAATTTCCTTCAGTACATTCCCTATGACATCAGAAATTTCCTAAATTCAATGACTGTCAAAGCAGCTCAACTCAATTAGATTTCTGCTTCAGCAAATTAAAAGACCACAGATGGTTTGAATGGACATCTATCTCGTGCGCATTCAGCTCTATGCTGAGAAATATTGCAATTTTATAACACCAAGTCAATTTACGGTCCTCGCTAACAGAAAGGGCATCATATCATCACATTAAGAAACAAAATATACAACAATTATCTGCTATCTGCAGAACAAAGCATGCAAAGTAGCATTTCCTTTTAAATTATTTTATTCCAAGGATGAAGACATCAAATATACTTCTCGGTGCCTACGACGATATCATAAATAACTTATCACTGCATGTCAAGTGTAGATTTTAAATTATTTTATTCCAAGGATGAAGACATCAAATATACTTCTCTTTTTTTACGTGCTTATGAATTGTTTTTTTTTTGCTCTTCTGACATGCTTTTCCACTCTCCACCAATGATCTGTGATGCCTGCTTATCAATCACATACTATGCCATATAAACACTACTCACCACTCACTCACTCACTCACTCACTCACTCTTGTAAATCCGGCATGACTAACAACTCAAGTTACAACAATTGCACCAAGAGGATGTACACGCAGAAGAAGTAACTTAGATTACCTTTGCAAATTGACAACAGAAGGATTCTACTACATCTAGCTCCACATCATATGGTAGTGGGCCAGTGGCAATGCAGTTCTTGTCCTGCTAGCAACTTGTTCTGTCACCTAATCTGGCTTGTGAGGTTCAGAAAACCTGCCAGCCCTCTTCCCTTGAATAAATACATCATTGTATTAGAATAAGGAAATACGATCCCTTTAAAAAAACATAAAAGGAATAACGCAATTCTAAAATGATGGTTTCAGCAGCTTACAGATTACAACAAGAAACCGGGAATCACAGAGTTGATTTGACAGCTACTTTACACGCGCTAAGATACACAAAAATGTATAAATTACTGGCGTGATCATAATTTACACAAGCACACCAGAATAACCATTAAAAAATCTAAATACTAAATAGTGTATCAATTATCATAGTATTTTAATTTTATTTTAAATTCAATTATCATAATATAATTGGTTACAATATGAACCATTTTAAACTCTAATCGTAACATTTTTGTCAACTTTATTATTTATCCAACTGATGCACATTAAAAGGATAATTATAACAACAATATATTAACACCAAAGAAGATAAAAAACACAAACCAACCTCGGAAATTATTAGAAAAGCAAAAATCCTCAAAGCGTCAGCAACAGCTTTAACACGTTGTTTGGATAGAAAGAAATGGAAGGAAAAGAAGAGAAGACAAAAGGGAGGGGGATAAATTCTCTTGTTTGGGTAAAGGATTGGAGGAAGGAAGGGGAAGTAGAGGGAGGGATCCATTTTCCCTCTCTCTTTAATAAGCATAATCCCTCCAAAATTGAAGAGATTTGGAGGGAAAATGGAGCTCACCTCCCCCTCCCTTTTTTTTCCCATCCCTTCCTCCTTTTCCCCTCCCCTTCCTCTCCTTCCTTCTTTGCTATCCAAACAAAGCATAAAGGTATCTTCAGAAACATGCACCCCATTAGCTTTACCCTATTATACCTAGATGACCTCTCATACCCAGATACTGTATCATTTCTGTATTCTAGAATCTAGAGGCCCCTAACCCACCCTCTACCGCTTTTATCCTGTTTACTAACACTTAAAAGCTTATCCAGGGTTTGATCAGAATACACGAGTAAATCTGACCATTTCGCATGGCCTTCCATTTTGGATTGATGTATAATCAACTTCCCCTAATTCCCACTCAGTTCCAACTTCCAAAGATTTTTATATAGCTAATCTTAAGAATAAACCTTAGCACTCTGAAGAATCTTGTTGCACAGATACACAGGGGTCTCAGATGGCTAACAAGGTGTATGATGAAGTAGATTAGCATCTATAAGAGTCACAAATTTCTTGCAGGGTAGCTTATAAGAGTAGATGTAAAGTAAAAAGACCATTATAACCAATAAGAAGATATAAAAGAAAGGAAAATAATTACTGCAAGGTATGGTGAAAGAGGCCTTGGATATGATACTACATTTATTTTATTCTGGGGTGAGGAAAGGATCTCTGGGATGGTGCTTATGTTGTTCGCTTATGCTGTTCATTCAACGGTAGTGCAAGTGCAACTGCTTGTGGCTCAGGGGCAGATTCAACTTTCGGGAAGCTATGTTTAGCAACGGAAGCATCAGGGACTGCCTCTGCCGATGCTGGAAGAGAGTTATTATTCAAACTTATTTGTAGGAGGGTGGTTCCTATGCGCTGCAATATTGAAAATCAAATACTAACATAAGAGGCCTTGAAGTTTCAATTATAAAGCTTAAATCTACCAAAACCCCCATTCATTTTGAAACCATAACAACAATAGCAACACCCAGTTCTAGCATCAATAACAAGCATCAAAAACTAATTACTAATTGTAGTGTCTAGAAACCCCGCATCATATATGCTATCCCGACTCTTCATTTCACTTTAAGCAAGTACCCGTAACAAATACTCAACACTCCAATAGAAATACAACATTTGAACACTCCATTTCAGACCAAAATCATGCAAATAAGAACCAAAATCTATATAAAAAAAATAAAAAATTAAAATTAAAAAAATTAAAAAAAAAAAAAAAAGAAAAAGAAAAAAGAAAAACACACATTGGAACATTAATTAAAACATACCTAGTTCTGTAAATTAAAAGAGGGGGAATTACACCAATTAAAACAGAAGCGCTAGTTTCACCAAAAAAAAAACAAAAAAAAAAAAAAAAAAAAAAAGAAAGAAAAGAGAAGAGCTAGCTTCAGGAAGATAATAAAATTGATTTGGCAGTGATTCAAGACTTCATAACAACACAGAACCCAATACTTAATCAGCAACAAATACTAATTCGCAATCCTTCTTTCTTAATCTCACTCGAGCGCAAAACTTGAAATATATATATATATATATACTCCCTCCGCCCCCTTTTGATAGTCCCTTATGGGCATTTTTCACGGGAATTAATAAACATAAATAAGAATAGTAAAACTACATTGAAAAAGTAAATTGACATTGGGTATGCAAAAAAGTGGAGGGAGAAAGTAATAAAAGTACATGGAAAAACAAAATTTACATAGGAAATTCAAATTTGCACAAGTATTGCTGCAAATTGGAGGGAATTTTGGTAAAAAATTAATATTAATGGTTGTTGGAAAAAGCAAATAGGGTGAACATTTTGGGACTAAAATTTGCCCATAAGGGACTATCAAAAGGGGACGGAGGGAGTTAAAAAAATGCTTGAAAATAAATTATAAAACAAAAAAAAAAATGCGTTTCTTCATTTGGGTTGAGGTTTCTAAGTAAGATATCTTTGGTTTTCTTTCTTGATTAGAAAAATTAAGGTCATAAGAATCTCACTGCGATTGAACGCGAGCATCTCTGTTGGAAAAGATCCAGTATCCTAGCTTTTGGCAAGTGATCTGTAGTTTCTATGTATTCCTGTTACGAAACCAAGTTCATCAATCACTTGTTCAGTTATTCAGAGAATATTACTATCCCATTACAATAATTACATCAAATTTTTCTAAGAATGTGATTATGACTAAGAATCTCACCTGATTTTCAGATGCCACAAATGAAATATCAGCATCTTTTCCTTTAAGCATTCTCAGCGCATTTTCAAACCTTTTCATTTGCCCTG
The DNA here is from genome assembly GCF_948465745.1 of Chenopodium album. Lineage (NCBI taxonomy): Eukaryota > Viridiplantae > Streptophyta > Magnoliopsida > Caryophyllales > Amaranthaceae > Chenopodium > Chenopodium album. The sequence continues at coordinate 35,837,582 of NC_137859.1, read as the reverse complement.
CTAGTACCTGCGTTTTACTATATTTTTCAGAATAGATGCATATATGATGCTTATCTTATAAGCAAAAATACACTCTCTCACCCGAAACTTCCTTGTTCTTATTGCTCCAAGATTCAATCGAATATGAAAGAGACCAAATTCCTTAACTCAATAAATCATAGTCTTTATTGCACAAGAAGAACATTTAGTACAGCAAACATTTCACACTCATCTCAAAGCATAAAAATTAATAATCCCTTCACAGTTCATCAATTGATTGAAAACACGAAAAAAACAAAATCATATGTTCTAACATAAGCTGTATTTAGAAAATTAGTACCTTCACAATTTAGCATAATATCTATAGCTTTGCACATTCCGAGGCCTAACAGCAAATCTATAAGCATCCCTGCATTAAATATAATATCTTCTCCAAATCAGTTTATTCGTAATATCTTAATCATAATGAAATAACAAGCCAGGTCCATATGAGATTAATTAATCTTTGTGAAGCATATTTAAAGCAATAATGTTGGACACTAATATGCAAGCATCAATATAAGATGGCAGAGCTGAAATGAGGATGCCATGATTGCATTATGAAGATTCTATTTATTCAGAAAATCTAGCATGATAAGCTTTCGAAACTTAAACCAATAACTTCCTACAGCACTTCCCGGATATATGAGGGATGGTACATCAGTACATGTTTATTGAAAGGGTGAAAGACATACTGAGAAAATTGTATTAACAGTATCAACAATCTAATAATCAAACAGAGTGCTCAATTAGCTACAACCCGCCACTAAACCTGACAAAATTGAATGAACTTGTGCATATTTAAATAAAATTTTCAGAAAGCACTTTCAACCATACCATATCTGAGTGTATGAAGATATATCCAGAAATAAGAATATAATAATTCCTAATATGTCAATTTTGGGATGAGAAGAGAATGCTATTTGTGTATGAATTGTTTATGTAACAGAAATTTGCTAGTGAAATGGAGGGAATAAAAACAGAAAACAAAGAGATGTAAAGAAGATTATGACTACAAAGTAATGCCCCTCACCTCTCTTATGAATTGTCAAACAAATGAAGATTACCATGTAGCTCAACTACCATGTATATCTGATCAGCATCAGCAGGATCACCTCTAAATAATAGGAAAGTTTGGGTGCAGTGCACCAGCAAGACATGGCACAGATGCCATAACATGACCATCTACTTTCTTTGTTCCTCAAACTTTGACAGAAAAGAAAAAGAAGATTGATCATCTTCATCATGTGAACTGGTTGTTGCTTTATCAGCCTCGAGATCCAGCACCTAGTTACCAACAAACGGATACCAATGGATATGTGAGACTTTAAGGACAAAGCTTACAAGATATTCAACATATTCATATTTCACGGGCATATATAAGCCTACAAGCTGCATATTAAAGGAACAAATATTCATATTTCACGGGCATATATAAGCCTACCAGTGCATATTTCAAGATCACTCTAAACGAGCAGAGATATGAATTACTTCTGACTTCCTATCTAGGATCATAAAGCAACAAATATGTAGCCAAGAAACTCTAATATCATATGTGAATGGCAATGTAGTTGTACTTGATAGTAGCAACTAAGGGCCTGTTCTCATTGACTGAACTCAGCTGAACAACTGAACTCAGCTGAACTGAACTGAACTGAAATGAATATTTTATAAGAGAAGGAAATTAGGAGCTGAACTGAACTGAACTGAACTGAATTGAGCTGAGCTGAACTGAACTCAGCTGAACTGAACTGAACTGAATTTCAACGTAAGAGAACAGGCCCTAAGCTAGAGAGAATGACATGATATGAAGTTGATAATCCACAGCAAGCAAATAAGCAGAACATTAATTATACATCAGAGAAGATGGATTACCATCACCGCCATCGCTATCCCCACCACCACCAATGACAAGCAAATTGTAATATATGGCATCAACTCAGAAACAATGATTTTTTTAATTAAGTTTAAAATTTTCAACTACAACAAACCACCACAAATTATATAAAAACAACAGACTTCAAAATTATGCACTAATAATTTCCTAATAAGAAAATCAAAATTCAAAACTACTACTGTAAGATCCAATGTAAACAAAATAATTAGGACCACAAATTAAATCGATAATCAGATAAACAATCACACAATAACCTCATTAAAAAAAATAAGAAAAACTATGACTTGATAATATTACTCATAAATAATGATTTTGTTAATGTTATCTGATAATTCAACCCACAAAAAATCCATATTTTCATTTTCAAAAACCCTAAAAACACATTAATAGCAGATCAATTGAACATCAATACAATTCTTTGGATCAAAGGAAAGATAGCGGCATGATGTTGATCGAATAAGGGAAAATTGGGGAAAATGCTTGGGTGGTAGGAGATGTGAAGAGCAAAATCAGTGTACGCTTCCATGGATCAGAATTTAGAAGAGAAAGATAGAAGCAGCAAGTGGAAGCAAAACATTTTCAAGTCTCCACACTGTCTGTTCATAAGCACAGTACTCGGGCTCCGCATATTTATAGGAAAAAAAATAATAAAAAAATTATCATACGTAATTTAGACATATACATACCGATTCATACATAGAGTCCGGAGATCGAAGTTGAGTCTTCCATCGAGTTATTTTTAGGTGGAGTTACACGAGTTTTCCCATCCTTATGATCCTCTTCTCATCATACTCTTATGTGTCAATTTTTCCTTCTTCTTTTAGTTGAAATTTGACTTACTCGTAATTTAATTATTTTAAGAATTTTGTAGCAATAACATATGTTATCTGTTACTAATTTTCATGACACAATATTTAGTACCTGAACATCTTGGTATAAAACACTAAGCGGTTTTTATATCACTCTCCCTTTTTTTTCACATCATAATATAATATGAGTATGAATTCTTCAATCTTCAATTACCAATTATATGATCTGAATTTTTTAGTACTGTTCTTAAATGCGGTAAGTTTTGGGTCTTTTATTGGTGTATGAATCCATGTTCTTAACAAATAGAGAATCAATTCTTGTATGGATCGCCCTAATTTATCGTCGGCATATATGCTTAATTTATATAGCAGGTTCCATTAATATAATTCTGCATATAGTAGTCTTATTAGAGGCAACGACTTAAATTAACTTATGGAGATCAATGGATAATTCAAGTGGAAAATGGTCATTTAATAGCCCAATAATTAAAGTATGACACATAGATCATTACATTAATTTTAAGAGAGAAGATCTGTAATTAGGATCAATAGAAAAAATAAATAAATAAATAATAAATAAATAGTGAGCTCGAGGAGGAAGTTAATTATTTACATTGCCTCAAAAATAGTAATAGTTCAAGTTTGTAGCAAAAAAGGATTTATACAGCTTCCTATGTTCTATTTGAGAAACTATGCTTGGATTTTAGGGGGTGCAACCCGCAAATATTTAGCTATCAAATAGAGACATCCTAATTATATAGTGCTCAACATCGAAAAACCTATCAAGTGTGCACACAGTTGCAGTTAGCTCAATATGAATCCTTCTGTACACAAAACTCTTCTACTGTCCAACCTAAATAATTATTCAAAGGTAGAACAAGGCACTTCAGTAAATGTGACAATAAATGTTTACAAGAGAGATTTTTTGATTCATGGAACCCTTGCCATAAGTATCACAACAAAGTCAGATGTGATGCACTTTGAGACCTCTCAACAGGAGATTCAGGTACAGAAGTAACTTCTACTGCTGTTATGTTAGGTTCATCTGATTTGAGTTCAGGAGGTCTCTCTACTTCTGTTTTATTAGGTGCATCTGACAATTCGTGTGCAAGAGTTACCACTACAGCCGATCTATTAAGTTCATCTGTTCGATGCTTCATCATCTGGCTCTGATAGTGCGAAAACTCTTTTGCTTGTCCCTGTCTCAATGACAAAAATTACAAATAAAGAAAAACTTTGGACTTCTACACTCCTATCACACTTCAGAACACATCCATGCAAGATTGCAATGTCACATATTACCAGGGAAACGGCAGGAGAGACAGCAGGAGTTCATAAATTAATGTTGTAAATAAAGGGCATGAAATGTATACCTAGCCATTGGTCATGGACCCGGCATAAATTAAGAGCCATTCACCCTATACACACCCACCCTGTCACATATACCCACCTTCTCAAACCTGTCACCCACCCGGTAAAACCAATTTATACTCCCTCTGTCTACAAATCCCTCTAAGCAAGAATTACACCTTATACTTCAAACTTTTGATGTTAATCTTTTAAAGTATTACATATTTTGTAATACGTAGGACTTACCTCTTTTATTGAGAGTTGCCTTATCTCATTTTGCAGACAATATCAAAACTTGCTGAGATTTATTCTGTTTTATGACTTTTATCCACACTTGTTCTATCCATGCTATTTGCCCACTAATGCATATAATTAAAGTTAATTAAATCACTATATATATTTCCAACCTATGTAGGACTCGAACCATTTGAGCTAATAGGCAATAGGTTTTTCAAAAACTTCAATGGACTCAACATAAATTATACCATAATTGGACACCCAATCATAGCAGAAATTTGAAAAGTAAAAAATAAAACCTAATGCTAAGGTGAAGTCAAAGCATCATATTATAGAATCAATTATTTACCGGGAACGAAGTAGTTAAATTTGGCTTCATCTATCCACTTCTGTTGCTCTGAACCATCACTCACACCCCTTGTCATCCAACAACACAAGCCAGCTCGCTACTACCGACACATTACAGCCTACCACAAAGCAGACACATGAATACATAAAAGCAATGCCTATCTAGTCCACACACAACATACTCTCAGCCTTGCCGCACTAATTGTGGCAAAGCACAAACCTCATGGACAAAGCATGGCTATAAGCTATATCCTTACCATATATCTCTGCTGGAAAGTAGTTTGTACCTCATTTTCAATATGTACAACCAGGCCAGAATGATCCCCCTGAAAACTTCAAGGTCCTCTACCTGAGATATGACACACAATCATATACCCGGAATTCCATTCATATGCTCAATGCTATCATGAATTCTGCAACACCAAGCTTGCTTGATTTTTCAGCCATAATCGCAACTATCTGAGCTAAGTATCCCATTCCAGTCTGCACTAAGCAATTCAAAGTGAATGTTTTATGAGCCTTGCGTTTTAATGCCTCAACACGCTTCTTAATTAATAATGATAAATGATTTTATCTAATGTTTTCCATTTACTAAATAACATGACTAATATGGGGCAGAGAGGATTATATGGAAACAAAAAGGATAGCAGAAGAGAACAATTCAAGAAAATGCTGAAACATTCAAAGATAAATTTCATCATATGCTCCAGGAAAGATTCAAAATTTGAAATCGTGAATTGTGTGTGTGTGTGTGTGTGTGTGTGTTGGGGGGGGGGGGGAGGTAATTAAGAATCATAAGCAGGAGGTTTACCACATAAATATATAAAAACTCAAAATAGAGGATAAACCCCTGATTTTAACAATGTAGCGTTTAATACTTAAATAGTCGCCCACCAAGGAATTCTCAAAATAAACCAAGGATGAAAAATCCCAAAAAAAAAAAAAAGAGCATTAAAACAAACCCACCAAGAAAATTACACAAAAAACAATTAACTTAATTATAATGATAATGGGCCTATTAAACTACTCCCTCCGTCTTCCAAAAAGAACGACCCATTGGGGTTGATTACGCGGGTATTAAGGAAGTTAAGTAAAAAGAAGTAAAAGTATATTGGAAAGATAAATTTACATGGGGTTTGTAAAAAAATAGAGAGAGAAAGTAATAAAATAACATGGAAAATCAAATTTTTATATGGGGAAGCTAATTTTGCACAAATATTGTAACAAATTGGTGGGTGTTTTAATGCAAATGGATCATTCTTTTTGGGACAAAGTTTTGGCCAAATATGTCGTTCTTTTTGGGACGGAGGGAGAATATAGTATAATGATTAATGGATTTTTTGTTGTACCATTACTTCCGCAAATTACTGCATGCATTCTTGGGTAACCAAACTTACACCTACCCCTTTTCTTTTCTTCTTTGATTAATTTATACTTTGTATTATTTTATATTGTATTTTATATACTTGTATTTATTAGAATAATATGTTCAATAATTTTAAGCTAAAGTCACACTTATTTGTCTTCAAAGGTCAAAAAAGGCGAAGTCTAAAACAAAATGTACTATTGAAGCAAATTTGGGGAACAGAATCTGATTAGGATCCACACAAAACAAAGGCATATATAAGGAATGGCTTTAGCATTAATTTCCAAGTCAAAATCTTCGTCCATATAATACTAGTAAAAGAAATTTTATCCAAATTTTGTTTTTAAATTTATTTTAAAAAGAAGGATTTTAGTAGACAAATAATTTTCACAGGTTAGTCAACCAAGATAAATAGGTCAACGCTTGAGAGTAGAGATGATTGATAGGGCAAGGTATTTAATCCAAGCTTAGCCCGATAAAATTATAAGTCGTATCATGCCTAGCCTATGAAGTGACTTGGTTATATTTAGGCATGGTAGGGCTTGTAGTGTCGAGCTATTGAGTGCTCTACTAACAATTTTGACTATTAATATACGAAGTATATAATATTCTATTAATAATAAAACTCATTCTTGTAAGAATTTGTATGAAACTAATCCAAATAGTAGTATATTTTTGCATTATAGCATATTTACATTGTAGTATAAGTTCAATGGTTGTGATTTAAATAATAAGTAAATGATAATTATTTGGATGTACTAGTTTGACGTTTTATAAACTAGTCTAAGGGTCCTGTTCTCATTGATTGAACTCAACTGAACTGAACTGAACTGAATTGAAATCAACTGAAATAAATATTTTATAAGAGAAGGAAATTAGGAGCTGAAATGAACTGAATTTCAACATATTGTATTGATCTTTGTGTTCATTAAATTAATTAAGCAAACTAAATTCTATGTAGCAAAATGCACTAAACATTTATGGTTGAACATACATAAGAGGTGTATCCTTTATTTTGGCCATCTTTGTATATTCTGTGTTTTTTTTCCAACATCACTGTCAACTACGATGTCTTCGAATTTGTTTTTGAAGTGCAGATACAAACTGCTTAATCAATTGTTGTCCAACATTTTTGTTTCCTGCTTGAGTCATATGAACTCCATCCCAATTTACTCTTTTACTAGGGTCCGGACAAACTTGAGCTCCAGGACTACCACAACTTTTATCACCGTAGTTATAAGGATTATTACCGGATCCACAACAAGCCTTTTCAGTGCCACCTTCCTCGAACCCTATATAATATACATATTCGTTAACATACTTCACAACCAAACAACGACAAGAAATTAAACCAAAATTAAACCTTTTTTTTGTAAGATTATTTGAATAACATTACCTAATTGTTGAGCATTGGTAATGACCGAAGTCAAGGCAGCATAGTAGTCTCCATAGACGATGGCTACATCCGGGTGCGCGTTTTGCAATTGAGTTATGGCTTGTAGTAATTGTTGATTGTAGGACTTTGAGAAGTTATTGTAGTCAATTAGGCAATGAAGTTCATCATACTTTGAGGTATCATTCGTCTGAAATTTAGCAAGGTAAATAGGCACACATCCAATTGGAAAGTTCCCGGGTACAACAATATTAGTAGCCCCTAAGCTTATTACTTCCTGAAATATAATCAATAAGCAAAGGATTAGAAACATAGTGACAATAATTGATACGATATTAATATTAATATGTACAATATAATTTTTGTTTATGCAACAAAAATTAACATATGACTATATATTATTGATTAATTATCTATGAGAAAATTTTAATTGTTAATACACAATTATATTTATGGTTGTAACAAAATATATTGACCAACATTATATAGTCCGAACATCCAAATTGATCCAAACTAAACTCGATTTGTAGATTCAAGTTACCTCGACTGCATCGTGGATGGTCTTTATAACTCCAGGAACGAGCTTAGATACTTCCTCGATCGTTTGTCCTTGAAAAAAAGGACCATTGAAGTCATTGCCTCCGATTTCTCCCATTAGCACCAACGACTTTTGGAGTTTTTCTTTGATTGCTGTAATCATAATATGTACGTACAATTTAAGAGAACATGTTGACATGGTAAATATATGCTTTGATAATTTGAGTACGTAACAACATACCAATCATTTATTACTCGCACCGTATATACTAAAATAATAACCGCTACAGAAACTTGACGAGATATATTATGCAATATTTTTCCACCATAATTATATTTTTAAGGAAACAGATCAAATGATTTTGTTAAATAATGAAAATCTTGGGCAATCTGGAGTGCCAATCATTTTGTTATAAACAATATTCCAAACTTCTTCATGTAATTAATTTTTTTTTTTTAAAAAAATAGTAGTATATTTTTTTTAAACAAATAACCGAGTGCAATGTATATAAAGTATGTACCTGCTGGATTAGAGTAAGTAGAGTTGAGGTGAGTTTTAAACCAATCAAGCTCCTTAGCCAAGGAATTGTCCTTAAGTCCACCATTAGCGGTAGCGCCTATTATCGCGAAATTGGCTCCGTGGGTGAAGTCGCTTCCGGTGGCTAGATATGGGTTTAGTTGTGGTAGATTGAAGTACGATGCTACATCACAAATAAATTGAAATAATTAGGTAGTCGATCAAAATTACCAAGTTAAAATAGCGCAAGTATTGGGTGAGATGGTCTCGCCCTAACATATTCTAATATAAAATCATGTGATAATGGGGTAAACAACTTTTATAGTTTGTAATGTTTTAGTTTGGGACAGTCTAAAGCGTGAAATTAAAGACAATCATATATATATATATATTACATCCGTTTCTCATTATTAGTTGTAACAAACAGATACTTCCTCCGTTTTCTTTTACTTACAACACACCTTTAAGGCACGGAGTTTTAGGAGATGATTATTGAGGGTAAACGAGCGATTTTATCAATATAATTTTTACACGAAGATTAGAATAGGGTTAAGTATCATTTGTAAAAATTATAATGAATAATTTATACGTTTACATTACATAAACCCGACCTCAAAACACGTGCCACAAGGCTGTGTTGCAAGTAAAAAGAAACGGAGGAAGTATTATTTATGAGATATATATAGAAAATAAAATTACTGCAACTAATAAGAAACAGAGATATTATATATGAAATAAATAACCAGGAAGTTAATTTGAAGATACATTATACACAATGTATTCACAATATAGCTAAGTTAATGAAGCATACCAATATAATCCACCATGATAAGGCCATCGGAGGCACGACCCGTTGGGTGTGTGGTTTGACCATAAGGGAGCCTGTTGTAGACGGTGTTGGCTTTAGGCTCTAGAACATAGTTACCGGTGCCGGAAAGAGAGTCACCAAATTGGTAGATAGCATCAAACTGCTTAGCCAAAGAAGTTAGCTCTCTTTTGGTTCTAAGGGAGGCTCCCAAACCATTGGGAGTTATAGTAGTAGCACTAGCACATACAAGTATAATTGAGGAGAACAAAAGAAATTGCACCAACACGTAAAATAACAATTGCTTCATTGTTAATTTTGTTGTTAATTAATTTTGTTGATTTACAATTTGCATGCGACTGTTTTTATAAGGGCCAAAACAGTATTTATTAGGTAAAAAGCATAATCAAAATCTTTATTTAAGGAAATTACAGGTAATATTTGCAATTTTGTCAATTTATTTGTCATAATCTGAGGAGTATTATATGGCAATTACTCCATATATTTTCTTACTAAATAAAAATGTGCATGGAATCATATTAGCTTGTTTTTGTGATTTTTTTGGACAGATTCCATGCACAATTATACTGTAAGATGATATGATTTTTCTATATTTCTATGGATTGGAAAGATTTGCCGTATTATATCTCCTCATAATAGGAAAAAAGCCTCATTTTATATGGCAATCTTTCCATATTTCTATTGCCATTTATTTTGCATGGTATGATATGATATGATTAGCTTCCTTAATCACTTTAATTAGTTTCCTTGTCCCTAAAAATATAAAAGCCTCATCATATTGTGGTTTGATTTAAACGAGTAATATTTAGTTGTTAATTACAAAGATTCATAAAGGTTATCTGAAGTTATGAACCATCACCCTTCACATGTCAATCCAATCTGAATGATGCTTTATTTGGTATAATATTTGCTAATTTGCTTGACTAATAGAAATTTTGCAGGTAATAATACATGTACATTGAATTTGAAAATGGTAAAATCTAGTAATAGTACAGATACGTAAAAGCATTTAGGTTGTTCGAATTTGGGCCCAAGTACTTATAAGATAGATTCACTGTTTTTATGCGGTCAAAATTTGATAACTTTGACCAGTACGAATCCTCATTATAAATCTCTAAGAAATAATAATATAGTAAAATGTAATCTAGTTCAATTTGTTACATTTACAAGGTGTAGATTTGGAGATATTTATGTTTTAAGGTATATTCTGGAGACCGTGAAAATTCAAATGAGGAAAAAAATTAGGATGGATAGTCATAAGTTAGAATTTTACATTTTATAATTAAGATCTACACCTTAGATATGCGCTACATACCCAAAAGTATGAGAGTTTAGAACACTTACAAGCTCACATGATGTATCTGAAAACCAATTGATGATGGAATGTGTTGGACCTCGTGTCATGATTTGTGATAGCGGAAAAAGTGATCTGCACACTAGACAAGTGAGATTTCATCATCCTGTAACCGTTTATCCATAAGAATACGAGTTTAATGCTTTTCAAACAAATTTATCCAATTTCGAATGTGGAACTTTATTCCCTACATACACAAATGAGAAAGTTCTAACAGGATGAGTAGTTCCTCAAATTTATAAGGGGTTACTTTCTCTCATAATTCTAATGTGTGACAACTAATGCATAACATAAAATTCAACAATGTTTAAGACACCCGAATTTGATGAGTTCACCTTACTCTTACAATAATAAATAACTTGGGGCCTGTTCATTTTACTAAACTGAGCTGAACTGAATTGATTGAAGCTGAACTGAACTGAACTGAACTGATTGGAACTGAACTGAACTGAACTGAACTAAACTGAATTGAGCTGAAATGAATATTTTATGTGAGAGGGAAATTAAGAGCTGAACTGAACTGAACTGATTGGAACTGAACTGAACTGAACTGATTGGAGCTGAACTGAACTGAAATTAAGTAAATGTGAACAGACCCTTGATCATGTTTTCTTTACCTTTATAAAAAAATCCCTCTGTCTTTCATTACTTGCTAGGATGCTTTATTTGGATGTGTATCTCTATTTGCTACATTTACATATTTGGTAAATATGGTAAAAGAGAAGTAAGAAATTAAAATAAGTTAAAGGGGGGAGAAATATAAGGCTTAATATTGCACCTTCCCTAGTTTAATACACCTACTAATTAATATGGAATTTATCTTATTGTTCATTTGATGTTGGACTCCAAACTCATCAATCATCATCTCAAAATTAAAACTTCTCCTTACTTTAAATTCTTAATATAAGGATTATTATTACTTAATAATAACGCCAAAACCGATTGTAACAAGTAATAAAGACTTGGTAGAAGAAAAATATGTATAGGGAGTCATAAAAGTTAAGTAAAAGATACTTTTTCATTACATATAGCTCATACATTAAATTGAGATATATGATCTGACTCATACGAGTAGTAAGCCTAATTGTAAAAACTACTATATTCATAAAATGTATAATTATACTCGTATAACAAAATTGATGCAAAGGGTGATTGTACAAGCTAGATAATTACTTGTATACTATATTAGCTGAGTATAATTTTTTATATCATCAATTTGAACATATATATAAAGGTGAATTCAACCATTGTGTAAAACTCTCAAGTAGCAATATATACTAAGTGTCTAAGTGTACTAAATGTTGCCAAGAGATGGTTGAGCATAAAATAAGTAAAGATGGACCCCCTTTTGTCTTCTTTGAATCGTTTTCACATCACCTAAGATCATTTGATTTGTCTATTAGGTTTTTACCTAATAGGTTTCCTCAATCGTCTTCGAATTTGCTTTTCAAGTACAGGTACAAATTGTTCTAGTAATTGGTCTCCAACAGCTTTGTATCCTTGTTGAGTTAAATGAATTCCATCCCAGCTTATTCTTTTACTAGGGTCTTGACAAATGGGAGATCCGGGACTGCCACAACCAGTTGTGCCAAAATTATAAGGGTTATAACCATATCCACAACAAGCCTTTTTGGTGTCATCCTGCTCAATCCCTGTAAAATAATATACAATCTGTTAATTGTATGCAAAGTACAAATTAAAATTAATGATGTTTACGGAACATGTTCCAAAACAAAGTTACAAGTAAATGTATCCTTAGAGATTGGTTAAATTCATTGTGTAATCATGTGCATAATATACAATGCAAAATTTCCACTCTTGGGGATCTTACTTGTCAATGGAGCTAGATACGACACCAACCGCGCACACGGCACACAGCACACAATGCGACGCACCTTTGTACCGGAAGCCGTGCGTGAAGAATTGTGCATGTGATTGTAACAATATAATAAATCCTAATTTGATTAATTTCATGCATACGTATAGTATAAGGAAAGGTGGAGGATGTTGGACTTAATTGTCAAATTAGAATTAAAGAGGAAGATTCACTAGTCTAGTTTCAATTAATTAATTAGGAACAAGTTCATGATCAAGTAGGCAAATATATATACAGTATGAGTAAGAGACGACTTTAATTTGTATTTGACTTTATTTAAGATGGAACCCCATTTAGCAGTATGTGTTGTTAAACTGTAATAGAGGTTGTAATCGTCAACGCAGTCCACTTAACTAAAGATTTGAACATTACCTAATTGTCGAGCATTAGCAATGACCCATATCAATGCGGAATAGTAGTCTCCATATACGATTGACACATCTGGGTGCTTTTGTTGCAATTGCTTGATGGCTTGTATCAACTTTATATTGTAGAACTTTGCGAAATTATTGTAGTCTTTCAAGCACCCAAGTTTATCATACTTTGAGGCATCATTTGTAGCAAATTTAACAAGATAAAGAGGCACACATCCAATGGGAAAGTTCCCGGGCACCACAATATTGGTAGCCCCAAGTTTAATCACTTCCTGGAAATTATGCGAAAAACATAGATATTGTGAGTAAAATAGCCTAGTCATGTCAACCCAAACTAAATTGCACGAGGATAATCCTCAAAATAAGATTGACCTGAACAAATATGACCTGAAAACTAACATGAATAATACTTCCTAAAGAAAAAGGTTACTTAATATATATGACCTGAACTGAATTGATTGACGCATCCTTAAAACACAGCCAATCGACCTAGACCAAATTAATCAAAACTAAACTCGAAAGGAGTAGTCATTTTGCCTATTTAATTGATCAATTCAAGTTGCAACTCACCTCGACGGCATTTTTTATGGTTTGCACAACTCCGGGGACAAGCTTAGCTACCTCCTTTATTGATTTGCCTTGGTTAAAAGGACCATTGAAGTCATTACCTCCGATCTCTCCCATTAATATTAATGATTTTTGTAGTTTTCTTTTAATTGCTGCAATCATGCAAATCATCATGTACATAAAATTAAGGGAATGATACATAAAAAAGAATTATCCAAAGTTTTGGAAATCATAATCCAAAAACAACCAATTAATGTGGCATGCATTAAATAAGTATGTACCTATTGAATTATGATAAGTAGTGATGAGGTGATATTTAAACCAAACAAGCTGCCTAGCCAAAGAGTTGTATTTGCCATTAGCAGTCGCGCCTATTACGGCAAAATTGGCCCCATGTCTAAAGTCGCTTCCTTTCGCAAGATATGGGTTCAGCAGTGGTAGATGGAAGAACATTGCTATCATGCACAGTTCCATATAATTATTAGTCACCCATAAAAAAAACACGACACAAAAACACACATAAATATATAACCGAGTATAACTTATTGTGAGACATTAAAAGTATACCTTATAGAAAAAGTTGTCATGCATGAATCTAAATCATGCATGTTATTTCTAGTAATGGTAAGTTGGACATCATTTTCTTGCCTCATTGTGGTTTAATCAAACCCGTTGACTTACTTGACTACGTAACAAATTAAAGGAGAATAAAGGAAAGAAGAATAAATTATTGATATCTAAGGTGAGTTAATACTTTTAAGTAAATAACATATCAAAGTATTTTCAATGTCTTTTAATAAAGTCAAAGACTGTCTGAACCAAACTAAACATTAAAAGAGCAAAGAAAGTGAATTATCATACATCAAACACGTATAGCCTATAACAAGTATATATCTAGGTTCATGATACGTACCAATGTGGTCCACCATGATAAGCCCATCGGAGGCACGACCCGTGGGGTGGTAGCTTTGGCCATAAGGAAGCCTACTATAGGTGGACTCTTCGCCATTAGCCTGTCGGATGTAGTTGCCGGTGTCGGAAAGAGAGTCGCCAAATTGATAGATAGCCTCAATCTGCGTAGTCAATCTAATTAGATCTCTTTTGCTTACAAGAGAGTCACCAACAACGTTTCGGTCACGAGTAACGTTAGTAGCACTAGCACATAACAACACTGAGGAGAGCAATAAGATAGATTGCATGAACAACCGAAACAAGAAGTGTTCCATTGTTGTTCTTGTTGTCGATCAACCGAAAACTACAACTCATGGATTACTCATTGCTTAAAGAGTAGGAGTATATATAAGGGCAAAGGGATTTGACATGATCATAATAATGTGTTTTGACCTTTTTTTGTTGGCAACAAACTATTTGATGATATGAAGACATTTTCTCCATAAGTATATTTATTCTTTTGTTAGAATGTGCATGAAATCATTTGGTTTATGAATTCTTTTAGAGAAGATTTTATGCTTCATCATTCATTTTGAATAGCTTTTTATTTCTTAGAAATTACACAAGCTAGTTGCTTTGCTTTGCTTATGAATTTGGCGTGTAATTTAATTTAGATAGAACCAAAGCATAAGCATGTAATTTTTTATAAATTGCATCAATCTCTAAGCATAGAAATTCAAATAACACAATAATTATGAACAATCATATATCCCCCCAATACTTGACCTTGGTCACATAAAATTAAATAAAGAAAAAATGATGGGCCATATTATTGAGATTATTAAGTTTTACGTAACAATATGAATTCCACTACTGTTAAATAAATCAGAATTTTGCAATCATCAATGTTAAGACCAAACCTATTTATTAGTGCCCACCTCTAAATAAACTACCATCCACACCAATAAGCATACTTAGCTTCACGTCTTATTTGCCGTAGGGAATTAGTTAAGTTAAAAATAAAGGTTGTTCATGTAAAAATTGAAATTCTATATTAGTGTATGTCTTCCCTAATTAAAGGCCCTAATACATACACCCGCCATTGCCCAAGCCTCCTCCCTCCATAGGTTTGTTCCCATGAGTCATTCGCATTGAGTTCGGATCATGTCAATTTGAGTCGGGTCATCATTCATTTATTTTTAAGACTCTTAAGGGTTGATTTTAAGTTCAGATCGGCTCATTTTCAATTTATTGTCATTATGTTTGATTATTTTAAGGCCCTATTTTGTTCACCTTATTTTCACTTATTCAGGAAAAATAAGTTTAGGGTTAATAAGTTCAGATAAGCTAAGTTCAGGAAAAATAAGTTCAGATAAGAGTTTATTAGGACTACCCAAGTGTTTATAACTTAAATTAGTTCTAATAAGGGCTAATAAGATCAGATAAGTTCAGATAAATCATATAAGTTCTAATAAGTAAAAATAAGGTGAATAGAACGCACCCTAATTTAATATCAATATTAGAACAATTGGTTCGGTTTGGGTTTAGTTAGGTCAAAACCAGGTCAAATGATTATAGATAAAGTTTGGAATTCAAGTTAGGTATTTCGAGTTGGATAATTGTAAAATATATGTTTTTACAGCTCTACTAGAACATGTAAAGATAAAAACCCATCAAGAGTAACTTGGACAACCCAAGTTCACTTAAAATCTATTTAAAGATACGAGGTCCATTAAAACTCTTGCTTTTTGGCTACTCAAGACCAATAATGAGGCCATACTCTTTGATGATACCTATATCCAAACATAATGTCAAGCTTATTACTCACTAATTGTGGAAAAACCAATAAAGAGAGAGATGCAAGCCAATTTCATCACCCCCTCCCCCCTCATTACCTTTGAATTGAATGAACCTATTTAGTGAAACTGTGAAAGAAAGATGCAAGCAGCTAAGTTCTTCCTCCCTTTCCTTTCCTTCCACGAAACCTATATCCAAACATATTATCTACCTTATTACTCACCAATACAAGGTTCTTATAGTTGTGTCCGAAAATATGAAGGTTATATAAATCAAAGTAAATAAATGCGAGAAAATTGCCCAAATGTCTGATATTTGAAATGAACTATAGTAAAAGGGGTGACTTGTAGTGAGTTCTTCGGTGACCAATTTTTTTAACAAAAGTTTAGTGTTTATTTTTTTAAAAAAAAAAATTTATGAAAGAAATTTAAAGAAATGTAGACACATATTTTTACGAGGAAACCTTTTAGGCCTATCTAGAAGTAAAACCTCAACGGCTCAACCCATTAGAGACTTTCCTAAAAAATACCTTTTCACTACAATTGAACCTTATTCAATTTGCCACAAGTTCTTGAACCAAACTTGTCCCAAAGTTCCTAATCGGAATTGGAACTCAAAAAGCACAATCTGTACGTAACTTGCCCAATCTGAATCTCTTATTCAAATCTCCAACCACGCTCCCAAACTGCTACTCACTTAGGGCATGTTCTCTTACGTTGAAATTCAGTTCAGTTCAGTTCAGTTCAGCTGAGTTCAGTTCAGTTCAATTCAGTTCACTTCAGCTCAATTCAGTTCAGTTCAGTTCAGTTCAGCTCCTAATTTCTTTCTCTATAAAATATTCATTTCAGTTCAGTTCAGTTCAGTTCAGCTGAGTTCAGTTCAGTTCAGTTCAGTTCAGCTGAGTTCAGTCAATGAGAACAGGCCCTTAGCCTCACACTAAAAGCCTACATTTTAAAAGAATTTTCTCGAATCCTCTAACCCCCAAAACCAAATACAACGAAATGAATAACTCCAATAGAAGTATGTAAAAAGTATAGAAAGCAACACATGAAACTTGAAACTGAAATGACATAACTTGACTACTTTGTCGAATGTGCTCTTAGTTCAGCAAAAATTAAGGTAAAGATAACAAGACCTTATAACAAAACCTTATTAGATGTTTGCTTGTTATCATCATAACCTTATAAGATCAGGTTGTACGTGTTAATCAATATGTCATGTTAAGAAAATCGTGCTTAAATTAGACTAATAAAAACCATGTCGGAGTCATGCCGATCTTTCATAAACATAGCTCATGAACAGGCGTAGAACTTAGATTACACGTCATGCTAACGAACTCCTTATTTTGTAAAATGGTGAAAATAAAGCACTTTGACTCGTAGTTGTGCAATACCCCTTTAAACCACTTATGTCACGTACCTCTCATGTTATGTCGGGCTCGTACCTGGCCAACCCTCATGCTAACTCGACCCATGCCGCGCGCTTTAACCTTTAACCGTTACCCATGAGCCCTGAACTCAAACAAGAAACTTTTTCAAAGATCAGCCTTTCAGCATCACTCATCACTCTTTCACACTCATTATCACAGAAAATAACACGAATGACAAAGATAGCATGGAGATATTTGCAGAGAAAGACGAAACAATTTGCCCCAAATGACAAATCTTAACAGACTTATCATGAAATTCTCAAATTTCCATCAAATTCTACGCAATTTTCCCACTTTACACCATCATTCTTCGTCTGCTCAACTGAATTTTCTGCTTAAACCGCCATAACCAAAAGCTTCATCTTCAAATGTCTTCACTATATAACCCCTTTGCTCTTTCTTCTAATCTTCATAACCATAATATTCGATTACTACCCTTTAATTTTAATTTGATTAAGAAATTACCATCTTTCTCAAATTCCGTTTTCATTGGGTCTAATTCTGGAATCTTCCATTCTTCATCAAAGAAGGGTTTATCTTGCTTTTGTTGCTCTATGGCTGTTGAGGTTGATTCTGTTTCTCAGGTATAAATTTATTGTTATTGTGATTAATTTTTAGAAATTTTGATCAAATTTATGGAATTAATTATGTTAAAGAGTTATTTTCTGTATTTTTATGTTGTTAATTTCAGTGTATAAACTGTTTTGATTACTTATATGGATATGAATATGTATGGATTATATGAGTTTGAAATTGATGAATATTTGGAAATGTTGGAGTGACTAAGTGACTAAATTATTACTGTGATTTGTGAAGTGTGTTCTTCTATGGAACAGAAATGTTTGGTTGACACTGAGAGTTAAAACCCTTGTGAGAGAGAAAAAGACCAAGAATGTCGTTTTGAAAAGAATGTATATTTTTAACATGAGAGTGGCCAACCATAGTGTGATGGTAGTTAACCCTTAAGGTCAATGTATCATGATTTGTGTTATACTCGACTAGTTTGAGGTAAGGTTGAGTACATGTAACCTCTATGGATTGGCTAAGTGCGAAATTGAAACTAGGTGATGGGAGGTTGGAGTAGGATTATGGAGTGTACTACTTATTACCTAGGAAAATCTTCACTTTCATCATATACCTTTACATTTTCGATTGATATGACTTTTGGTATCAACCATTATGAATATTTTTCCTTAGAGGTCACACTATTGCGGGAGATAATTTTATTTTGGATGGTAAGAGCATTAATTTTAGTGAAGGTTGGGTGAGTAATTTGAAATTCCTTGATGAAGTATACTTGGGATTTATCTACTAGCTAATTTGAGAGAATTTTTTCTCATAATATCTTTAGACAAGTATATAACATGTGTTTTTTGGTGGATTCATGAGGCAATTAGTCTATGGAGCTAGCCGAACCAACCTAATGTGTTAGATTTGGTTTTAATTGTTGTTTTAGTATTATGCTATACAGTTAGTATGGTAGTGACTTAGGTGCAGTTTCCTACAGCTAAGCTTTGATTCATCACCTTACAAATGTGTTGATGACTTGTGAAAACTTGATTGTTGCAGTTTGAATTGCAAGGGACTTTAAATAGCTCCAGAGCATATTGGCCAAGCAAGTATATCTTTGCCTGGAATGTTGATGTTGGAAATGGTTCATACTACTTGTTTGCGAGTAAAACTGCTGCACTAAGGGTTACGAATGATGGGATAGAAGGTCTGGTTTTATGTCATACTTCTCTGATATATGTACATTCATAATGGAAAATAGACTCTACTCTAACTTGGCTCTTATATGAGTTGACAGGCTATGATGTGAAGATAAAGCTTGACAAGGACAATGGGGGATTGCCAACACATGTAAGATGCTTAATAACTCGCGATAATATGCACTGTCCTTATCATTTTCCGGTATTATCAAATAGGATTTATAATTTTTCTACCCTCCTTCCTCTTTGTTTTCTATACCTGTCTAATAACACATTTGTATGTTCATAACTCCACGTGTTCGTGTCAAGTCTTCCTTGAAAGTATCAATACAACTTGCAAAGTTGCAAGGATGGTGATATGAACTCATGCTTGTAGTTCATACTAGTTTGTACTTTTGCAAAAGTAGTTTTTTTGTGAATCAGTGCTTTAATACTCTCTTCCTTTATTGCTTTGATCTAATCTATCTACATTTTTTAGGTTACTGAAAAGTTTCCTCATATTAGAGGTTACTCAGCCTTCAGAGCTCCTGCCACTCTGGATGTCGAAAGTTTGCTGAAGTGTCAACTAGCAGTTGCTGCTTTCAGTGGTAAGCTTTTAAGTTGTGACCTCGGCCAATTTAAAAGAAATTTATTCAAACTGTTGCCATTTGCAGAAAGATAAATTAATCCTTATAGTTGCCTTGTTATCCTCCACTTTACAGCTACAAAGGACATGAGGATTTTCCTGAGTAGTTTCTTTGTTCTCAATGTTTGAGTGGCAATTTATTTCCTTTGTGTTCAACACTAGAAAAATAATAAAATTTGATTGATATCATTCTTGCAATCTTTGTTCTTCACTGTCCATTTGATAAATTTCCCGGTGCATCTGATGTCTCCGGTAAAGACCTTGATCGTGACAAGCATGCTGGTGTTTAACCCTGGTTAATGACAATGCTTTATTTATACTTGTACAGGTGATGGGGCTTGCAGAAATGCCACTGGTTTGCAACTACCTGGCGTTATCGATGAGTTATATTCTTATGATGGTCCTCTAGGCGCTGTTTTCTCAGAGGACTCCATATCATTAAACTTATGGGCTCCTACTGCTCAAGTATGTTGTCCTTCTCTTTCCTTTTGCCTCCCAGATCTCTTTCAAGACCTGCACTTATTTTAGATCATTATGTGCTTATTTGAGGAAATTGTGTGCTATCTGTTTAAACAAGCAGGCCGTGAATGCCAGCATATATAGGGACCCATTAGGTGGTGAACCGTTACAAACTGTTCAGCTAACTGAATCAAGTGGTGTTTGGAGTGTTGTTGGACCAAGAAGCTGGGAAGGGTGTTACTATGTGTATGAAGTCAATGTTTACCATCATACCACCTTGAGGATTGAAAAATGCTTTGCTATTGATCCATATGCCAGAGGGTATGTCAGTTTTCCTCACACTTGAAAAGTGAATGCGGTGCTTTTAAGCCTTCATCTACTATATCTATTATCAACAGGACCAATAGCATCATATATTTAAGGATACATTTGTTTTATTTTTTGGTTAAACTAGGATTTCAGCAGATGTAAAGCGAACATTATTGGCTGATATAAAGTCTGAATCTCTAAAGCCTGAAGGATGGGATAATCTGGCTGATGAAAAGCCTCATCTTCTTTCTCCTTCTGACATCAGTATCTATGAGCTGCATATAAGAGATTTCAGGTGGGTTTTGTAATATTTTGGAAACAGAATATACAAATTTTGTGAGTTTTACTATCATATATTGCATATATCTCTTGTTAGTGGTAGATACTATTTTGCTACAACTTTTGAATGAAATTTACTGAGACCAGGAAAAATGAACAGCTTTCAGGAAATACTTCTGATAATTTACACACTTGGGTTGGCCCATTTTTGGGGAGATTTAGGTTTATATGAATGCTTCCATTGTAAATCGCCAGGGCTTCAATTTTATTTTTTCTGGTCTTTGTGATTTAATATTATCAATCTTATCATTCGGGCACTGTTGAGGATTTAATATTAACAACTGTGCTCTGTTACAGTGCTTACGACCTTACTGTGAACCCTGACCTTCGTGGTGGATACCTTGCTTTCACATCACAGGTATTTATATAATTTTTGTTCGTCTGCTCTAAAAAACTTTTTAATTCTTGCTTGGATGTTTTCTTCAGTATATCAACTTCAATACTGAACTGACTCATGTTTTAAATTATGAATCCTGTAACTGATTGTGTTCAAGTAAAAGTTCTTCGACCCCCGCCCACACTCCCCCAGCACACACGCGCGCACACACGCGCGCACACACACACAGACAAACACAAAATTCAAACTGGGTAGTGAAGTGAATTTCAAAATGAAAGGAGAAATTTACATGAGATTGATATACTGCCATGAAGAAGAAAGCCCGCGTAGAGAGGAGGGAGCTTAATTTGCAATGTTCTGATGATCTTATCACTGGGTGGTAAAAAAGTCCATGTGTCAAATTAAGCTGGGACTGTCTACATGTTTATGCATCTTTCACAAACTGAAGGATCGATTATAGAAATCGGTAGAAAGGGAAAAGGGGTGTAATTCCAATTTCATTTCCCTACTCTTCACATTAGCCAAGTTTATTTAGAATATCTTACTTGATGCTGCATCTGATGGTGTTATTGAGTGTTATAATCACTATTATATCTCCCTAATAATGGTTTAAGTTTTGGGAACCAAGACCTTTATAATTATACTACCTCCGTTAATGGTTATCTGCAACTTAGGGGTATTATTTGTGAGATATAAAATATTCCAAAGTTGCAGATAACTACTAACCAAGGTAGTATAATTTATATTGGTTAAGATCACCTTTACAGTCTTTGTGTGTATAATTACATTGGCTAAGCTGAGCTTTACTTTCTTTGTGTGTATAATTATAATGGCTAAGCTGACCTTTACAATGAGAAAGAATATTTTATGTAGCCTTACTGATTAAACTTCTACTTGAAGGACTCTGCTGGTGTTAATCATTTGAAGAAGTTATCAGCTGCTGGTCTTACTCACGTGCATCTGCTGCCAAGCTTCCAGTTTGCTGAAGTTGATGATGACAAAAAGAAGTGGAAATTTGTTGGTAATTACTATTGCCTGCCTTCTCTAACAATTTGATGCTAACATGTGTAGATCACACATAACAATGAACTTTTATCTAGAATAGGAACAAACATTGCGAAATTGTGTTAGTAGCCTTTGAAATTATTTGCTTGGTTGATCGCTCCCCAACTGAAGTTTCCATTTGCATCGCAAACACTAACATTCAAAGCAGCGTAGACTTTATTGAAACTTTTCTGCCTAAGATGTGAGAGCAAGCGTATTCTCTTGATTGAATACTTCAAGTCTTAAAGATCTTATAGCCTTCAAAGAAATCAATTTTGTTGTGGAACATGTAGGATAATAAACCATGATTTTAACTATGCTTAAATATGTCAACTTAAAAAAATATTATTGCAAACATTATGTCAAAGGTATATGTTCGAGGGGATTTAAATCTAAAATTGTATGGCCTTGGCCTCTACATGCGTTGACACTAAGTTATATTCCTGAAAAGTCACCAAGTTTTGGCAGACTAAATCTCCTTTTATTGGCTCTTAGTTCCGGCTCTCTGAAAGTGGTGCGTTCCTTCAGGCTGCTTTATCAGTAAATCTGATAATAGTCTTATTCTTTGTTAATATGCCTCAAATCCTTTATTTGAGGTCCTTAAATAGAATATTTTATTATTTTAGATAGATGTGAGTATAGACCCAATGGCTTGGCATAAAAATGGGGCCCTAAAAGCTTGGTGTATTGCTCAGTGTGAACCACTAACAGTATCATTTCTAGGAAGTTATGACCCACTATGGTTAATGCTTGAATCTGGAAAAAAAGTTTATTAAAAAATGAGATGTTTACTTTGAACAGATGAAAGGTCCTTACGGAACAAGCTGTCTATGGCTGTTAGAATTTAGCTTGCATTTGTTTTCGGTTATTTAGCTTATTTCAGTATTCCCATTGATTTCTTACCGTCTTTTAGTTGATTCTTATCCATTTGCCATGAAGTCATTTTAAATTAATAATATTAGTATGTATTGGGCTCTATGTTTAGTCATTTCAATGATAAGAACCTTTTTCCAGATACTAAGATGTTAGAAACACTACCACCTGATTCAGAAGAGCAACAAGCTCAAATAACTGCCATCCGTGATGAGGATGGGTATAACTGGGGGTAGGCTTCAATCCCTTTGGATTATAATTAGTTCAAAATTCCCTTCTCTTGCAACATTACTGGTATTTTGTTACTAATTTTTCCTTTTATGAAGATATAATCCTGTTTTATGGGGGACACCTAAGGGAAGCTATGCAACTGATCCTAATGGCCCATCCCGTATAATTGAGTTCAGAAAGATGGTCCAGGTGTGTATCTTGCTTTCTAGTCTTTTATCATGGAGAAAAAGTGATCTTTTTTAGAGCTAGAATTCAGATCTAGCTTTCAATTCAATCATAAAACTAAAATATTTACTTGGTTACAGGCATTAAATCATATTGGGCTTCGTGTGGTGTTGGATGTTGTTTATAACCATTTAAATAGCAGTGGGCCATCCGATGTAAACTCTGTTCTTGACAAGGTGTGCATATTCTTCATTCCATTTTATCCTTCCCTATGAATTTTCATTCCCATCTGTTTAACCTGGTGTTAAACATATTATTGATAGATTGTTCCGGGTTACTACTTAAGAAGGGATGCTGATGGTGCTATTGAGAATAGCACATGCATAAATGACACAGCTAGTGAGCATTACATGGTTGAACGTCTGATTTTGGATGATTTAAAACACTGGGCCATCAATTATAAGGTGATTGACTGATTTTGAATTGTCGAATCTTTCTCCCTTATACTTTATTTTGTGATTTTGTTGCTTATTGTTGGATTAAAAGAAGAGGGAAGCCTTAGAATCTTCCTTTTCATAGACAGTGGTTTACACCTTGGCCACATTTTAATGGACCAGAAAACTGAATATGATTATTTTGTGCGTTTGCTATTAGCTTTAGATGGCAGGGCGCAGGTCGCTTTAGGACTAGCACCTAGTATTAGACGTTTAGACTAGGCTGAGAGCTTTCCCTTTTTGTCAATTATTGTTGTTAAATAGTTCTTTATTTTGTTATTTCAGTTTCATCATGCAAATGTCTGAAATTTGTATTTTATGACCACCCTTTCTTGCAGGTTGATGGTTTCAGATTTGATCTCATGGGCCACATCATGAAACATACAATGGTATGTATTTGTAACTTTAAGAATTTCCCTTAATTACAGATTGTAGTACACTGGTAATTCTACGCCATCATGGATTTTGATCTCTCTTTCTTAATCTTCTAGTTTAATTTTTGGATAACCTTGACTGCTGGGTGAGTGAAATGTAATCAGTCATGTAATAGATACATACATAAGCCCTTTATATTCCTATTCCTAGAACCTGTGAATAGATACATAATTTAGCTTGAAATCGTGATTTCATGATACCTAATTTACTTTGCTGTCCAGAGAACCTCCACTCTCTTATAACCTACTTCCTCCCATTTCTCAATAGTAGCACCATCTTGACTTTTATGCTAATCCTATACTAACTTTGGCCACATGTGTTTACTAATATATAAAAAATAAATCTCGTCATTAATTGCTGTTGTGTTAATCTCAATATACATATTATATATATTTTTATAGTTGTCATAAAAGCATAATTAAAGATATTAATGGTCAAAGCAACGTATTGGCAAACATGTCTAGTCAAAATGATGCAAATATTAAGAAATTTAGGTAGTATATGGTATTATTATAATCTTTCCCTTTCAAACCCTTTCTCGGTAATTCATTTTTTATTTATTATTTATTTATTTATTTATTTTTTTTCTAGAGGAAACATAGGCTACTTAAATATGCAATTTCTGAATTGTGCAATTGAAAGTATACATTAGGAATTCCCTTCGCGAGGAAGGCTTCCTAATGATTAGTATTTTCTTACCTTCAAGGAAAAAAAAAAGGAAGAAAGAAAGAAAGTAACAATAGCCTGGTAGCTGACTGAATTGTTTGGCTGGAAACAACTGTAATTGGCTCTCTTCCCGCTGTCTGAAATTTACCTGTTTCTAGATGAAAATAATTCTAAGTTAATAAGCTACTTCTTTGGTTTGCTTTCTATAAGTATGTGTCAATCAATCAGCTCAAAATTTGAATCTAAATGACAGTTTTTACTGGTTACAGGTGAAAGCAACAAGCATGCTCCAAGGCCTTTCAAAAACCCAAGATGGTGTAGAAGGTTCAAGCATTTATATGTAAGTGGCAACCGTTGATGGTCTCTAAATTTTATCACTTGTATACACAAGTATAATTGCATTTCCCTTCGTTTCTGAGTTTGCCAATTATTTTAAATAAATCCTGTCTATTCTGTCTTGGTTCTATTGTTTGGATTACCATATGATCCTTCAGATATGGTGAAGGATGGGACTTTGGTGAGGTTGCAAATAATGCACGTGGAGTAAATGCATCTCAAATGAATCTTGGTGGCACAGGAATTGGAAGGTAAATTTTCAATGTTTGTCCCCTTCAATGTGTATATTTTTGTGACCAAAAACGGTGGATCAAAATTAATGTCAACTGTACTATGTGCTTAACTTAAATGTCTATATCACACAAAATGGGATATCATGTGGTTTTTAATTGTTCAGTTTCTATATTAACTAGTATGTGGCTTGGGCCTGGGTCGTTAGTTTGAATATCCTATTGTATTATATGAGTTCCAAACTACAAAACATGTAATGGAAACTAGCAAAAGATAGAATAGCTAATGAAAAGAAACACAATATAAACATCTCTTATCCACATTAGTTATGTTTGGGTTGAGTATGCAAGCATAACTAAAGATAGGTTAGATGGCAAGAGTTCTAAGACTTCTAACTCATTTCTTGTTGGTCTGGATTTCAAAATTGATAAGTGTTCAAAAAAGTGTACATGCCACATGGATATAGACTGTACCATATACATGAAGTTTTTTTTGTTTTTTTTGGTTAAAGTACATGAAGCTTACTAGTTAGTAAGACACCAAGACTGGCCCTATTGGGTCTGGCTCTCTGAGGCCTAATAAGTAATACCAATTATGGTATGAAAGCTATCCCCTGGGAACCACAGCTAAAGATCTTCAAGAACAGAATTTTGTGACCGTGTATCAAACCTGGGCAGTGCTTCTGGGCAAGCGACGAGGAATTGAACATGCCACTAACTACAAGTCTCTTTAATTATTTGGTAGTGATGCGAGGAATTTATCCCTTTTGTCTTAAGTGGGGTAACTTAAATTAATCACTATTTGCATTTATTTTCTTGTCCTTGATAAAATAAAATGTTCAATATTCTTGACTTATTATGCTTTCTGTATATATAATATCTTAGCCAAGCAGAACTACTATCAGTCAATTACTTTTAATCCTGCCAAATCTTTTTCAGTTTTAATGATCGAATTCGAGATGCTGTGCTTGGCGGGGGCCCTTTTGGCCCCCTTCTTCAGCAAGGTTACGTGACTGGCTTATCTTTACAGGTATATTATTCTTCATGTGGATCTTCCACTAAGTAATTTGTCTTTGTGGTTTCTCTGTGTGTGAAATCTTTTATTTTAAATTGTATAATTTTTATCAATAAAGTAAAATGAAGCAACAGGCATTCTTGAGTCTTTTAATCTTTCCTGATCCGCAGCCTAATGATAATGACCATGGTGGCAAAGCTAATGCAGATCGTATGCTCGCTGTGGCAAAAGATCATATACAGGTTGTTTACTCAGTTCCTTTCTGATTTCTCCATAGATAATGACAAGGATACAGTGATCATTAAATATTAATTCTCTATAGAATTAGTTTGTACCTCGTTCTGTGCTATTTTTAGAAAGCAGTTGCCTTGCAAACGATTTGCTTTGTATAATTTTTTCTTGCTTGAAGAAGATAAAGACTATAAATTATTGTTACATGCTGTTTTTCGTTTATCTTTAAGTATTTTGGCGGAGTAATGATATTTAATTTGTATAATATCGGTAATTGGAGTGACGTTGGTATTTTTATTTTTCCATAGGTAGAGGTTTTAAGTGTTGTCTTTGATGTGATCAGAATAGTTTACTCATTTTACATATATCATGTTTTTCATAAAGTATAGAGCACAGTCCCATGTCTTTTTTAGTAATTAATATGCTCTTGATGGGACTATGTTGCTGTCAAGAAAGAAAGATTGATAGGTGAAAAACCATGTATACTCCATCTGCATTTACTTATCATACTCAAGGAAGGTACAAAATCTAAGGAACATATTTTTTGGTCTCCTAATATCTTTTTGTCTTACAAGTTCCTACCAACCACAATTTCCCTTCAAAAGTGTCAGTGCTCAACATATTACTATAGAAAGCTAACAAATATTTGGGACATCCTAACAAGGAAATTCTGAATAATCTGAGGGCAGAGGAGTTATGTATTCAAATTTATTGCACTTTTATATGTCTTTTTGACTGATGTCTTATTAGAAGGATTTTATATAGGATAAACTCTAAATCCCATTGCAGGGCAGGCATAGGCTTGTTTTGTGATTAGTATCAGTCTGTAATCCGTTCACTCTTTCTGAAGTCTATAATATCCAAGGCTAAAACCAATCACCTACCCTGCACTCTCTCCCTCCTTTTATAGTGGGAAAAACTGAAGGTGAACTGGGGTTGAACTAATAATGTTTCAGGCAGATTATAGATTCAATGTCTTTAATTTGTCTGACAACTGTCTCTTAAAGTCATCACCTCGTTCTTGATCTCACGACTGCAGTATAATCTCTGCTATATTTGCAACTTTGTAATTGTAATATTTTTTGCCAGCTGAACCATCTACAGAACAACCAGCAACAGATTCGCATCAGATTCAATTCTTTGTTTAAGTTATTGCAGTGGGTTAATCAAGTTCGCTTTTTTTTTTTTTTTTTCTTTGGTATAAATTAGGTTGGGTTGGCAGCAAACTTGAGAGACTTCATGCTGACTAACTGTGATGGCAGACAGGTAATTGCTTTTTCAACAAAATTCTGATGTATTACAAATTCTTTTAGTCGCTGACCTCAAAAGGTTTTTTATTTTTTGATGTGAGCTTCGTATTTATGTGTCTCTCCTCTTCACCATTCATTTGTTCTTAGTTTGAATTGGACTTCTTTAAACAGACTTGATCACTGTTTATTTGTGTTCAATTTTGCTACGTTTTCTTAAGCTAGCATTACAATAGCAATTACTATCATTAACAGCATCTTTCTTCATCATCAGCACCTGAATTTTATAACATGTCTCCGTTGATCAATAGCAATTACTATCCTTAGCCCTCAAAGATGTATGTATCACCTCTCTATCTTTCCTATATATGTTGATCAATTGTGAATGATGCCAAATTGCCTACATAGCTAAGCAACTGATGTGAAAATGAGGGTGTTTAACTTTGTGGATTCTGTGTAAGTTTCATGACAATGATCTTGAGTGAGATCAATATTTATCCATAGTTTATGACTTGCATTTAGGCAAACTTAGAATACACCTAACAAGCAGAAGCTTAATAGTAGACATTCATTTTTATACTCTCCATTGTAAGTCATTCATTATAGTTATTAGATAGCTATAGCATTTATCCAGTTCATTGTGTGCCTTCCAAATGACACTACCTAGAATCTTCTACCGTAGACCGCAAAATGAGTTGGAACTGGAACTAAGTCCCAGCTTAATCTGATAAAATCTTTCATATTTTGGATTCCTCCTTGTGCCCTGGATTATTTTGCTAGAGCTTACCATTAATTTCTGAAGGTGATGACAAGGTCCTATATGTTCGGTTTCTATTTTATTCTTATGCTGGTCAACTTGCGTAAACCTTTGTTTTGCCTTTCAGGTAAAAGGTTCTGAAGTTTATACATATGGTGGATCACCGGTTGGGTATGCTATGCAGCCTATAGAAACTGTGAGTATCAATTCGAAAATCTGTTTGAATATCAAACTTCATTAGATGCATCCCAAATTCCCAAGGCTTGCTAAATATGTTTTGTCGATTTCTTACTTTTACCTTATATCTGCAGATCAACTATGTCTCAGCTCATGATAATGAAACTCTTTTCGATATTGTCAGTTTGAAGGTACATATTTGCAAAAGTCCATAATTTTCTCCAGTCAAGGGACTGAAGATTATCTTTCCTTAAATCTAATATTGTGATGTTGGTTATCCAGACTGCTACCTATACTTCGCTGGACGAGAGATGTAGGGTAAATCATCTAGCTACAAGTATCATAGCACTTACCCAGGTTACTATTCTTGATTCTTAATATTTTACAAAATCTTGTGCTATACTACTGCCAATTGAAGTTAAGTGTTGCTATAACTTGAGAAAAGAGAGATAAATATATGTTCCAGAACAAAATCGGAGTACATACTGAAGTTGAAACTAGAATGCCTGTATAAAAAAAAACTGTTACAACTGCATGGTAAAGTACTAAAGTTTCTCCTTTGGCATGGCTTAATAAGGTTACACATTCTAGCCTTACCCCTAACTATCCTTAACTAAATTGAATTTGTTATTGGAGTATTTTATGCAAGAGAAAATTTGTGGTGAGAAGTGATGAAGAGACATAAGTTAAACACACACTACTACAGAGGGGAAGAAACCTATACAGAATCAATAAAGAAAACAGACAGGTCCTTGACTTGGTGTGACTGGATAGATAGATGATTCATACTATGTAATGTTTTAAGCTTAAATGCCTCTGATTAAAACAATATATATTGCATAAAATACCATGTTTTCTGAATGTCTTCTACAAGTACAGGGAATACCTTTTTTCCATGCTGGTGATGAGTTGCTACGTTCGAAGTCCATTGACCGCGATTCTTACAACTCTGGTGATTGGTTTAACAGGTTTGTGATGATTCCATTTTTTATTTTTTTCAGTCCAAATGTCTGCAAAATTAATGTCATATTCTGTTAACTACACTATATACTTATACACTCCTGTTCTTATGTCTTTCATCAGATTGGACTTCAGCTATAATACCAATAACTGGGGCGTTGGTCTTCCTCCCAAGGATCAGAATGAGAACAATTGGCCTATGTAAGCTTTGTTTCTTTTATATGGTTTCATATCATGTTGCCATTCCTTCATTATCGACTTCTTGCTCAACTCAAATACTATATGGGTATACCCTTTCAGAATCAAGCAAAGACTGGAAAATCCATCATACAAGCCTGACAAGAGTCACATTATTGCTGCTGTTGAAAATTTCACCAACTTATTGCAAATTAGATACTCTTCCCCTCTTTTCCGTTTAAGAAGTGCTAAGGATATTGAGGTAAAAGCAGATAATTTGCATCACTATCAAACTACATGGTTTCACAAAACTAATACGACCTTTTAACTAAAAGCTAGATATGTCTTTAATTAACTGCATGGGCCTATAGTTTGCTAATATGGCCAGTAATGCTGCTAGGGAAGGATTATAAGATTATATATATGTTTCATCTTAGCATTCTAAAAATGAAGTCATACTTTTCCTTTTATTTAACTATGTGACTGATATATAGAAACAAACTTTATGCATGATTTTTGATGTTTCTCAGGATCGAGTACGCTTCCACAACAATGTCCCTTCTTGGATTCCTGGGCTTATAGCTATGAGCATTGAAGATGGTCATGCAGGTGCCTCTGGCTTGTCGCAAATAGATCCCAAGTAATTTTGTGAAACTCTTGCACTTCTCTCTAGTTAAAGTTTATTAATTTTGTCGGCTACTAACATATGATAGATGGGAAGAAGTACATTTGAACACTTTTTTTTTTATACAGGTTCCAATATATTGTTGTACTGATCAATGTTCAGCCTACTGAAACCAGATTTACTAACCCAGATTTTCGAGCTAAATCTCTACAGCTACATCCAGTACTGGTAACAAATACTTGCTTTTTATTCTGCGTTTCTTGCTCACTCTTGGTCCAAATATCTAGAACTGTCAAAATTGATATAGCATGACTACTTAAAATAAACTACTCCAATTCTAACTGAAACTAGACAACATGATTTTGTTCTGAATCAGATTGTCCTGGCCTAAAATATAATAATATAACTGTTAGATTATGCTTATGTGGCCCTCCGCGAATTAATCCATGAATAATGACTTGCTACCCAAATGTAACTCGGACTGAATTATTGCCACTGGTATGTGCTTTAGGTAAATAAAACTCTGGTCATCACTAATTATTTTGTTTCTCTTGTCCTTGAAATCTATAAAGTATAAACCTTTGGCAAGGAAGCCCACTTATAATGACCTATCACATTTCTCAAATTCTGTGAAGTGTGAACTAGAACTACAACTTAACATTCTATGTCACTCTCCTAACAAAATTAATTCTTGTCACTCATTTTAATTCTTTGTTGTCTCCTTCTGCACTCTGCAGTCAATGTCAGGGGACACGATCGTTAAGGAGTCAAAGTATGAGCCTTCTACTGGATGCTTTACTATACCTCCTAAGACGACTGCTGTTTTTGTTGAACCACGGCATGTTTAAGATGAACTTGGAAGTTGATGTCCAAGATGGCGACTGCATAGGAGGGTCATAAAGCGAAGTTTCTATCTGCACACCTACAACGTTCAACACACATACAACACAACAATGCCTGCTACTACTGCGGCCTCAAAGTAATAATATAGCTCTAGCACAATAATGCCACAAATAAAATCTATCTTTATCTATCTCCAAAAGTAATTTAATGGTTTTGTAAGTCAGTTTCACTTCATAGTTCATCTCAAATTTCCTTTAAGACCTGTCTAAATCTTACTTACTTCTTAAGTTCGTATGTTGTAGACTTGTAGTAGTGATTTTGTTATGCAGAAATAAAACAATGTGGCAGAATAAAAATGTGTTGTTAGTCATTAAATGCTCGTGCCTTACATACGTGCTTTTCATTATCGTGAACTCTTAACAAGGAGGGGAACTTGTAAAAATTGTTGAATGAGATCATGCTTTCTTGCTGGAGTTCCTGATTTAGTTTAAAGAAATGATCCCAACAGGGTAAATACGCCTTGCGATTTGAATTGAAGATACGCGAGATTGGTAAGTCAGATATCAGCACACAATAAACACTGTCTTACCACATATCCAGCACACAATACATAATCTGAGCACAAATTTACAGCTTGATAAGTCAGATTATCAGAGTTGGAAAACCAATTCAGTTCTCTTCATCAACAGGAACAATCTCTTAATTTGATTTGATGAAATGAAACTGTGTTCAGTTTGACACTTTAGTTACTTGCTGAAATATACTGATTGCTTAAAATTTTGCAGTTTGTTCTGATATATCTGCACATTTTTTCTTCATGCTGCCCAATTGCCAATTCCATGCATCACAGATTCTCGGTTTTTAGCATCAGATTTCATGCATCACAGATTCACATTTTTTTTCTTCATGCTGATAATAATTCCCGCAGTGGTCTTATTATCAGCATCAGATTTCATGCTAACAAAAACCATAGGATCGCGCTCTGGTTCTCTGGATCTTCTAGTATTGGTAATTAACTCTCAAGAACAATTTTTTTTTTTTTTTACATTGTATGGGTATGTTCTCTTCATATTATTTTCAGTTCAGTTCACTTTTTAATTTCCTTCTCTCATAAAATATTCAATTCAGTTCATTTCAGTTCAATTTAGCTCCAATAAATGAATATTTTATGAGATAAGGAAATTAAGATAAGAACTAAACTGAACTGAACTAAACTTATTGGAGCTGAACTGAATTGAAAATAAGCTGAAGAGAACAGGCCCTAAGTATCCCCTTCCTCCAATTTCACTATAGTTGTAATATTGTCTTATACATTAACACAAATAGGTTAACCTCCCAGTCTCATAGTAAGTCGTAATTGTAACTTGTAATACCGTCTCTTATAGAAATTTTAATGAAATGCTCAATTCAAAATTCAACCCGCCTCCCTCAAATCTTCCTTTTTTTGACATGTATACTATAATGATTTATAATAATCAATAAAATTACTCAAAATTACAAGCTTGAATTGAGTAGCTAGATTAGATTATATTGTGTTAATACCATACTTAACAAAAGATAGTAATAAAATGAACAAGAGGCACACTACTAGCACACTCTAGCATAAAAAACAAATATAACATTGCCGATGAAAATTTTGAACATAGAAGAGAACAAAAATGGCATTATTATAAACTATCAAGTTGAATTTAAGTAAAACTTTAATTTTATGCAAAAAATATCACAAGAAAAATATCTCATGCACAAACTTTATTATATAGAAATTAAAGAAAATAAATACAGTACTACGTATTTATGAAAGTGGCCACAATCTTTTTGAGCCTCTTCCTTAACCCTTGAGCCCCATATAAATCTAATACATGTAAACGATTGGTTATCCATGATTCATTGAGTATATTTTGTCAAAGACTTCATCATTTAATCAAATAAATATCACAAATTTATCTTTTTATTAATGATAAAGGGCCAACATGATAATATCATATGAAACAATTGCATTTTGTTGCCATACTTACCTTTTGAATGTGCTTAAGAGTTCATTTCTCTAAAGTTTTTGGACGGTGGATTCCGAGACTCGGGAACCACCCCTACCTCCGGAAATTTGGTGATTGTTTATTATGTTTTCTTGATGCAAAAATGCTAAATACCCTTGTCATTTGGAATTAATAGTCTGGTCGTCCTAACCCCTCCTAATTAATTAACCATGTTACGTAGTTTTACAAAATAATTAATTAAGGAAATAAAATCTTTTAGTTCTCTAACCTTGATTTCAATTTAGAGGATATTTTGGCTATGAGTTTGTCGTTTAATTGTATTTAATGATCTCGTGTAAAAAGATATGACAATATCATGTCTCTTAAGAGACAAAAGAGATGATTTTATCGTTGTTCATTAAATTATCTTGCTAAGCTAATTTCCTTTGGTAATAATAATATATTTGGGCGCTTTCATATATAATACAAGTAATAATACCACTTGATATACTACCTTTGTTTTATATTGTGTGCACTATTTACTAAAAAATAGATGTTACACATAATGTGTTATACGAGTAAATATTTTTTTTAAAAAAGTTATCATTTCTCTCTATCACTCTTCTCATCATTACATGCATTTCTATCTCTCTCTCTCTCTTCATTTAACATTTACAAACTATCGTTAGTGATATAACCTTGTTGACTAATAAGGGTTATAACTTGCTGTATGATAACTCATAAGGGTTTGTTGCCAAAATATCGACCCAAGGAATCCATGTGACCCAAGCACAAACATATACGAAGTATATTGTTATGAATCTTTATTCCTATGCTAATTCTTAGATCAATTAAACTTTTAAGCTTAGAAAACCATATGAATCTCCTTACTTAATCTACTTATTTCAATAAAATAGATGTTTTGTAAGATCGAGGTGATTACCTTATTAAAATTTCTGATTCATGGATAAGAGTCAAGGAAATTATATTATTGTTGCTTATATTTTCATTCAGAACAAAACCTTTTAGCATATATTCACTCATATTGAATTGAAGCAATATGCATATAATGTCAATACTCCCTTTATATCTATATAGAAAAGACAAACGAGCAGTAAATTATGACGATACTTAATGCAATTTACCAAGATATTATTAATCCATTCTTCGTATATAATAAATTTTTCGTTGAATTGATTACTTAATTTATAAGTTACTCGTAGGTATTAATATGTGAAAATTGCCCTAACTTCTTAAGTATTTTATAAAGGAAAAAATAATGTGTACCATGCAATTAAGACCACACATTATAACATTATTATAATACACCATTTATAGTAATATTACTTCGTATCTCATATAAAAATCTACTATATTTGGCTTTTTTTTTATATATAAATAATTATGCATAGCTAGGTGCCGAGGTGTAATAACTTGGGGCTAGGGTAGCTCCTAAGATTTACAAAAGGACACTTTACTGTCCGCCACGTTTCAATTATATTTCCATATCACCTTAAAAAAATATATGCAACATTATCATCTTCATACTCTATTGTTCTTTGCTTTTACGTCATACATTCATGTTACAAAATATCTTCTCTTTGCATTGATACGTTATACGAACTACGAAGTATATGCACGTTTACCTCAACCTTTTTTTACAACTTACAACACGACACTGTTGGCTATGCTGGCGTTTTGTGACTATGCCATGTGAAGCAACGAACTACTTATGAGTGGATGTTTTATAGTAATGTGACTTCATATTCATATGGAGTACCTCGAATATGTAAAATTTGTATGAGACGGACTTACTACCTCTGTTACAGGTTATGTGCAACGATTAGACATTTTTCCTCTCTGCTTTATGTCAAATCGTTGCACATAACCTGTAACGGAGGTAGTATGTTTACTTTGATTTATATGTATTCTGAGATTAGATTGAAGCTGAATTGCTTATTTTGTGATTATTTTTGTTGATGTATAAAGGTTTTGATGATGAGGGACTTAAATTGAAGCAAACTCATCTAATAAAGGTTTCTCAAGTGTTTGTTTAGCTTAGGTGAAATTGATCTTGGAGATGGAAGAAGTAGCTGATGCTAGGAAGCCTTGAAGAAGCTCTTTATCCAGAAAGTTATTCAATAAGAAGAAGAGTTCCCTCACATGAGCTAAGTTCCCTAACAGGAACCTGAAGATGAATGACTAAGTTCTTTGGAGGAACTTAGTAAAGCGTGGAGCCCAAGTAAACCTACCAGATCAAGAGCGCAGCGCAGCAATAGTTTAGTTAAGATTTTATCTTCTAGATTTATTGTTAAATATGTTAAGTAGGATATGCATGGAATTTATTAGAGGCGTGACAAGATAGCTTGGCAAATTAATTAAAATCGGAAAATATAAAAAGATAGAATTCAAAAAAGATTTTAACTTAAATGCTTATTTCCTAAAATCTGTTTGATAAAAAGATATTATGCTTTTTAACGAAATATGTCTATCTTATTTTCTGAAAAGATTTTCTTCACAAAGATTTGTTTAAAACCGTGTTTTAAGATAAGTTAAGTTTAACTTATTTATCTTTTTGAAAACCTACTTTCTATACAAGTCTTGCTTGTATAAATAGTAGAGAATGAAATGAGTTAAGGTTTTTGTGATTTTTATGCGTGAAGAATTACAGAGCTTAAATTGTGTAAGTTTGCCAAGCTTATAAACTTGTCATATTAGTTTCGGGTTTCATGCATAGCTTGCCTATCATATACTAGGTGTTTATTTCTTGTATTTGGTTTGGGTTAATTGGGAGAGAGTATTTATTTATCTTGTTTAAAGTGTTAGCTTCTGGTGAGAAGGGGAAGATTTGTACTTGGGGAGTACGAGAGATTCTAAGTGTGGGACTTAGACAAGGTAGAACAGAGTGCTATTCTGTAGAGGGTTCATTTAGGAACTTGAGAGTATAGACTATATTATAATAGGTTGTAACGTGGTGTTTGCCCTATTATAGTGAAAGTGTTTGTGTTTGAAATCCCTAAGGTAGGGTCGAGGTTTTACTTCTAGTTGGGCACTAGAAGGTTTCCTCGTAAAATACTGTGTGCTTTACAAGTTCCTGTTTTATTCTGTTTTGTTCTGTTTTATATTTCGAAAAATAGTCACTAGGAACTCATCTACAGTTCACCCCCCCCCCCTCTTGTAGAGTTCGTCTCAACTAACAACTTCGGTTTACTAATTGATTCTAAATTAAATCTTTTTAGACAATCAATTAAGATATGCATGCATGATGTGCTCATAGTTTGAGGTTTAAAATGTTGTTAAGAAGACAAGTGAAAAGCATAGCAAAATTTTATTATATAATCAACAAAGTTAATACATGATGTACGAAGTTAATGTTTTAAGCTTGTATATTGGAAATTGTACTATTAACCCTTATAAGCGTTGTTACATACTAGTTTTATACGAAGTATTGGAAACAAAATTGATGAATATATGTAAATGCTTGGCCCTAAAATATTCCTTAGAAGTTTTCACATTGTTCTAACGTAGAGTTAATTGGTATCTTTTGTTCAATTATTGTTAGTTTCTTCATTTCTTAAACTACTACATGCATTGTTGCAAGCAATCCATGGAATTGAATCTAAGATTCATTATTTGATGCATGCAAGAAATTATAATATAGCTAGTTACCTTACAATATAAAGAAGGGACACTAATCCTATTTTATTTTAAGGTTGCTAGATATATAATAGAATCATTAACATATAAACGTCTATTGTACACATATATATGTATAAAAAAATATGAAACATAGACTCGTAGCTCAGTCTTATACCCAAATGGTGCGTACATATAAGAATCTTTGACTATATATGTTGCTTTTATAGTATTATTTATTGACATTAGAACATATATGTGTGACACAAATACACAATACAATATATTTAATTTTATTTAGTATTGAAATGGTCAACCGATAACGTGCCAAAAATTTAATTTTTTTTAAGAGAAATTTATTAAATCAAATTAAGGATGACGTTGGTCATCCATGAAAAAGTGGCTTACCTATTAAGCTAAAGAGTCGGCAACATGTTGCTAAGCAGCTAAGCTTACGTTGTGTTTACAATTGGTTAGCCACCAAAAAATGTTCACTGAATAAAAAAATGTTTACAAACTACAGTTGTAAGTTAATTCTAATTAAGTTGTATATACACTTGTATTAACATTTCTTAAATTCAAACAACAATTGTTAGCAAGTTGTACTATACGTATTTAACTTTTCTTAATTATTCAATATAGAAAATTGTATTTGTGTCTCATCAACCTCATTTTCAATCTTATTTTGCTTATGTAGTTAACTCCATCTTGTATATTCATGTGATTAGAACTTAATTGATGTAACGAGTTAGAGCTAGGATATGTTTAGGGTTTTATAACGACAACAAAATTAGTGTGTGTTTGTGTTTGTTTATTTAAAAATAAGATTCACTACAAAAATTAATTCTTTTATGATGGCCCATTAATGATAATAAGCTCAAATTTTGTCCCTAAATCAACATTTTTAATGAATGTCTTTTAGCCCGTTATAAAACATACTCAACTTAATACAAAACACCCAAACAAGCTCATAACGAGAAATCTCATAATAGTCTTTTACGATGGGTTAATGACAAGATTTCCCGTCGTTAAATTAATGGGATCTTTTCTTGTAGTGAGTTGTTGTTTCCTTTTTCTCATCTTATGCCTCCAACAAATTCTCATGTACCTTTCTACACAAACCCAAAACTAATAATATACTTCGTATTAGACTAACTAGAACATCTTGATCTATTAATTTGTCTATGTCGTCTAATGTATAGACAATACACAAACATAAACACCGAATTTTGAAATTATTACAAAAACCTCCAATCTATTATTATTTGACTCTCTATCATGCATATCACTATATACGTACGGTTCATGTGAATTTATTCCATAACCTAAGCTATAGTTTATAATTCCATCATCACATAAACTTTCGTAGTTAACTTCCCCTCTCTTAAAACTAAGCTTATACTTAAGTTGTCTTATTATTAATTAAGAGATAACTTATATTATACAAGCCTAATAAGTTGTTAGCATTATTAAGATTACTTATCGCTTTGATAAATTTTCTAACAACAATTTCTTAGTTGTTCAATAGACAAAAATTGATTAAGTTTTGTCGTATTCTCTTACGTTTTTAATGATTTTAATAATAAATTATTTAGGTTCCAAATTTGACTTGAAACTTTTTTTTATATTGTGTAATTACTCTGCAATTGGTGAGAGTGACATGCAATTAAAATAGAAAAATTAATAATTGTGCGACAAAAATAATTAGTGTACAACAACAAAATAACAGCAGCCAATGAGACGAAGAGTATAAATGTATTAGCAAAGTACATTAAATTAAAAAACGTGTCTTAGAACTATTCGTGAAATTACGGCTGCAAGTTGGTAATGATTACAAAATACTTTATAATTTTCTTGAATTAGAGATTATAGATACAAAGAATAGAGTCTCAATTGATGAGAAACTTTTGTTGATTTCGTGAAAAGTAATATAAGTTTAAAAGTAGTAATTAATCAAGATTTAGGTACTACAACTTGTATGTTTTTTAGACTTAGAGCACTATTTGGCGGCTGATATGATATGGCCGTGCATATAATTGGTTATGTATAAAGGGATTATCGATTTCAACATGATTTCTCTATCCAAAATTAATATATAGGCGTTATTGAATCTTATTCGTCCAGTATTTATGTATAATGTTCAAGAAACATACATGTACTCGTATGTGACTAACAATATATGCAAACTTTGACCTTGCTAAAATAATTATATATGTATGTACTCGTTAAAATACCAAGTGATGAGTTGTACGCTTAGATGGCTCAATAATGTAGAAGTACTGAGTATGTACTATTTCTATGAAAAATTGGTTTTACAACAAATAATTATAACTATGAACAAGTACTAGATTCTCAAAAATGAGATTGGGAATAATCAAACCGTCAATGCATGTGATAAAATTCAAATAGTCAATTACCATAGTTTATTATGCATTTACCAAACATTAATCCGTAATTAACTTACTTACCTAAGTGTAAAACCCTAAATTTAAATTATTAAAAAAAATGATCAGTAGATAGCTTATGGCCTTAACTGTATAATGTGACTTGTAAGTTATCAAACTTTCTAAACAATTCAACCACCTTTGTTATCTGATCTTAGTTGTTAAGAGAGTGACCAATTTTGTTTGTTTTCTAACAATAATTACTCTAATTAGGTTCCAAATTTGACCAATATTTTTGGAGTGTTTTATTTTCTTATGTGCCAAAAGTTATGAAAGTGACGGTAATTAGTTTTACTAACATATTAATTATGACCGTGTTACAGTAATAACAGCTAATAAGCTGCCACACTAATAATTTATTGACTATATTGGTGTAGCAAGTAGGAGTGGTTTAATAATTAAATAAACAAATGATGCATGCAAAAAAACGTGTTTATGATCCATTCTTGAATGCACACTGTAATACGTCCATTCTACAAGTTGCTAATGATTGTAAAGCACAAAGAGTTAAGAAGGACGACCTTCTATTTTTAGCAAGGATGCATGTGTGCGGTAATTTTGATCCTTTTTTTTTGTTGTTGTTTAAAGAGCCACGATCCCAAGATCACCTGAAATCGGGAGGAAAGCTTTAACCACTTGAGTTAACCCTCACTCTCGTTAAATTTGATCCTTTGTACGGGATATTTATCTACCTTGTGAGTGTTGTTTAGGAAAACATGTTGAGTTAATTAAATTGAAAGTATTGG
This sequence comes from Chenopodium album, assembly GCF_948465745.1. NCBI lineage: Eukaryota > Viridiplantae > Streptophyta > Magnoliopsida > Caryophyllales > Amaranthaceae > Chenopodium > Chenopodium album. Next base: position 35,796,913 of record NC_137859.1, on the reverse strand, counting down.
TCGTACAGTCTTATGTTTCCTCGATAAAACAACCTCCCGAGATAGCTACAAATTTGCCTTCTCGGCCAATACTCTCAATTTAATTATAACTGTACATACTTTTCTTAAAACGCTACAACCACAACTTATAGATAAAAAAAAAAAAAAAAAAAATACGAGTATCACAATAAGGTACTATGGTGTGCAGACGTGCAGTCGTTAGTCATTACATACAATGCAAAATGCTGCATTATTTACTTGTACTCATGCTTGTGATGGTGTACTCTTTTAACTTGGCAATAACTTAACTCATAACATCATCACACGTAACAGATTTGCGTTAACTTGAAGTGATGTGCGTATGGGTGAGGATTACCCTGGAATTTAAGCTAGAAGTTCATAAAAAAGACATTGCTTTGATTTCCAACCACAACTTGTTTCCATTATTAATGTCAATTTCATTACATTTCCTCTTGGATCAAAATTTTGGGGTCCATTGATTATTGAGTTGTGATGTATACATATGTGCACATCAATTAAATCAAGGCTTCTCTCTATTATTAGGGTTGGATAAAAACTTTAACAGGGTATCATTATATAGCAGCCACTAAAAAAAAAAATTACTGTGTTCTACAATTTAGATAAGATTTTTTTTTTATTTTTGGCTTAGATAATGTTAAGTAATCTTATCTTATAGTGGCTCTATTTTTTTAATAGTTGGAACACACACTTTTTCATAGTATTCAAGGGCCCATTCTGATTGACTGAAATGAGCTGAACTGAACTGAACTGAACTTATTGGAGCTGAACTGAACTGAATATTTTATGAGAGAAGGAAATTATGAACTGAACTGAACTGAACTTGTTGGAACTGAACTGAAAATAATCTGAAAAGAACGGACCTTAACTCTTCAAAACCTCATTCATCAAATTTAACAAACTTGTTCTCGAAAATAAATCAAATAAAATACAAGTACTGTGTATTATAGTAACATATATGTATCTTTGTATGTAAAGGATATATCTCATGTATTAGGGTGTGTTCTAATCACCTAATTTTCAATTAAGATAATTGAAGTTATCTGAACTTGTTAGGCTTTATTAAAACTTGTTTTAAGTTGTAATTTGTATTTGCATATCTCTTATCAGAACTTATTTTTTCACTGCACTTATCAGAACTTAATTAAACTTATAAAACCATATTAAACGTGAAATAAGTGAAAACAAGATGAAGAACAGAAGAAGCTCTCAGTATCTTAGGCCTAGGTTTGGATCATAAGTCCATAGTATGAATGAAAACTACAAAAGCAACAAAGTATGTTTTCAAGGACACGAACACAACTTTGATAGCTTGATAATATGCACAATTACACACCACAAGATTAGCAAATTTTCCAATTCAGCAATTATGATAATTGAACTTTAATTTATAAGCAAGTCAGCAAGTGTCTCTAGATTGATTTATCCACTATCCATTAGTGATAGATTATAAGAAGATTAGACTATGATGTCTATTCAAATAAAAATCAAGTAAAAATAATTAGACTATCAAGATCAAATTAACATTCTCCTTGAACTAATAAATCGTGTTGATTTAAAACTCTAGGTGTCAAGCTTTTGATGGTATATGAAACTTGCGCCAAGTATTGCATTCAATCTACTAATTAGTGGTTTTTCCTTTTTATAACCTTGTTCCTTATTTGATTGATTAGCTAATTTATGTTCATATTTCATTGTATGTTACATCTTGTACAAGTTATGTTGTGTTTTAGGTATGTGCATTTATTTATACTTGGATCGGTCATATTATCTTATCACTATTATGTAATGATTAGAACTACTCTTAGAGAAAAGCTAATTAACAATTTCATGGAAAAAATCAAATCTACATAATCCGTGATATTATATACTGTAGACTGAAGGTTTTTTTTTTTTTTAAATTTTTTTACTTACAACACTATATCAATTGTTAAGAACAAGTGATAAAAAGTTAAAATTATTAAAGTAAATTGTGACAAACTAAGTCCTCCAAATTAGTCAAAATAAAATATTAATAGTGCATAAATCGTAGTCTTATAAATAAAAAGAAACATATATATTAAGTAATTTAATTAGTCTAGTACATATATAAAAAGATGCTCGTAAAGTATAAAACAGTGTATCCCTTAATGCATGTGTTGCATCATTATGTCATGCCAAACTCGTCACACACCAATATACTAGTAGTAATTTAGTATTAATTCATTTTGACACTTTCTTTATTGATATTGGCATACCTCTACATGAGAGGAGCATAAAAAACTGTGCTCTCACATAGAAGTGTGCCAAAATCAACTAGTAGTGCGCTAAAATCATTTTCCCGTATACTACTTATGAAGTTAAACAAGAAGAAAGGCTAATTGATTGATTAATTGCGGTTAAGTGTTACAAAATCTGCCCTATAATATGCAGAATGTAGATATCACACAAGTTACTAAACCGATATTTAGGAAATAAATAAAGTGATTTCGGCCATACACTGCAGTTTCTTATTGAATATTTTCAGGAATTTAATTTATCGCATTGAAATATGAGAACTGCTAGATCTGAGTCACAAACTCACAAAGCCACACTTTTTTATTTTTTTATAATATCTAGTTTTAACAATAATGGATATATATAAATTTTGCCACCGTTTGTTCAGTTATTATATTGGATTTGGATATGGATGTGTGGCAAATTACTAGCCAATTAGCATGTATTTATAGGGAAGTAGTTAGACGATGTTCTCTGCCCTTTGTTCAATATTTGAGTATAACCAATTGAATGTTAGGGCCAGTTCACATTTATTTAATTTCAGTTCAATTTAATTTAGTTCAGTTCAATTCAGTTTAGCTTCTAATTATCCTGGCCTCTCTCATAAAATATTCATTTCAGCTTTGTTCAGTTCAGCTTCAATAAGTTCAGTTCAGTTCAGTTCAGCTCAGTTTAGTAAATATGAACAGGCCCTTAGTGTAGTGATGATTGAAACTATATTTAATAGTAAATGACCTATTCGATCCCCAGCAATAATAATTGAGAGGGAATTGAAACCTAACTATCGAACTTTACCCCGAATTTGAATTTACCCAAAGGGTAAACAGGGTGGAATACCAAAAATAATATTGAGTATAAGTTCAGCTATTAAAGGTTACATTAATTTCGTAAAAATACACTTTAATTAGTAATATAAATTAATACTTTAAAAAACAAAAATAATTAAAAATTAATCAATAAAAATAAGTTTTAATTAACATAAATAATATTAATAATTTGGTAAAAAATAATTTCATATCCGCAAAAAATAATGTGAAGAGAATATAATGGACTTGCTTTTATTAAGTTTAGAGAACAGAGTTATAGCCCTTTTTTATTTGTCAAAAAAAAATAATCAAAACAATTCAATTTAGTAAAACTCAGCTGAAAAGAGCAAGATTTAAAATTAATCTTATAAAGCAATTATGAGAAGTATGCATGAGAATTTAAATTTGAAGTCTGGCCAAGGAATATACTTGCAAATATTGCAATCAACAATTTTTTTTTTGCAAATAATGCCAAAAAATTATACTGATTAAAACCAGATTCTATATGCAATTCCAAAACCTATGGGCACCGCAGGGCAGGTTGTAAATAACGATTAATGAAATTGAAGGTCAAATCATCTAAGCTCAATCACCTCACATGAACTTGAAGCTACTCGGGTTACATAATCTTTTTGTGATTCTGAGATCATTATATACATCCGGGTGAATTATACCCATGAGTATTTTATTTTCATTTTGATATTGATTTTCATTTAGGGCCTATTTATATTTACTGAACTGAACTGAACTGATTGGAACTGAACTGAACTGAACTGATTGGAGCTGAACTGAACTGAATTGAGCTGAAATGAATATTTTATGTGAGAGGGAAATTAAGAGCTGAACTGAACTAAACTGATTGGAACTGAACTGAACTGATTGGAGCTGAACTGAACTGAACTGAACTGAAATTAAGTAAATGTGAACAGGCTCTTAGGGCCTGTTCATATTTACTAAACTGAGCTGAACTGAACTGAACTGAACTGATTGGAGCTGAACTGAACTAAACTGAACTGATTGGAACTGAACTGAACTGAATTGAGCTGAAATGAATATTTTATGTGAGAGGGAAATTAAGAGCTGAACTGAACTGAACTGAACTGAACTGAACTGATTGGAGCTGAACTGAACTGAACTGAACTGAAATTAAGTAAATGTGAACAGGCCCTTAATCATCACATAAAAAGGAAAAACTAACTTTAGGTTAATTGGATACACGGTATCTCCGAGTGTGTATAATATATTCGGTCATTTTAGGATTCTTTATTTTTAGATTTTAAAAGTTGTATACAAGTAAGTAGATAATAGAAAGGATATTGTGCGGCTTTTGAAATACTCCCTCCGTTTTAAATAATTGTTTCATTTCTTCCTGCGCGAAATTTTAGGATAAATTGGATAAAATAGTAAAATATGGAGGCAGTGGGATAGATAGAAGTATAAAAATTTGTAAAAAGCAAAAGTAATTGAGAGAATTGAATTAAAGAGAATATGAAATTAGTAAGATACTACAGACAGTAGTATGATTTATGTTGGGTCCACTATTTGAGAAAAATAAATTAAATATTGTAAAAGCTATTCAAGTAATGAAATGAACCAAGTATTAAAAAAACGAAAAAAGTACTATTCATAAGTTTTTTTATGATTAATGGGAAAATAATCTTTTAGATATAAAGAGATTATTTTATCTAAATTTTTCAAATTGTATGCTTTGAAAGTTGTTCATAAGTTTTTCTATGAAAAAAATAATTAACCATACAAATGTCAATCGATGTATAAACCTTTTTCTACAAGATAACTTCTAAAATTTATATAAAAATTGTCATATATTTTCGACTTTAATTATGACGTAATATGCTCACTAGAAATATATCACATCATTATGTCAATACATTTTCCTATATCTTTGTATCCCATCAACAATAACTCTAACCATTCCAAATAAAAATGTCATTGTCCAAATTTCATATAGTACTATAACAAGCACGAATTTTAATATCATAGTTTTGGCTTTATAAACGAAAGTTATAGATGATAAATATGCTGCTCCAAGTCTCCAACAATTAGTTTCATGCATGGGCCTTTTTTCTTTTGTGACCATCAAACAACTCTATGGACGAACTTGTACCTAAGTAGTGCCTAGATAATATATAGTCGTAGGATTATAGCAATAATTTATATCTTACTACCTCCATTACATATTATTTGCAACGATTTGACATAAAGTAAAGAGGAAAAATGTCTAATCGTTGCAAATAATATATAACGGAGGTAGTATTAAATGTGTACCATAAAATCCATTATAAACTTCATACTTGTACTTCACATTACTTAATCTAGTACCTGTACCAAATAAGTGGTATATATGCACCAAAAAATAAAAATTGTTAACGCTATATATACTACCTCCGGTCCAATTTACTCGCAACAAAGGTAAATTGGACCGGAGGTAGTATATAAGATTTTGTCACTCGTACACTCGACTAAGATGGTCCATATTGACCATATATAGATATTTGATTCACAATGCAATTACAGGCTTCTTTAAATCCAGGATGAGATAATTTTCCTTTCTTCAATTTTTCAAAAATTTATTAAATTTTGATTTTTTATTTTAAGTTTTTAAAAATATTAATTTTTGATACGGAGTACAACAATAATAAGAAAAAGCTTTTAGCGTATATAGATGAGCTAATATTAAGATGAATATAACTTTTAATATTGTTTGGGGTTACTTCAATCCATTTAAGTTTACCATTAGTGAAGAAAGATTCAATTAATCAAACCTTTTTCTATTATAAAAAGTTTTGAGTTATGAATCAACATAATATTCATAAAATTACGCAATATTTGGTCTGACATATTATAAAAATAATTTTAAGTGCATTATATTATGTCACGCTCTGTGAATTCATTGTATACATAGTAATGATTGCATGATCAACTGTTTTCGCTAGTGATTTGCTAAGGCATGGCATCTCTCTCTCTAGTAATGTACTTGACTCTAGGACTCTAGGTTATTGAAATATACGAGTAATTCTTTCTTCGATTTCTCAAAATTTTATTACATTCAATAATAATATCAAGTTTTTTAAATATATTATATAACAAAAATGAGGGAAACTAGAGTCTTCATATTTACTTAATTTCAGTTCAGTTCAGTTCAGCTCCTAATTTCCTTCTCTCATAATATATACATTTCAGCTCAGTTCAGTTCAGCTCCAATCAGATAAGTTTAGTTCAGTTCAGTTCAGTTCAGTAAATGTGACAGACCCTAAAATCATGTATAGGCCTAGTGAGCCAAGATTTAGAGAAATTTAATCATATATATTTAATTGCTTTTAACTTGGTGACTTCAATCATCAGGGGAGGAAGATTCATCAAACGGCCTCTTTCCATAATAAAAGGTTTTGAGATATATATTAATTACCGTTTTTTCATAGTAAAATCAATTTAATTACGTATATAAAGTCATACGACATTTTGAATTAAATAAAGAATTCATTAATATAAACTACGTTGATTGTTGAATAGATTTTTCATTATGGAGCATCTTCTGCTCAAATCATTAAAACATGCCGCCATTTTGGAGAGATTATTTAACAATTTGTTGTAGCCATGAGGTTGATTTTCATCTCTTTTTTTTATCTAATTTTATTTGAGAATTGATACATCTTGCATAATTCTTCAACAATGAATATATAGCAGAGAAAGAAAACCCTCATATAAGCAAATCCATGAAAACAAATAAGCAAATCCTCACTCAAAAGAGGAGAAGAAAAACCTTGTCTTTTGAAAGAGAAAAAGTCCTTGAGAAAAAGAAAAATTCCACCACATAAGGCCTGTTCATATTTACTGAACTGAGCTGAACTGAACTGAACTGATTGGAGCTGAACTGAACTGAACTGAACTGATTGAATTGAACTGAACTGAATTGAATTGAGCTGAAATGAATATTTTATGTGAGAGGGAAATTAAGAGCTGAACTAAACTGAACTGTTTGGAACTGAACTGAACTGAACTGATTGGAGCTGAACTGAACTAAACTGAACTGATATTAAGTAAATGTGAACAGGCCCATAGTCAACAAAACACTATTTATTAATAGCAATGTTCCTGAACAACTTTTTCTAGCCTACCTAAGTAAACATAGAGATCCATTTTCTACTACATCATTTCGTGTGAATAGTAAATATGAAGAATTAAAAAAAAAAAAAAAAGAAAGAAAAAGAAAAAAAAAAGGAAAGAGTAGTTTGTATCAATTTAAGGCCTGTTCTCTTCGACTTAAGTTTGGTTCATCAGTTCAATACAGTTCATTTCAGTTTCTAATTTCCTCCTCTTATAAAATATTTAGTTCAGTTCAGTTCGGCTCAGTTTAGTAAATCAGAACAAGCCCTTACTCCCTCAACTTTTTAGAGGTCCCATACCACGTTAAATACAGGTTTGGGCCACACCCGTAACCAAGAAAGAGCCTACTTCACGAGTCCAAATGAGGTTTCATCCCAACAATATATGACAATGAAAGGAGTAGCCCTTATCCTTATAAAGTATCCAACACTCAAACTCTTTCAACTTTTCTCAATTGGAGACACTTACATGTGTCGTTTATAAAGTCTATTTCTACAAACCTCTTCTAACTTAACACCCATAACCTTATCGATTAAATCCAACTTTCGCTTCCTTACATTGGTGTACAATTGTACCTACACTATCTATATATTTTCGAATGTATGTGAAGACTATTTGAACTTTTCCATTGACAACTTCAAATTTGAGAAAGAAGACGAAGGATTTAGGCACCCACTCCTTGGTTTTATCATTAAAACATGAAATTTAACCGTGTAGATTATGGGTCTACTTCAACATCAAAAAAATTGCAAGAATAGTACAAAAGAAAAGATGCTTCCTTGATGCTTCCTATACAATTTATACAAATCATTGTCCCACCAGCAATGTTCAAAATATTGAAATAAAATTGATTTTATACCATAAATTATTATTTAAATATATACCATTAATTAATTTATAAATTATACAAGTAAGTGTCATATATTCACCACCTTCCAACAAAAGCTTTGCTACGCGGATGGTGGAAACTTACATAACTAGAGTATGTACAATTTGGGTAAAGAGTAAAGACTCCGAATTAAAAGGGGCCCACCCGAAATAAGAATCCGATTTTGACTAATAGTCATAATATTTCCACTAATTTTTTACGGAGTTTTATGACTTTATCTATTTATAGAGTGGCTTTTATGAAAGGTAAGTGTTTTTAATCTTTCTTAAAATAGTAATTTTGTTGACACTATTATTACTATGATGAATTTATTTTTCCCTTTTTCTTAAGTTGTAGAAAGACGTGCAAGTTTAGTTATTCGTAAATGATAAGCGATTACTTTAGAGTTTAGAAAGATTACTAGTTGTGATTCTTGTGACTTGTGAATCTTTTTTTTTTTTTTTTTTTTTTTTTGACAAAATGTGACTTGTGAATCTTTGTGATTACGTGAGTTTGTAAATATTTGTTTTTGATTTCTTGGCCCTCATAAAAACGAATAACAATAGGTTCGGGCCAATTTTAAACTCTAGCTACCTCTCGTAAAATAATATATATATATATATATAAATTCTCACTACCTACGTAAAACACTAAAATAAAAGTCATAATATACTCTTAATAAAAGCATTAACAGAGATCGGCCACCGAGCTAAGCTTGGTCTAGTGATAAATAAGTAAAGATTGTATTCCCTTCGTTTATTTTAAGTGCCCCGTAGTGACATATCATGCATGCTGATACAAAACTTTGAGCAATATATAATATCTTTAATTATCAATAACTATATATAAATTATAAAAATTGAATATTAGTAATCTATTTATTGAGACGATTCCAACAAATACCCACAAGTCCTATATATTTTCTTATTTATAATTCACAAACATTGGTCAAAATATATTTAATGAATAGTGTCAAAATCCCAAACGAGACACTTAAAAATGGAGGGAATACCTTTTAACCTGGAGGTTGTGGTTTTAATTCCCACTAGAGATACTTTGATGGTAGGAATCCCTTATCCTTTCCCCATCACTCTCAAAGTGTTTGGCCTGCAAATGATGAACAAAAAAACCATCAGAGTTGAAGTACAATCAGGACCTTTCTCCTTACCTTTTAAAAAAAATTTAACAGAGACATGCCACATCCCTTTCGCACTAAAGAACTACAGAGTTCCATTTTGTATACTTAATATTTTTTTAAAATAAATGTCCCAATGTGTATGAGTTTTTGCATTATTTATAAACCCCCCCAAATGTGAAACGTGTTTCCTAAGCACGTTTGTCAATACAAAATATTGACCAATAATATCTTATGGAGTAATTATCAATAAGCAACAATTATAACAATCAATAAACTATTTATTGAGACGATTCTAACACATACCACAATACTACTCCCTCCATCCCTAAATTACATTCCTACTTCTAGCATTTATTCCTCACATAATAGAGAGAAGTAGGAATGTAATTTAGGGATGGAGGGAGTATATATTTTGAAAGTATAAATTACTAATATTAGTACTCGTAAAATTTATTTTGAAACAAATTGAGTAATTAATACATTGATATACCTGCCCAGTCAGTTTGGGACAACCATTTATTTTGAAACAGATTGAGTAATTAATACACATGCTTCCAAAAAACTACAATATTGCCCCCTTACTAAAAGCATGTGATGTATTAATTTTTTTTATTTTTTTATTTTTTTGAATAGAGATTAAGTTATGTAAATATAAATTATCAACAATTTACACATAATACTTAATCTTTCTCTAATCTTGGCGTTAATATTATTTTGATAAAGTCACTTGTTTATCTACTCTAATAAACTCTTAAAAAAGTAAGCAAAGACTGTGTTGCAAATAAAAAAAATGTTCAATATAAATCTCTAAAATACATAGTTGGCCATTAACATGTTTAAATACTTCATATACATAATAAAGTAATAAATATACCCCTTGTCTCTAAAGCATTTTCTAATTGAACTTATTTGTAAAACTATTCAAACAGGTTGAACTTTTAATGACATATGACAGAAGAGCTGAAGAGTTTTAAAGATTTTATTGAAAGTTTGAAACTATATCATGAAATAAATCAAACCAAATCTCACATGATACATCATATCACCAATGTAATTAATTACCAAATAAATACAAAGTATGACCAGCTTTTCTATCCTTGACTTTTTAAAAATGGGGACATTTTTTAAAATAGCGAAATCTCAATTATTTAATTTAACGCTTATACGGTAATTATTTCGTTTTAGTTAATAATGACATCAATGGTGTGATATGAGAAACATGAGTAAATAGATTTCATTGCCTTCTAGTTTTGAGGAGGCTATTCAACCGTTAACGACTAACTGAATAACTATTATACCGGATTATCATAATAAGCCTATAGTAAATTTCTTTTTACCCAAAAAATATCGGATAACGATAATTAACCATAAAAAAATTATGTTTTGCTGTGTGGTATATTAGTCTAGATTCAATATTTTACAATCAAATTAAAAATAACACTTTCACACTCAAAACATAAAATAAAAAAGTGACAATTTTTTCTTCAAAAATATTTAAAAAAGAAATAAATTAATTTTTAATTTTTATTTCTTTTTTCGTGTTTCCCAACTGATGTCACGCTCTCTACACTTCCCACCTTGCCCATTTTGTTTAAATAGCTCCTTCTACTCCCACACTTGTGATTCGCTTATCACTTTTCAACCCAAAAAAAAAAATCATCCTAGCTTTCTCTCTCCTTCCTAAAAACTCCTGAAAAACACAAACTTAATCTCAATTCCTTCAAATTAAATCCTACTCCCTCTGAAATTCCAAATTTTTATCCTTTATTAATTTACCCGGTCGAAGGGTTGCATATATCATTACCCTTAATAAATTACTGTAAACCCAGTCGGAAGACTGGAATTCCAATCCCAAAAATCCCAATTCTCACTGGATCTCTGGAAACCATGCCGGAGATTAATAACAATGAAACTCTTTCCTCCGCCGCGGCCACCGCAGCCGAACAAAAACCCGTCTTATTCGGCAAATACGAGCTGGGGAGGCTCCTCGGCCGAGGCGGCTTCGCTAAAGTCTACCACGGCCGAGACCTCCGCAATGGAAAAAGCGTGGCTGTCAAAGCTGTTAGCAAACAAAAAATTTACAAGGGTAATCTCACGGCACACGTGAAAAGAGAAGTGTCTATCATGCGCCGATTGCGCCACCCCCACATCATCCGCCTCCACGAAGTCCTCGCCACCAAGTCAAAAATCTACTTCATCATGGACTTCGCGAAGGGCGGTGAGCTCTTCGCGAAGGTCTCGAAAGGCCGATTCAGCGAAGATCTCAGCCGTCGGTATTTCCACCAGCTGATCTCCGCCGTCGGGTACTGCCATTCCCGCGGCGTGTATCACCGCGATCTGAAGCCCGAGAATCTTTTATTAGACGACAAGTGGGATTTAAAAATCACAGATTTCGGGCTCAGTGCGGTGAAAGATCAGACCCGACCAGACGAGATGTTGCACACAATGTGTGGAACTCCTGCATATGTCGCACCCGAAATTCTCGCGAAAAAAGGGTACGACGGTGCGAGGGTCGATATATGGTCGTGTGGAATCATTCTATTTGTTTTAACCGCGGGTTATTTACCGTTTAACGACACGAATTTGATGAACTTGTATCGGAAAATTTACCGCGGTGAATTTCGGTGTCCGAGGTTTATGTCACCCGAGTTAAAAAATTTGTTATCTCATCTTTTAGATGTTAATCCGGAAAATCGATATACAATTCAACAAATTACCGACGACCCTTGGTTTAAGAAAGGCGACGAAAAAAACAATAAGGTTGATTTAGCGTCGTTTTATTTTGATGATGACGAAAAGGAGGAGGAAGTTGAGCGGGAGAGTTGTGGCGGGTTTGACGAAGAGAAGGAAAACTCGAGATTTTTAAATGCATTTGATTTGATTTCGTTTTCGCCCGGATTTAATTTATCCGGGCTATTTATGAAGGGTGAAAGGGATAAAGAGAATTGTTGGGAGACGTTTTTATCGAAAGAGGCGGCGGAGACGGTGGTGGAGAGGGTGGAAGAGGTGGCGCGTGGGATTGAAGAGGTGGAAGTGGAGAGGATGCGGTGTGGGATGGGGGTTAGAGTGGAGGGGCAAAATGGGGATTTTGGTGTGGTGGTGGAAGTTCATAGGCTAACGGAGGATTTGGTTGTTGTGCAAGTTAGGAAGAGGGAAAAAGATGTGGGGCCTAGTCATGAATTTTGGAAGGAGAAGTTACGGCCCAAGATATCCGACCTTGTTTATAATCCTGGCGTCTCGAGAATTGGAACCGGAACCGGAACTGGATCTGCTAGTTTAGTGGTGCCAAAATCATCTTGCCTTTAAAGTCATGTTTAGTCCCGTCAAAAAAAAAAATGTTTAGAATTTGATTTAAAGAATTTGAAATTCTGATTAGTAGTAGTATATGGAGTGAACCAATGAAGTCTTACCAAATGATTAAGACTAAGGTTTCAAAATATTAGTATTATTATGTTTAATATATATATATAACCCTTTTGTATATATTTATATGATTAATTTCTTCGTTAAACTGCGAAAAATCGAGACTTATGCTAAATTTTGAGTTCTTTTGTGGTATTTGATTTTTGTTTAAATTGTTGGATTACATAATTTACATCTATATATATAACTGTGTCTACTGCTAATGTTGCACTCCATATAAACGAGTGGTAAGATCTTAAAGCATAGCCAGTTAGTCTGACAGAAGATATTAGGAGCTGTTGAATTTTGGAAGGTATAAGCAACCCAGATTTTTGTACGGAATATATATGACTTTGTAACGTTTGTTAAAATGAGTTTGCTTTTGTCAACATTGGGTTACATTATATGCTTTGGTGTTTTATGCCGACATAGAATTTTTATTTATAAAGTTTTATGCCAAAAGTATGTATTATTAAAGATGAATAATGAATAACGTTTATAATCATTGATATATAAAAAAAACTCCATGTTACGTAAGTTTTGAATATGAATGGATTTACAAAGACTACAATGCTCGTAATTGAATGTCGTAAAAGGTATTTTTTTTTAACCGGAAATTTTCCATGTACATCCCTTTAGCTCAACCAATATTGAAATAAATCATCAAAATTTCGTTAGTAGCGTGCACCATCATGTACATGAAAAGATGAAACGTCAAAGCATCAAACGATTTAAGAATTAAGATTATTAGTAGTAACATCATTTTCTCCTATTATATGTACCTGTTTTCATATTATTCAATAAATCTCCTATTATCTTTTTAGTTTTTAACCATATCTTTTGAATTCAATACTACTTTAGTTTACTGACTAGTCACTACTCATTCCGCTTTATGGTGCAATTGGTTAATTTCTTTAATCTATATAATAACTAGAAGTTAAAGGTATCGCTTTAATTAGGCTGACTTTAATTTTTAATATTGAAAAAAAAAAAGGCTATTAACGATTATAAATATAATGATATCGATCACTAGTATTCTAATTATTGAACCAACAAGTTTGGTGCAATCGGTGAATAACCCGTTTTGTGATCGCGATTTAGAGGTTACAAGTACAATCTCGAGTCCATTATCTACTCCGACTACAATATAATAAAATAATTAGATTACTTATTGAATATATTTTAAAATTAATGTAATTGTATCTTTCAATCTATAGTTATAATAAATGATAAAATTGACAATTGTAAACATATAATAATGCTTAAGGCTAAATTTCGTTAACCACTCTACCCTTTACGGATATTAGTACATAAGAAAAAAGGAAAACAAAATCACATGACAACGTAAACTAACATTCCATTATTGACGCGTATGTAACAAAAGTACGTAGTAGTGTTCACAATGAAACTAAAAGCAAGATTTATGGCATTCACAAGCTAGAAGAGCCTACAACTCGCTCACAAATGTCTCACACAAGATCACAAATTTAGACTATAGAATTTACAAGAACTAAAGGTTTTATTAACTCTTAACTACCTATCTATATCAATTCGCTAGTGAAAAAGATTCAAATGCTTATTTGGCAAAATATTGATCACTCATCTTTTATTGTAAACATTATTAAAACATAATTCAATAAAATTACATCTAGAAAAAAAGGGAATATGAATAAGTTCTTTATCTTATGCATCTTGTGAATATGTGAAATTGTCCATTATTCGGACCATACAAATGAACTCTAATCAAACCTAAACACGTTTGGTTTGCAATTAAGTACGTGTACAATTAGTTTGGTGTTGATGATGTCAAAAAACATGTGCATTGTACTAGACTACTAGAGCAAAAGATAAAGTTTCCTTTTGATTTAGTAACTCCATTTTATGGTTATTGTCCGTAACAATATTTCATGTTGCTTGAGATGTTGCAAAATGTTAACGTACATATATAGTAATATAGTACGTATATACATCATCCATGTTTGAAACTAAATATGTGAGTTACTTCATATATCAAATCATTAACGTGAGGCATAAATTTAAAACCAAGAAAGTAAGACAAGTTATCTATATATGTATGAAGAAAAACACGTGTTTTAATATATATCAATGAACAAGTTAGGACTTCCTATACAATTTATACATAAAATCATTATTATTTCGTAATTTATGACTTACCAAACTAGTCCTAATTGCTTTATGAAAATATATAAATGTTGTATAAGGATAATGCATATTATAGTGTGAAATTTGTAAAATTAGGTTAAATAGTAGTTCATAAACATTTTTAAGATTTTAGGTACAAAACAAAGGTTTTTTTGTAGGAAATTCTAGCTAGGAGGAATTTAGTATACAAACTTGCAAATAGACCGGAAATTCTTAGCTTTATGGCACGTGATAAACACTTATTTGCTTTCCTATTACTAGTTATTCATCAACTATACTCTCTTTGTAACAAGCGAATTACTATACACGATATAATACTATCATATTGGGATACAATTAAAAAAATAAAATAATAAAAACTAAAATAAATAAATAAATAAATAAAAATAACTTGTTTTTACGAATGAATATACTCATGCAATAAATTAAAGTTTGTGAGGAGATATATTTGTTTAGTTTCACTCTAAGAAAAGCAAATTTTTCTCTCGAGGTAAGCAGGAAGATATAAATATATTATAGTTTTATCCGCCATATATATATATATATATATATATATATATATATATAGTATTATGTACGAAGAATTAGTTTGTATCCGAAAAGATATATAGTCCAAAACTTTGAAACCCTACTATGGCTCAATCGGCGGGGGCGCAACAAAACTTAGGAAAGTCGCTTGATCAATCGATCTATCGGGCGCATAACATGTCCAGTAAGTGAAAAATAATTGACGTAAATTAAATGTTGGATTTCGAGAAAACTCCTCAATCTGGAGTGTGTACCATTGATTAATATATAGAGAGTTTTACAAGAGTCGTAATCTTAGTATGATTATATTGAGCTTCACCCAATTGGGCAAATTAAAGCACAAACCAATTGATATTTTCTTATACTGTTCTCACTAAATGTAATTTACTTTGCATTAACACTAAGTATATATCCTTATATTTATTTTCCTCAACACCTCGTATAACTTAAACTTCATATGTATTGTCCGATCTATCCCTGAGATAGAGGGATCAGATCATTAGATTAGTGTATCTTTCCTTCTAAAAAAAATATGTGTATGATACATTGCGTACATAATTACAAGCCCCATTTATCCCATAAAAAGTTCCACGTTCTTACATTTCCTAGCATTATACTACATTAGTACATTTAATTTCCTATCCTAACATGGCAAATGCAACTTTTATGTATTTGCACTATTCAATTGTAACAATCTTTTTAGTTTCATTTCCTATCCTAACATGGTAAATGCAACTTTTATGTCGTTGCACCATTCAAATGTAACAATCTTTTTAGTTTTAATTATTTATCCATCAAGTTGGGCTCCCATTAACATCATAAATTTGGGACATTAATCAGTGAAAACTGAAAAGCTCACATTTACAATAAAAACAAGTCACAACTCACAATATATATCATTTTCACCCTCAATCATAGTCTTGTGACTCTTACTCTTGTCCTTATTAAAGTACTAAGCTACTAGTGCACATAAAATTCTCAAGGGAAGAAAAATCAATTCATATAAGAATAGGAAGAATAATAATGTGCTAACTTTACAAGAAAATTTTACAACCACCAAAATTTTTTGTAATCCTCCTAATAACTTTAAAGGAAAGCAATCAACTATACATTAAGGGTCCTACCCACCTTCTAATGTCCTTTTCAAATTTAATAATAGTGTTTCATTTGAATGATTATTGACCTTGGTTATCACCTTTGCTTTCCATTCTTTAATACTTATACCATGGTTAACTATTTTAATTTGATTATTAATTATTAATCACTTAATTATATTTGTCTTTTAGTGATCCCATGTCAATTAGCTAGACAATCATTAGTATAAAGTATTGTCCTTAACAACAAAACTTATGACATTAGCAAATTAGTGCCTTAAACTAGGTAATAAATATTCCAATAATTTGACCTTTTTAATTAAAAATCATTTAATAATAGTGTGGTCTTATATCACATGATATGTCCTCAATGCGTTATGCGTGTATAGTTAATAGAGTAGCTAGCACGTACATACACATACACCAAATACATATTGTATGTTACGCGGACAGTATCTTAAAGAAAAGGATGACTACTTTGACAAGAAATATAATGGTCTTTGCATTGGGAGCTTATGAATTTATGAAGTAGTCCAAAATATAAAGTATAATTACCATAAAATCTACATTTTAAGCATGCAAAAATATGGAAATAGAGATAGCTTCATCTTTGCTTGTAACTTTCGAAATAAGTAAGGTCACACTTGAACAAAAAATAAGACACTTTATTGCAAAAATAAGTAATCAACTAAGAAAACTAAGCAATAAGTTTGATGGAGTTAGTGCATTAGTGGGGAACTCATTTTGCAATTTTAATGTCACAAGTTCGAGCCCCATTAAAAGAATAAATACAGCTATATAAAGCTTTTCGTAGTACTCTTTTATTTTGAACATCCCTTTCAATCGTTAGCCATGGCAAAATGATAACTTGATAAGATAGTACCTAATTTTTGTATATGAAAGATACATATATAATTCGTACTGATCTTTATTGTACTTTGTTAAATTTTTACTCAAAATAGCAACATTGTTTTATGTTGGTCTTTCCACTCTTTTATCCTCCTCTCTCCCCACTTGAACACAACCTCCACTACTCCACCTTACCATCACTCATCCTACTTGACTAACTGTCACCTAGCTGGCTAACCATCATTCCATAAGGCATAAGCCATGGGCTTATGTCACCACCTAACCAAACAATCGAATTAAGGAAGCTTTAAAACACCAAAAGGCGGTGGTGTCCACAAATGCCATCACCACCTAGCTAGGTGAATGTGTCCATCTATAGATTGCACCTTCGCCTAGGAGTGAGTGTCTACGAAAGATCCACCACTACTTTGGTGTGAGCGTGAGATTACATGTATGTATGGTGAAACGTGAAATGACAAGTAACATATTACAGTGACACAGTGTAATAGACCTAACAGTTATGTGTGAGTGTCCGCGCACGCTAACTAGCTTAGTAAAGTGGTAATGCTTATGTTCTAGCTTGCAGATTGCTAATGCTTGTACATGAGCGGATCTTTCCTGTCTCCATATTTTTCAAAGTGTTACATTAATTAATTTACGTAAACTTAAACAATAGTATATCGACCCTTTCCTAGACCACACAAGCTTAAGCAAAGATAATTTAACAATGTTATGCATGATGTACGGATAACAATGTTAAATCTAAGACAAAGGTACATTTTCCTGACATGATCAGCATATCGTTATTCGTTACATAATATGATCAGCATGTGAACATATCATCATTGAGTTATCAAAAGCACCTAAGAGTTTGGTAGATATAGTTAAAAATAATTAAATAAATAAATAATAGTTTGTCATTTATAGAGAATTGTGAATGCATGTACATGTGAACACATGGGCTATGCAGCGGTCCACGTCGTCCAGCTTATGGATTTTGTACAAAAAGATTACAGAGCATTTATAGAGTTCGCCGATTGTAAATGAAACTACCAAGAAAGTATGGATAGATGCTTGTTCAAATCAGTCCACCTCTTAGGATCATTTGGTATATTCCAAAGAATCTAATATATTGTTAACTACTCATTCAAGATAAATATTGCATGCTGTTCTGACCAATGGCTAGAACTTGCATGTACAATTATCATTTATTACTAGTAAAGTGGAACGGAGAAAGATTTATGATTAGATATCAACCCTCACGATTATTTTGATAAAGTATTGATAGGTCAAACACTTGAAAATAAGGGGATAAGATAAGGGATCTTCACCCCTAATTTAAGTACTGTAGTTGAGAAAATTTAACCTTGTAATCTCAATCTTGAAATAAGTGTAACTAATCTGTATCTATATTTCACATAATTTTATCATAAAAGTTTAGTTTTAAAAATAAACAATTACTTGGGGCATCGTCGGGACCAAAAACTGATTATAAAGCAAGAGCCTGTTCACATTTACTGAATTGAGGTGAACTGAACCAAACTAATTAGAGCTGAACTGAATTGCATTGAACTAAACTGATTGGAGCTGAACTACCCTAAAATTAAGCTGAAGTGATCAGGTCCTTAAAAAATATGGAATGATTAATTATCATTTATAAAGTATTTAATTGAATCAACTTAATTATTGTATCGCCGCATATCAAATATCAAATGCACTGTAAACATTATATGCATTATAATTACTTAAATACTTTATTTTCAAAAGAAATACTTAAATACTTTTTACGTCTTTTTATCTTTAAAAAGTGTTATTTATGCATTACTAATTATAAACTTAAAAATAAAAACAATAATAAATTGAAAAACAAATGTAATAACATAGACCCTCACACGAAGGGAAGAGCTGAAATCCATTCAATGAAAAGATAAGGTAATGTTCCCATTTATATCCATTCAATAAATTATACTTGAAATACTTGGAGATTATCTAGTTGTTAATAATAATTCTTCCACCCTACGCGCATTTGATGCCGCATAATGCAATTACGGAGTAATTCAGCATGTTAGCTGTTATCGTTTTGCATTAGAATAGGTACGTTAGTTCCTATTTGTTAGGAAATAACGTAGTAGACTAGTGTATTGTGCATATTGTTCATGATACAATGTAAATTATTATGTAATATATTTGCGAGATATATACATAAATCTGTAAATAGATTCAAAATATTATGGCTTTTTCTCATAGATTAAAAAGATAGACATTCTTAACCAAAGCAGACGACAATTAATTAATATTTTTGAAAAGATGTTAATTATTGTTGAAAACAAAAATACTTCACCTTTAACTATAGGGTCTGTTTACATTTACTGAACTGAGCTGAACTGAACTAAACTGATTGAAGCTGAACTGAATTGAACTGAACTGATTGGAGCTGAACTGAACTGAATTGAGCTGAAATGAATATTTAATGAAAGAGAGAAATTGAGAGCTGAACTGAACTGAACTAAACTGATTGGAGCTGAACTGAACTGATTGGAAGCTTAACTGAACTGAAGTGAACTGAATAAGTAAATGTGAACAGGCCCTTAGTATCTCTTTTCTTACTTAAAAAAAAAAAAAAAAAAAAAAAAATTCTTCTTCCAGAAGAATTATCGCCTACCTCTTTGATTTATATCTAGTTCCTTTAGAAAAGGGTAAGATGTGTGACGTAAGAGATTGATTGTTTTGGAGTATGGACACGAAAAACAAAAACCAGCTAATTAATCAACTTCATATTTTTCACGATTGAATCTTGAATGTATAAGTGTCGTGTCATTATTGTTGTAACTTCATGTTTTTCACGATTGAATCTTGAATGTATAAGTGCCGTGTCATTATTGTTGTTATTATTATTGATGATTTGGGGAGACATACTTAGTCTAACGTAACAAATGATTCATGATTAGCTATTTAACTCATTATATAATCCAATTCAAAGCATCACTTCATAATGTTATGAACTTTTACACTACCATCCAAAACTAATACTATACAAGTAGATTCAAGTCATTATCTCTTGATATCGTGCTATCTATAAATGGATAGAAAAAACTCATTATTGCTTGACTTCATCATAGAACTTCAATTACTAAGTATACTACAGTAGTTTTCCATGGTAAAATCTGTACATTCACAACTACATATCCTACTTCTAATTAGGGTGTATAATTTACAGTCGGCAATACCATATATCCACACTCATTGTTTCATTATATTTTCTACTTATTTCTTCAAAGTTTTGCCTAATGAGCAAATATACAACAAATTACTCTTGATTTCGCGATAAATAAGAGTAATACAAGTGATCTATCAAAATTGTGGTTGTTAATTAATTAGAAAATCTATTATATATACTTAGGGTCTGTTCACATAAACTAAACTGAAATGAATTGAACTGAACTGAACTAATTAGAGCTGAACTGAACTGAACTGAACTGAACTGATTAGAGCTGAACTGAGCTGAAATGAATATTTTATGAGAGAAGAAAATTAGGAGCTGAACTGAACTGTACTAATTGGAGCTGAACTCAAATGAACTGAACTGAAATTAAGCTGAACTGAACGGACCCTTACGTTTTTCAAGATTACATTATATTTTTAGCAAAAAAGGAGAACATTTATTTAACTTAATACTACTCACTTTTTTTCATTATTAGTACCTATATTGGACATTTGAATATGAAATTGTTTTAAAGAATACGTAATGGATCTAGGCAACTCAAACGAAGAGGAGGAGAATTCTGTCCACAAATTAAGCACAAGAAGGTCCCATACTAAAATCAATTAGCTGGAGCTTGGAGATAATAGGAGTAACTCAGTAACTCCTCTACCTTATAAACTGAAACCATCTATTCTCTTTCTCCAATATGGAACACTCAGAAGTGAATTTACAAAGAGTTTTAACCAAAAGTAATTGAAGTTTTAGTCTTACAATTAGATCAAGAATGTATTAGTACTAATCATAGTTATGGAAAAATTTTGAGACACAAATTGAGTCTCAAGCTCAACAATGGAGTAAGGGTCTGTTCTCATTGACTGAACTCAGCTGAACTGAACTGAGCTGAGCTGAGCTGAACTAAACTGAACTGAAATGAATATTTTATAAGAGAAGGAAATTAGAAGCTGAACTGAACTGCACTGAACTGAACTGAATTGAGCTGATCTGAGCTGAACTGAACTGAACTGAACTAAATTTCAACGTAAGAGAACAAGCCCTAAGAATAGTTTTAAATCAAAAGAGGTGAAAGTAAATACTAGAAATCTAGAAGCATTATACCAAGCATTATACCAATAATGATATATAATAATTCTTTAATTCGCCAACTATAATAATGTCACTAATTTATCAAAATATTTTGGACCCTTCGTGACATATTCTAGCTAATAATAGCCTAAATAATAATTAATTAATTATTATTTTACTAATCAATGTTATAACTTCTCAACCATCGTCAATAGGAGCTTATCAACGATTCAACGAAACTATGTGATGAATATTCATTTATTGAGAAAAGAATATATTCTAGATATAACATGTCAATTGCACAGATTCTTACAATAAATAATTTTAATAAATATATTATAAACACTCCATATACTTTTCGTCACTTTCACTCCTTGAGGTATTGACATATCACCTTCAATAAATTTATTGATTTAAATGACTTGTCCCTGAATTATTTGAACCACTTTGTGATTGAAGATAATGACATGGTTCGGGTAACACGGGATATGATCATAAATTCATAAAAACAAGCATTAATTTACTGGGTTTATGGACTACTCCATTAATGAGTTGGTAGCATTTGATTGGCGGTCGTCTATAATTAAGAGACCGAGTCTATGTCTAATTCATCTGATCTTATTTGATATAATCTGAAAAAAATTTCATCTAATTTGATCTGGTATGATTTTTAGATTTAACAAAAATTGAATTTACTTGTTCACCAAGTTACAAGACAAGTCAAAATTTATTAAATGAGATATCATCCGATTTGTATTAATATGCTTGTTCATCATTTTGCATTCTTTGCAAAATTTGGTACGTTAGTATAAGTAATTAATTTTACTTCTTAATAAGTTTAGATAAATTTAATCAAATTAATATAACGTACTCTTAGAATACATCATTAGATGCATTTTGCCACTTTTTGGTTTCTTCCATCACCTACTTTGTGATGTAGTTGTGACTTGTGAGGCCACTTTCCTTATTAAAGCATACGTATAATATTATACAAATTTTCATAGAATAACACCAGAAATTCGGTATATGCATTGGCATCTTGCCAAGATTATAAAGATGTATTATAAAGCTTATCATAGTGGAGTTGGTTCCTGCCAATAATTTTCTATGTATCTAGGTCTAACTATGTTATGTTTATCCACCAATTTGTCAGGTTTTGGAATAAGTTATCTAAGAAATTGCACATCGATCAGTAATTTAGAATACAACCCTGTTTTTTTGAACTGCTATGGTCTGTTATGCTCTGTAAAACTCTACAGTCTACACTACTCTGTTGAGTATTAATAATCTGCTCTGCTAAAAAAAGGGCCTACTCCAATTTAAATCATCTAAAGAAACAATAATGACCCAAGACTAGACTTAAGACAATTCATAACTTCATATGCTCAAAATTAGTCCAAATGTATGATGTTGCCTTGACAAACAAGCGCCGTACCATTGGGTCTTGGGTGTTGGATTTGTTCTTAGGATTATTAGGGGTGGACTATGCCCTAAACCAACTTATTAAATCACAATAATTTGTTTTCTCTTGCAAAAAAAGCCCAGCTAGAGTTGGAACTTGGATAGATGGTGCTGTCTAGACGTCTAGTACTCCAACTGTAAGTTACGATATGCAAACCACTCTATATATATTCTTCCTTGGGGATGTTTCAAACACCAACATACAATTCTATACAGTCGGTTCAATCAACAATTCTCAATGACATCTATCAATATCACCAAGGAATACACCTCAAACTCAACTTTGATCAGTTTGCCATAGGCCTGTTTAGTATCTGTTCGTGACACGACATATAGCAGCAGACTGCAGCACCTTAAAACGCAAAAAATGTTACAGATACTATATGAGATCCAATCCGATCAATGTTAAAGTAGCAAGAAGCTATACTTCATCGGAATTTGTTTTATACTCTATCAACTAATTTCGTTATTTCATCTAGTTCAGCTTTTTTGTAGCCTATAACATCATGAAGAATAATGTCTTGGGCTCTTGGTGGATGGACTTTGAGCCACTTGAACTTTGGGCCTCATTGGACTTATTCATTGAAGTCAAGCTAATGGACTTCTGGACTTGTGCAGGATTACATAGAAAATGGGCCTGAACTTCATAAGCCCAAATGAGGGCACCCTTAGCCCAAACATCCATCACTAATTGAACGATCAGATTGTTAAGACATGTGTTTTAATTTAGTCCATACAAAACTCTATGTCTTTTTAAATAGTGCGCCATTAGTTTATACATAAAGAATTTTCTTTTAGGCAAACTCTATATATTTTTATATAAGTGCACCATTAATTTATACATAAAATTTAGGCTAATGGGTTAAAGCATTATGTACAAATTCAATGTTATTCACACAATTTACATTGATATTTTGTATATACTAAACACATTAAGGGCCTGTTCTCTTACATTGAAATTCAGTTCAGTTTAGTTTAGTTCAGTTCAGTTCAGTTTAGTTCAGTTCAGTTCAGTTTAGTTCAGCTCAATTCAGTTCAGTTCAGCTCCTAAGTTCCTTCTCTTATAAAATATTCATTTATGTTCAGTTCAGTTCAGTTCAGCTGAGTTCAGTTCAGTTCAGCTGAGTTCAGTCAATGAGAACAGACCCTAAATTATGATAATATTTGTGCATTGTTTACCACAGTATGAAAGTCGTAACATTGCAATACTTGGTATAAAATATTTGGTATAAAAATGTGCATATGAAAGTGTAAAAAAATGCCATTGTTTACCCCATTGTGAAAATCGTAGAGTTGCAATATTTTTTTTGACAAAAATTGAGTATATACTATGTAAATAAATAAGTACAAAAACCATTACTATATGTCTATATATATCAACCTAAAATAATGGCTAATATCACAAATTATAATTATTTACCCAAATACATTAACTATAAATCCAAAATCATATTTATTAATTTAATTAACCACGCACTATTAAACTAAAAATCATAAGCATTTACGCAAAATATTATAATAATAATCTAAATTCGTAAAAATGAACCCAAACATCATAACGAACCAAGAAAAACATATCTATTAACCTCAAAATCATGACTTTTTACCCAAACACCATACCTATATTTAATTCGCAAAATACATGTTCATATATTTGATAAACAAAATTTGCAAATCAAAAGGGTGTATTGGTCATTTTCATTATTAAAATGGGGGTATTGTGGTCAAAGTATAATAGTTGACAAGGCAAAAGTGCCAGGTAACCACATATACTGGAAACGGTGTGAAGTGATTGAGTAGGTCAACGACTCTGAATAGGAAACGGTGAAATAGACGTCGTTAGGGTATTCATAATTGGGGAAAAATAGAGATCTAAGGTTCTGGAATGTGAAGGAGGATTCAATTTGGGGAAATCATCTCAGTAGCGGGGTGTATTGGTCAATTTGGAATGTGCATAGAATTGGCGAGGTTTAGAGTTATTCCGAAAATTGGGTTACCAAATTAGCGGTGTTGCAAATTGTTGGGGGTAGCAGTCGCGGCATCAGGTGAAGTGTACTCGCTGTAGGTGAAGCAATACTCGTAGTGAAGTTCAAAACCCACCGCGGAGAGGCCGTGACGACCGACTAGCGAAAACCCCTGCTCTCGACGTTGGCAATGGGAGCCAACGTTATTTAACGCCGTCCTTCTCACCCGTCTACATAAATAATCGATCATCGTTATACTACGTGGAACTACTTAGCCACCATATCGCCCTAAAAGCTGCAACGTCAGACAACAATCACGGTCCATGTTGACAATATAAACATCCTAAGTTTATCAAATATATAAATGGGGGCGCCCTCTAATTCATTAGATTTAAAACCATAACAAAAATTTAGAAAACTAAACCATCATTTGTTTTCTCCATGTGTGTCTTATTGATACACTTTAATCAGCACAAAATTTTTAGAAAAAATTATTAGACTTCATATTTTATATGTGATTAACAATAGTGTTTCTTGTTTTTTTTTTTATTATTATTTTTTTATTTTTTTTATTTTTTAAAAAAATTTTTACTTAGCGTATAGTATAATGAGATACAAAATATAATTTGATAAATTTGGTGAGTAGTGGCATGAGACTTTTTCTACATAATAGTTAGAGCATTTCTAATTATTAAAAGAATTTAACTACTAGCTCGACCAATATAGCTAAAATACTGATTTGCTTGAAAAAAAATTGCCAAAGGATGATGGGAAATTG
Organism: Chenopodium album; assembly: GCF_948465745.1. Classification (NCBI taxonomy): domain Eukaryota; kingdom Viridiplantae; phylum Streptophyta; class Magnoliopsida; order Caryophyllales; family Amaranthaceae; genus Chenopodium; species Chenopodium album. The sequence continues at coordinate 35,771,178 of NC_137859.1, read as the reverse complement.
GTATTTAATAAAACATCTTCTTACTAAATCATTTTTATAGTTAGGTAGGAGCTAACCATATTGGGGCATAAATGTAATCCCCCGTATTTTTAAATATATTATTAATGAAATTACATTTTATTCATAATATTTGTTTGTATTTTTTTCGGATTTAATTTCAAAAGTTTCAAATTATTTTTTGGGGTTGATAAACGATTTTATTACAAAGAACTTTTTATGAACCTTTCATCAATAATTTATGTCCAACAAACAAACCAAACCCACTTTCCTTTCTTAATTGGCCCATTAATTTTATGAGGCCCAATCTTAAAACTAACCCTACACCACTCTCTTTCCTATAAATACCCCATACATCCCCAAAATTTTCCCACACAAAAGGTTAGTCTTATTTTCTTTCTCTTTTGTTTTATTAATTTGTGTAATTATAATTATTGATTATAGGTTTTGATTTGATTGTTTGAAATTAATTTAATTAGTATCAAATTGTATTTTGATGATTAAAATTTATAATTTCAGATTTTTAAATGTTATAATTTTCAGATTTTGTAAATTTAATAACCTAGGGTTTTTAATTATTGAAAATCATGATTTTAGAGTTTTTATGAACAATTGATTTAGGGCTTTTATAGTAATGATGTTTTGAAATTTTGGTGATTATACTACTAATTACTTTCTAGATTATTTTGAACTCGTAAATTCGTGTTTTAATGTTTAGATTTCGGTTCGTTAATATTAATCCCGTTTTAATCCCGATCAGGTTCTGAACTCATCCAATTTTGACAAAAAAGTAGTGTTTTCCATGTGGAAACGATGTTTTAAGAAAGACTCACTACCTTTGGTAGTGAGCACCACCCTCTCGTGGCCAAATTCTGTCTCTAAATATGATTTTCGGGCAATTTTTCATTTTTAACGAAGTTTTTTTTATGCTTAAAATTTTATCCTTGAGTTTGATTAAAAAAATTAATTATGTTTAAAGTTAATTAAGCATATAAATATGTTTTTTTTTTATTTTAATAAGTTTTTCATCATATTATATTGTTGGAAATTACTTGGGTTAGTAATATTAATTGTTGGTTGTTTTCTAGGAAGTGATTATTTCCTAGGAGAATTTTAAGTGATTAAAAGTGGCACAAAGGATTGTTTATACGAGGTACGTACATGTCTACTTCGTTGCAAGTAGTATCATGTTAGGTACCAAAAGGAAAGAACTTAGTTTCATAATTAGGGAACACTTGGATGGAAATTGTTTGGTTACACATTGATTAAATTCATGTGCTTATGTTTATGAAACATGTTTTGGTGAATTGATTATGTTTGTATGGAATTATGGATGCAAACATGTTGAATTATATTGGATAAAATGTTTGTATGGAATGTCGATACAAACATATTTTATTAGATTGGTTTGTTAACCACATTTGAATTATTAAAGGATTGGAATTGAATGGTTTAAGTGAAATGAATTTATTAATTATTCCACAATGTTATTATTTATTTATTTATTACTCAATCATAACTTGTTAGTATGTTGAGTAAAGGTGGATTAAGCCGAAATGGCTAGGTGAGTTGACTATGTTCAACAATTTTGGATAATTTGAAAGTTTAATGGAATTAAAGGTCAACTTGTGATGTGATCACCATTGTCCTAAATAAGATTAAAAGTGAATTGATGTATGAATGTTATGTATGGTCTTCTTGAATGAGTCGGCTATTAATTAAAATTGTAATCATGTAAAGTGAAACATGGATGAGCAATAAAACTCTGGAAAGCATGCACTTCTAGAGTATTGACAATTATGGGTTGGGGTACACGGTGGTAGCCCGTGGCTTTTCGAGGCTTGTTTGATCAACATGTCCTCTTCTCTTTTGGTATTTACATTTTATTTCGTAATGAAAGTTAGATGGGATCCTAGACTAACTTTGTGAGAATGGAGTCGCGCCCATTCTTGCATCGCGCTAAACTTTTATTTCAAATGGTCATTTGGGGCCAAAATGATTTGGTGGATTGGACAACCTGGTCTATTGCTTACTCCAAATTAAATTAATAAAATTAAATATAGAGAGTCAAGTGTTTGGAATTGGTTAGTAAGTATGTTGAGTCAATTGAATTGTTTAAGTGTAGAGTCTTGATTAATGAAATCGAGTTGTGTGTTTATTTACTTCAATTGGTTGAGCGTGCCAGGTTTTGTGCGTTGTAGCTTGTATGTACTCAGCTTTGCTGATTGCGTGCTTTTGTGTGTGTTTTCTTTTGGTCAGGGCCTTCGCATTTCAATGACCCTGTGATGATCCAATTATTACACTTGTATTATTGGGGAGCAGTATGCACAGGTTAGCTTGATGATGTGAAGTTCAGGGATTTGACAAACGCATTGTCAAGGGATTGGTTTGATTGAGAGTATTCGATTCTTGTGTTGAACTTATTTATGCTTTGCTATTTCATTTATGTTTTGGACTTTGATTATTGGTATGATTTTAAATAAGGGCCTTATATGGTTCCAATTTGTAAGCTTTGACTTATTGATTTTCTAAATTATGTTATTTTAAAGACTTAAGTTTGTCTTTCCGCAGCGATACTTTGATAAAGCCTTAACGTTTTAACACGTGGCGGTAGTACGTCAATGGTTCTCCACTATTTTATTTAAATTAAGTGGTTTGGAAAAGGGAGAATTATTAGGGTGTTACAATAAAGTAGCTATAAAATGGTCGGATTAGCTTGAAATCATATGTGGCATGACATGTTAATTTTTTTTTTTTGAAATTAAAAGATGAAATTCTATAGCTTTTTTTTAGGAGTTATATATGCGTGACAAAATTATAGCATATATTTGAAAAAAAAAGTTTGAAATGGTTGCACGCATTACGAGCATACATATTCATTTATTTATAAATAAACAAATCTTATTATAAACTTGTGTTTGTTTACTTTTGTGTCAATAGATACTTCAATATACCATTATGTCAATAGAGAATTCATGTGGAATTCAGTTCAATCAAGTTGAATTAGTTTCCAGTAACAATAAAATTTAAACACCAATGGAGAAATTTATATAGATTGAAGAAAAAAATGAATTAGCTACTGACAACTCGAATATGGGACTGAAAGATTAGAATAGATAAAGGAGATTATGGAAGAGTCGAATCGATGAATTAAGGAGATGATTTTGTAGCAAAGTGAGGGGGAAAAGAGAGAGATGTTAATAGGTTCCTTGGTCTAGTGTGGTTTGACGAGGTTGGTGGGTTTCGATGGTGGAGATGCGGCATGATCAAATGGGTTGGTGGAGAACTAGATATGCTAATAGGTGCCTTGAGGTCTATATAGTGGGGGTTTGACGAGGAAGTTGGTGGGTTCAGGTGGTGGTGGTGTAGGAAGATCAAATGGGTTGGTGGAGTCAGCATGAGGTTGTGTTGTCAGTCGGGTGCTTGTGGAAAACTTTGATTAGGTGGATAGATTAATAATTTAAGTATTTTATGATTCGTAAATCAACCATTATTACTTTTTTTTTTTTTTTTTTTTTTTTTTTTTTTTGTAGAATAAAGATATTTGTGCTTAATTAAAATCATAAGCTTAATTAAAATCATAAGATATTTGTGCTTAATTAAAATCATAAACTGATCATAAAAGTGATAATTTTTGCACCTTAATTATTTAATGTAGAAATAGTTTTAGGGTCTAGACAATGTCTTAGATTTATATACTACTATAAAATTGTGATTTTTTACATTTGATTCACAACTCAAACAATTGCAATTAAAGATATTAATTATCAATTTTGTATATCGACAATCGTGTCCAATCAAATTATTGCATTCAATAAAACAATGAATATATTGCGTATGAATGTATCATGAGATAACATAATAGGATGACATATAGTATGCAAAGTTATTAAAGACTTGTTTGCCATTGTTTTTTGTTTTCAGGTTTGTGTTTTCTAAAAAACAAAAAACCAAAAATAGGAAACAAGAAAAAGCTATTTCCACTTTTCTTTTGTTGGTTTTCAAAATTATCATAATTTTCATAAATTCGACAAATTTTTTAATTATTATATGACATGTATCATATGATTTGAAAAACAAAAATTAAAAACCAGAAAACTACAACAATGCCAAACGAATCTTAAACTTTCATGTTTATATACGCTCCACGTGACACATAAATTTACTTCGAAACACTTTCTAATTTTTAGCTATAGTTATAAATTTCCTTATTAAATTCAATTTTTTTAAATTTTTTTTTATTATTTTTAAATAAAATAAATAAAAAACTGCTCGTCATATCATATGAACATATCGACTTATCTGTTTAAGTTACACTACCAAAAACCAATTTTTTTTTTAAAAAAACCAAAAACAAAACCAAAAGACGAGCAAAGCAAACGCCGTAGCTGCCCCTTCTCATCCGAGTCGACTCAGCCTCAACTCGCTTGCTCACCTCCTCCTTCTTCTTCTTCTCTTTCATTCTTTCTGCAACATTTCTCACATTCCAAACAATCGAAACGTTTCGCCAATTTCACCAACTTTTATTCTTAGGCGCCATCAATTCGTAAGTTTCTCTCTCTTTTACCTCTTTTTTCAACCATTTTTATTTATAAATTTTAACTCTTTTTTTGTTCTGGGTTTTTAATTTTAATGGGTATCAGAGAAATTCACAGCTCGATTGAAAACCCTAGGTATTGCGATTAATCAATCAATTGAAAAATTTTGGGAATTTTTTTATGATTGCCGTGTGATTGGGGGTTTCTTTGATCTTGCGTGTTAAATGCGGAAAAGGGTATTGATGAATTAGGGTTAGTAGCTGTTAATTTTGTAAAAGGAAGGATTTTGAATTTTTGAGGGATTTGGATAAAAAGCTGGGATTATTGAATTTCTTGCTGTTAGGGTTTATATCGCTGGATACAATTGTGGGGAAGATAGGTGTAGGTTAAGGGGGATAATGTGTATGTTCTGTGTGATTCAGAAGTGGTCGCGCAGGGTTGCTACTATGCTGCCTTGGTTAGTTATTCCGCTTATCGGACTATGGGCTTTGTCTCAGCTACTACCGCCCGCTTTTAGGTTTGAGATTACGTCCCCGAGATTGGCCTGTGTGTTTGTGTTGTTGGTTACTTTGTTCTGGTATGAGGTTTTGATGCCACAGTTGTCGGCTTGGCGGGTTAGGAGGAATGCCCGGTTGAGGGAGAGGAAGAGGAATGAGGCATTAGAGCTGCAAAAGCTGAAGAAAACTGCTACTAGGAAGTGTAGGAACTGCTTGACACCTTATCGGGATCAGAATCCTGGTGGGGGGAAATTTATGTGCTCGTATTGTGGGCATATATCAAAAAGACCGGTTCTTGACTTGCCTGTTCCACCTGGTATTTCGAATTCTGGAATTCTTAAGGAATTGCTTGGTAAAGGTGGGAAGATATTGAATGGGAAGCCTTGGTCGGATAATGTTTCGCTTTGTAGTCAGGAATGGGTAGAGAATGGGAGTTGGGTGGTGAATGGCTCTTATCCAGTTAAGGCTTCTTTTCCTCCCCGGAAAAATGGTGTTGGATTGTATGGAAGAAGTGAATCGTGCCTCGCTGAGAAGTCTTATTCTGGTGTTTACCTTTTCAGTTGCAAACTCTTGACTTCATTTTTGCTGAGTATAAGGTGGCTTTGGAGGAAGCTTTTTAGGATTAGTTCTTCAGAGGATTCTTCATCAGATGGTGATCATGGAGGGGGGATGTCCAAAAAGGGTGAGAATGGCAGCACAGGACAGGAGAGCAGAGGTGAGAAAGCTCGTAGGAAAGCTGAAGAGAAGAGGCAAGCTAGAATAGAAAGAGAACTCTTGGAGGAGGAAGAAAGAAAGCAAAGGGAGGAGGTGGCAAGATTGGTTGAGGAGCGCAGGAAGTTGCGAGATGAAAAGCTAGAAGCTGAAAATCGTGCTAAAGGAACCTCTTCATTGAGGGAGAAAGATAGTAAGAGGGAAGCTGAGAAAAGGCGGCAGGAGCGAAGAAAGGAAAAAGACAAAGGATCTAGTAAAAGCAACTCTGATGTGGATGACTTGGAAAAGAAATCGGGGAAGGAAAATGACCGGAAATGGGATACTGAAAGAAAACATGAGACTGATCGAAGGGAGTCGCCGAAGTCTGGTGTAGATGGTGTGAAGGGTCAGAACACTGAAGCAGGTTATGGAGCAAAAGGTAATTCTACAAACAATTTTAGCCGAGTGAATGTTGGTGCTAGATATTTTGACCGTGTGAGAGGTACTTTCCTGTCTTCTTCAAAGGCACTTACTGGCAGTAGTTTTTTTGGCAAAGCTGCCCCATCTCATGTTCCTGCTTCCAAAGAAATGAAGCCCAATAGTTCTGTTGAAAATTCCTTAGTTTCAAACAGCAAGTGTGATTTTCTTCCGCCAGAGCGTCTACCTGGGAGAACTATTATGAATGCAGATGATAAGAGCCATACTCGCCCTGTAAGTCATATGGTTATATGTTTGCTGATATGTTGATTATTCCCTTTTCTCTTTTATTAGGGTTGAGGGTGGGGAGGGAATGCTGTTCTTCTTTAGTTGACTTCATAGCCTATACATTCTTTTTATCAAGGTATAGGAACTTTATAGTCGTTCTGTTGATAAGCTTAATCTGTTTGTGCTTCAGGTCTCTTCAGATATACAACATAAGACACAACCAAAGTCATGGCAGCAATTATTTACTCAAGCTCCTCCCTCCCATCCTAATGTAATTAGCAGACCAAGTGCAAACTCTGCAAAGTCTCAAGTTAGTCAAAGTTCTCAGCTACCTTGCTCAGTATCCTCTACACCGCTTTATGATAACCCAATTAATTTGCCATCTCCATTTATGCTGCCTGCCTTTTCAAGTGGACCCCTGACTAATAATTCTAGCCCACCTGTTGCAAAGGATCCATTTTTTCCTAGTGTTTCGGACATGTCTCATGATTTTTTCATGGAAGAGCCAGAGCATTTTGAGGACCCGTGTTATGAACCCGATCCTGTATCACTTCTTGGCCCTGTTTCAGAATCACTTGATAATTTTCAGCTAGACCGTGGCAATAGTTTTGTAAAAGATGGAATTGGAAATTCATGTCCTATGATAAATGTTTCCACTCCTTTGGATGTCGCTAGGCCTTCTCCAATTGAATCTCCATTGTCGCGACTGAGAGTTGCTGATGAAAAGCCAAATAACCATAGCCACTTCTCTAGTAGTCCAAGGGGCCTTGATATGCACTTTTTTCCAGCTGCTGACATGAATGATAATATCAATGATAAGGGAACATGGCATATGTGGAATTCTTCTCCACTTGGTCCTGATGGGTTACGCTTGGTTGGTGGTTCTGCTAATTGGATTTCACCTCTAGAGCGAAGCAGACTGAACAGTGAAGACATGATGCATCAATCACCGCAGAAGACCATGGCTTCTTTGTTTACAAATGAGAGCCATATTGCTTCAGGAACACATTCACATCAGAAGGCCACCATGGGAAATGCTCAAAGTTATAGTGCCTTTGGTGTCTCTGCTTCCAGCTCTAATGATCAAGATGAATGGATCCAGAAGGCTTTTTATCCACTGCTGTGTCGCAGTGAACTCAATCTTCCTGTTAGTCCTACTGAGGAAGCTTCCGAGAGCAAACTTTTGTTTGGGAGTCCTAGCAGGGCTGCTGCCAATGGTCTTGATCCATCAACAGTGAGCTGGTCCAAGTAAGTTACCACCTTTATGCATCTATAATATGCTATTTTTTCTTTTATTATTTGATATTCAGTTGCTGGAAAATGGATGACATACAGGTCATGATTTTGTTATGTGAATCAGCTTATGTATTTATTGATACTTTATGTTCTGTTGCTACCTGGATCACTTAACTTATAATCTAGACACATGATAGGACCTGCTGTATTGTCTTGAATGTATAAAAACTATTGAGAGAGAGAGAGATATCACATCTGTTGGTTTTATATACACTGTGAGCCTGTCATGTTGCAGGTTGTTTTTACATTACCTTAGTTATTGCAGCTTTTGTGCATCTGGGTAAGGACTTTGTGAAGTCTTTGTACAAACAGCTATATTTAATAATCTTGTTGGGGACTAGTATGTTTTTGGAAAAGTCCTTTATTTATACTTAGCGTCATTGTCTTTATGTACTCTCCTTCCTGCTTCTCTAACACTTAGAGATTTGAGACAAACACAATGTATTGAAATCTCTCTCTCTCACTCTCACTTAAACTCTACCAATTTTAAATCTGGCATCGTTGTTACTGTTGTACCAATTTATATATTCCACTTTTTAAATTATGTCTTGTTTAATTCCACACTTAGTAAAGGTTGTTTGATTAGGATTCAGAACCCCATGCAAATCTGGAATTATTTGGTTCAGTTTTGGAATGGATTCTATGTTCTAATCCAGTTGTCTGGCTCACTTGTTTGGAATGAATTCTATGTGAAGTTTACTTTTTTTTATTTAGTTATAAGTACCATTATTTCTTCTTAAATGCAAATATGTGCAAATTAAACTTTTGGCTTTCAATTATTGTCTTATAATATATATATATTTTTTAAAATATACTACTTAGAACTAAATATACAATTGTTATACCATAATAGCTATATTAGGTGGGAAGATTCCTTGAAATTAGGCTCTGTTTTATTTGAATTAACTTGCAATTTGAAAGTATCTTAACTTATGTGAACTATAGTTTGTTCTCTTCTACATTAATCTTGTCAAAACCAAACCAAAATCCCACGGTTTAAGGAGTTTTCACATTAGATCTTAGGCATTTTCACATCAGATCGAACTAAAATTTTATTTTTCGTTTACTCATCACTTTTTATCTTTAATTTCATTTGATAATGTAATTTCTTATACATTAGTGTAAAAATATGGTCAAAATTAGCCAAACTAGTATAATAGACCATACCAGAGTCGTACCAATCAAGCCTTATTATAATCAGATCAGAATATACCTTCTTTGTAACAAGGAAAACATATTCTTATTTTACTTGAAGTCATTTTGTCTGATAAAAGCTTATTTGTGTATAAAATTGTAAAAATTATATTGCACAAACTTATTTTAACTTATTTACCTGAAATTATCTTAACTTATTTTGATAGAACTTATCTGACTTTATTTTGTCTGAAATACCAAGTCAAAATAAGTCTTAACAAATAACAAAAAAGGGCCTTAGCAAAGATACCAAAATTACACATCCCAAGTTTATATTATTACTAAATTATTGGTTAGTAAAATATTTCATTGGTTTCTTAATATTGTCCATGTCACTTTTTGCACAGTTTTCGTTGCTTTAAGCGTAAATACTTTTATAAACATATTATAAGAAAATTAAAAAAGAAGATATTTTGAAACCAAACATCGAAACGAATCAAACAAAATCACACTAAGGTATGTTTATCGTTGTTAGATTCCATTTGGAATGAAATCTAAAAGATTCCAGGGAAGAACAATAGAAAGAAATGGAGTGAGTGGCTTAAATATTTCTAAGTTACACATCAAATATCAATTAAAGATCTTAACTTTAAATTCAGATGAAACATCCAAAACTAGCAACTCTTTTTCTCCAGAAAAAGTAAACCGGCCCCAAATTTGTGTAAAGTGAATCTAACTGGCAACAAACAACAAATTGGGCAAGATTAAACCACAGATCCAATATTAGCACAAAGAAACAGGCAATATATCACCCAACGCTAGAATAGAAGAGGGATGATTGTTCGGCCACACCTTGTCAAAGTTGAAAAATTGTGTCTGCACCTCAAAGCTTCTCCCCCCTCTCTCTCTTGTGAGTTAGGGTTTGTATCTGGGGTTGAATGGAATTATAATCTTTGGGGCTGAGGTGGTTGTGAGGTTTTAAGGGTAATTGGGTGAAGCTAGAAAGTAGAGTCCCTCTAGTATTAGGTTATACCGTTATATGATTTTTTTTTTTAAAAAAAAGACCCAATCACTTGAACCAAACATTTCCTAAATGACTAATTCACTCTTAACATTTCAAATGCAACATTTCAGACAGTACAACTATGACCATGTGTTTTGCAATAACTCCTTTTGTGGATTTTTGTAAATCATTTCATTGCTGTTGGAATTCACCTCCATTGTTAAGGATAATGTATTGGAGCAGCAAAAAAATCAATCATAATAATAATGTGGAATTCTGTCAGCCTTGGTGGAGTAACTGGAGTTTGTCATGAATCATTAATTTTGCCGATGGTTAAAAAAGGATGGGGTTTTTTCGGTAATTTCTCTGATGCTAGTTTGTCTGATATCTCTAGACAATGCCTGATGTGGAATTCAATGTGGAGAGGCAGTAAATGTTAATTTAAACTAGTCATCTTATACTTTCTCCATTTTCTTTTATTTGCAACATTTCTCTTTCATGGAAATGTCGTATCATTTGCAAACTTGCGACTAAGCCTTTCTAGGTAACTTTGAACCTATAAAATGACCGCAAAAGGTGTACTTTATCCACATAATCTCATGAATTCTCCTACCCCTCCCCCTCTCTCTCTCTTCAGTCTTAATTTCCTTAAATGTGCCACTTCACTTGGTTGCTACTTAAAAGGAACAAAGTAGTAGGAAATCAATGAGTCAAGTGACAAGGAAAAGTTACTTGGAACTTTTATTTACTTGTTAGATTTTTTCTTTAAAAGCAGGGATAAATTTTCCAATCTACTGATTGTATCCTTCCAATATCTGCTTTTGCATTAGCAAGTTGCATTTTAAACCAACTAGCTTCCCAACAGATTTTTAATACTGCATTCCTTCAAAATTTAGATTTTTTATTTTTTTATCTTAATTTTATAATGCATCTGAAATTATAATACCACATCAAACATTTCAAAAACCATTTGGATAGCTTTTCTTGGGTAGTTACATTAAGGCCCAGGATGGGAGTTATGGGACCATATCTCTCGGATAAAGAGGCTTGCCCCTTTCGTTCCTACACCTCTTTAAACCCCTCACCTTGTCCCCCTACTACGATCCAAGTATCCAACCCTTGCGTTAAGGATGTTAGGATATGTTACCACTCCTCACTGTCCTTGACACTTGTCTAATAATGGTTTATAAAATAAGACCAGCTTCTTGTTTTATATCAACTTTAAAAATTGGGCTTTGAACACTAGCTAAATAGCCTAAACTTCATTTAAATCTGCCTTTCTACTAAAAGGGAAACTATTTTATGGTGCTCCCGATTTTTACAAATTTATTTATTTTAAAACTTTCATGTTATTTTGGTTATTATCTGCATCCTTTATATTTTATTATATAATTTATGTTATTTAGAAGGAAGATGATATATATATTGAAAAAAAATCTATATGATAAATTTCTTGATATATATTGAAATTTGGAATCCTTATTAGCTGAATCGTTTTCCCCTTGTTTCTTGTTGCCTCGTCTTTTGAATCTTTATTAAGCTAACCACCTACTGTTAGAAAGAAGTCAAGGATTTAAATATAAACTTTTTTTTGAAGCCTGTGACTTTGCTGTTCACAATGAGTCTTGCCATTGCTCGATGTCCCTTACAGTTGCAGACTTGTACCATGTACCTGTCAGAGTGATAGTCATGCTTGAGAGGGGGGGGGGGGATTAAGAACTTTTGTTGTTAATCTACCGTAAGAATATTACATTAAAGGCGGTTCCTCAAAATTGTATAGTGTGTTGCCTTTGTAACAGTCCTCTTTTTCCATCTATGTGATCTATGTTTTGGGTTGGAGGGGATTTGTAGGAGAATTGTACAGCAGACAGTGAGAAGATCCCAGGCTATAGTGCTTTGAACGAATGCTGTGAGTTATATTGGTATCCATAATTGACCCATGCTTCTTGATCCCTTTGACCCTTCTACGTCTTAGCACATGATGAGCAGTTGTGCAGCCAGCTGACTGCCTTGTAGATGGTATGCTTGCTTTTTGTTGCTCTGATGGTATGATGAGGTGTAGTTGATATCCTGGTTCTTAGTTATTGCATAATATCTACTAGTAATAATAAGTACTCCTTTTTTCCCCAATTAAAAGTCCCATTTGCCTTTTGCACAAGTTTTTACAAAGGTGAACACAATAATATGATTGTGGAGATCGATTGATTAAAGGTGAATATAAAAATCAAGACAGTGGGGGTTAGTTGTTTATAAGATATGCTACCCCGACGCAGATTTGGGTGTTGTGTCGATCCAGTGTCGACAACACTCTACTTCAAAATTTTGGACAGTCAAAAGAGTATGGTGACCAATTTCTTAGATACGGCTACCATATAAGGTGTTCGAAAATTTTCAGCCCACGTTTTTCATAAAACAAAGAAATTGTACTTTAGAAGAAATTCAAAAATAAAAATGAGAAATTCAAATTATAATATATATGAGTAAAATCTTCTTAACTACTCAAAATGAATGCAAGCTCCAAAACCTAACCCAAATACATATAAAATCATTTGTAAAAGGACAAAAGGTTTGAGCGGAGATTGAGACATATGATCATGCTTTGATCAGTTACTTGATTTTGTTCTAAATTAGGCTGATCTTCTTTCTCTCTTGAATTTGAACATCAGAGGTTGGTGAAGGCCTAGGTTACCATGACATATGCTCTATTTTGAAGGTCAAAGCTTTCAACCAACTCAGCCCGGACCTCCCATTCGCTTATTCTATTTTAGGGAAAAGGTGGATGGAATTATCGATAACAATTCTATTTTAGTTTGGAATTGCCTTTTGTAATAAGTTCAGGATATGAGAATGGGGAGACTAGGAGGGGTATGGGAGGCTATGAAGGAAAAGTGGCTGTTGTGAAGTAAAGGTTATGAGAAATTAGGGGACTAGGAAGGGTATGGGAGGCTAGGAGGGAAAAGAGGTTGTGGTTAGACTGGTTACAGTTTGGATTGGTTATTGGTAAGGAGGTGAGACTGTGAGAGTGGAGTAATTACAAGGCGATGGTGGTTGAGGGCAGAAATAATTTTGCAATTTAGGTGTTGTAAAGATTTTCTTCATTTTTGGTATTGTCATGTACAGTGTAAGTTGAAAGCTGATGAAGCAGAAGGAAAAGCAATATAGGTGTCATCTTCCTTTAAAATTGGACTAAATAACTAATGGGTAGGATGAATTTGCTCTTCCTTTTGTTTCCTTTGATTTCTGTTTTCACCTCCTTTTTGTAAAACAATCATCCTTTACTCTCCCTCCCTCCTTGATCTCTTCCTGATTGGACTGGTTAACAAGAAAATTGTGTTTACTCAAAACATAGCAAATGAAAATTTCTTTGCTCTGATTGTTTAGTTTTTAAATCGTGGTATAGCAAAGGATACCAATGAAAGTTACTCTTTTATCTGTGTTTGGAAATCCCGAGCTATTTTAACTGTTATATGGGTTTCCCGATATTTGATGTTGGGGATGCTAGCTCTTGGTAGCATGTAGATATTACTTTAAGCCGCATAAATGGGTAGCTATGCTATGGATCTAGGTTCAATGCTTAATTATCCCATATGATTGATGACTATTGTTTGTCCTATTGTCTTAAATTAAATTAATGTTAAAACTACCAGCCTCACCATGAGTCACAACTCTTTTCTAGATCCCCTATTTTGCACCTCCTTCCTTTTAGAATGCTAAGATTGCTAACTTCAATACTATTCAATCTTGAGAAAAGTTTGAGACGAACCAAGAACAGAAGATTGATACTGAGGGATCACATATTATCCAATTTAAGAATTATAACTTCCTCCCTGCGGCTCTTGCTGGGTTTCACAATAGGTTATTACATAACAAGGCTAAAATATAGGATTTGGTAGTTAAAGTATTTAAAATTAAAAGTGGGAGTTATAATTTTATGTAGGGAAAGTACAATTGAGATTGTGCCCATCAGGTTATTGTGGGAAAATGACCAGCTATTTTTTACCCCCAAAATGTAAATAAGTTTTGGGACTTTAAAATTAAGAAAAATGCAAGAACTTATTTTTGGACTTACATTATTAGTAAGTATTAGTAGAGTTACCGAAAGGAAAATAAATTTTTTGATTTTAACTTATATTGGCAGGGTCTTGAAGAGAAAGAGAGGGGTTAAAATAAGTCAACATTATTGTTTTCATACGATTGCATATTGGCTCTGTTTTCCTTGCTTTAATATTTTAATGAATTAGAGCCTGTTCGACCCAGAATATTGATTTGAAGGCAAGTAAATAGTATATGTATGACTTTTTGCTGCTAGACATTTGATTAAGATTTTTGTAAACCAAAGTCAGACATTTGTCTATTGAAGACTTTTTTGGTTTATCAGTTTTTTCTGCTCGTGAAATTAGCTCTTGAAGAAGTGATCATTATTCCATCATTATTCCATAATCCACAATGTTTTCCCTATAATTAGTTCAACTCGTCAAACCAAAGTACTTCCTCCGTTTTTTATTTGATGCATCACTTTCTATAAATGGAAGTTTCAATTTAGATGCATTACTTTCCTTTTTAGTTGATAAATTCTCTCTATCTCTCTCCTATCATTTGGGCCTTCATCATTTTTTCACTCTATCTCTCTCTACTCCAAAAATTGTCTAGGAGTCCGCAGTTACACAAAGTGATCATAAAAAAAAACGGCGTATCATTTTTGGTCAAGAATCTCAAGATGATGTTTGAGTTGCTGAAATTGTAAAATAATGGTGAAACTTGGGTATTCTGATAATTGTTTTTAAAGTTGTGTTTACTTTTCTGATAATGTTGAGTGCCTCAAAAACTCGGAACTGTCAATTTTTTGTTTTGGGGGGGGGGGGGGGGGGGGGGGGGGGGGGGCTTGTTGGTCACTTGGTCAGGGTGGGAACTTGCGGGGTTACTGACCTGTTACATAGTGTTGCTTTCTTTTTCAGTCTGCTTTGTTTGTGCTTAGTTTTTTAGGTTACATAGTGTTGCTTTCTTTTTCAGTCTGCTTTGTTTGTGCTTAGTTTTTTAGGCCTTTACGCAGGGCAAAAGTGTCTTCCTTATACTACTGAGATGTTTCATTAAGTGGACAAGCACAAGTCATATGCAGTATTGGTTATCATACTTAAATTATTTAGTAGGGATGTGCTTGACATTCAATGCATGGGCAGAGCAATGTTTGCATGCGGTTCAACCATTCTATTGCTAAGTAATCCAAAGTTTTAGGAGTCCTGGTTATGTCTGGCATAATTTAACTCACTGCTGAAGTACTGAGGTTGTACTTCAGCTTTCCCTCTAGGAGTTTTCAAACAAGGTGTTTGAGCTTATTTAGACATCAACCTCATGACAGGGGGCTGCAACCCTGGTCTCAAGCAAAAGAAAGGTTAAGAAAATGGAAACGTTGCCAAAAAAAATCTCTTGGGCTTGCAGAAACTGGTTGCATGCCTTTGTATAGACTGCAAGCAGTTACGATTGACATAAGACATGATATTCTATTGTTGTTTGCTATGCTCATTCTTTCTTGTTTTACATTCCTTGCTTTTGGGTGGTTGTCTAATGACAATGTTAATTTTTTTTCCTTGTAGCAGGAATGAATGGTCTGTTCAGGGCATCGGAGAAGGTGTTACAAACCCATCTATTGTCAGATCTCCTTTTGGTGGTTTATATTCACCTCCAAATGTACATTCACTTTGGTCATTTGAATGAAAGGTAGAAAAAGCAAAAAGAACATAAAGGCAAAGAAAGAAAAAAAAAAAGAGAGGAAAACTTATGAGGGTACTTTTTAGTATACATGTTCTTGACGAGGCTGCCAGCCTCTTTTTGAGGGCACTTCAGATACACTGTAAGCATTGTATCATCCTTCTCCTTGTAAGGATGGCGATGTTTACTTACATTAGCAATGGGTTAGGAATACAAAAAGGGCATGCATGCTTTTAGTGCATCCGCGGAAAAAAAATATGTTGGTAAGATCACTACTTTTGGCCCCTTCCCATGTTCAATGGTTTATACTCCATGTCTATGAGCAGGAAAGTTCCTATCTGTTCCATTATCTTGTTGTCAATTTTGGCTCTTGCTTCATTTTATTTTGAGATAGATAGGTTCTTATGCACAAAGGTCCCTAATTTTGTAACTGATATGATATCGGGCTGATGAGTATACATAGGTCTTGCAATTTGTTCTCATATAGCCTCCTCAATTGATGCCTATGAGTTGCTAAATGATGCAATTTCCATTCTCATCTTATCGATAGCGGTGTTGGACAATGATTTCCCACCCTGATTGTTAGCTTTTGTTTGTGTTATGTGGGTGTGTTTTAGGCTGACATTTGAATGACCCAAAGCCCCAAAGGTAACATAAGCTCTTGGAATTCAAATATTCCAATAAAAAAGCGCTCTAAGTCCCCCTGTTCTACATTTCTTCCTAAGGTCAGATGCTCACTTGTTTCGTTTGGTGTTTGGACTATAGTCAGATTACCTTAGAGTCGCAGCTTGTTTATTAGTTGTGCACCAAGGCCACAAACCGAGAATTAACCATGGTCCTTACTGTCTACTACTATACTATGCTCAGATATGCTCTTCAACTTAGGATCTCATCAGAGTGATGTCGTATGCTAACCAGGTGGTTGGCAAAGCAGAGCTTAGCCCTCGTTAAGGCAGCTATGGGGTGGGGGCTGCTTATTGTGCAATCATTTAACGAGTACTCGTATGATCTTGTGCTAATTGTAATTATATTCTGTGAGATGATTCATCTAATCATCTGTCTCGTTTTGGTTTCTCAATGATTGGGGTTTTAAGATAACAGAAGTTAACATAATACGCTACTCGAGTATTATGCAAGCACGTTCATTATTATCGACGATTAATCAAGATCACTATACTTGTAATCGTTACAAACATATATGCGAGTATAAGCCACAACAGAAGAATGAAAAAAAATAAAAATTAAGGGTGGCTCCGGCACATTGGTTGGTAGTCCAGGCTCAGCAGCGTCATTTTCTATTTTGGTCCTTTTAGTTTTTAAACTTTTTTACGTGTTGTTTTTTCTTAGTTCGTCTTGTCAAAAAAAATAAAATAAATAAATAAAATAAAATACTCCGTAAAAATTAAGGGACAGATCGAATTAGTGCAGTCTTCTGCGGTTGTGCATTACAACATCCAGCCCTAATCAAGAAATGCATGGACGCACAAATCTAGCATGGCTTGTCTAGATTCAGGCATTTATTGAGCACTTAAGCGTGGATGCACCAGTCCACTACAGTCCAACACTGACGTGCATCCATCTTATTGCTACCATTTTATTTACTTTTATTATCGTTATCTTTGAATCTTTTATCATCTTAACTTATAATCTGAGATATTCATAAACACATTTAATAGACAATTGTTCCAACTACCCCTCTCTAACCATTAGCGTTGACATTAGATGTGTAAAAAATTGATCTAATCTGACCTGATTTGAAAGTAATTTGATACTGATAGATTTACGAGAAAGCTTAATTATATTGACGTTATTTTATGAGTATAAATATTAGAGTAAGGGGTTGTTCACTTCAGCTTAATTTCAGTTCAGTTTAGTTCAGCTCCAATCAGTTCAGTTAAGCCCTTATCAGTTAGTTCAGGTCAGTTCAATTCAGTAGATGTGAACAGGGCCTAAGCAACAGAATACAACTAGATACATTTGAGTACTTGATGAGGTACATAAGTAAAGAATTAGGGATATCCTTGACAATCAACCTAAATGAGTAAATCAAGAGAAAACTCAAACTATAAACCGTACTAATAATGATAATGTTGATATCATTATCCTTTATATAAATACAAAATTTTGAATTGCATGAGCACAATCGAGTTAAACCTGATTCGATTAGATCAGATCGAACCGACCCTAGTCACTGATAAGTGCATAATATACCATATTTTTAGTCTCTAATATTAGTCTATTAGTCATTTTATTCTAGTTAATGTATGAAATTATCTATTTTTATTATTTTAGATATTATTTTAATTAGTATTTTATTTTATTGCTATTTTCATAATAAAAGGGTACTTAAAATTATGATGTGTGGTTTTGGGTAGGAGAATAAGAAAGAGTAAGTGGGCTAGGAAAATTCAAGAAGCCCACTTGGAGCAAAAGGCACGTGCAACCAAATGAAAAGAAAGCAAGAAGAAAAGAAAAAAAAAAAAGATAAGAAGAAGAGGAAAAGGGGCGTGAATATCAACCAGAATAAGACTCCAAACTACCATCATCTTCCTTAATCAAAGAAGATCAATACTACCTCCGAAATTCAAGCAAAGATGAATCTCTATCTTTGTTCTCAATTCTATCTCTTTGATCCGGGAAAACCTAGGTTGTTTTTACTTATAAAAACCCCCCAATTATTCCTTCTCAAAACACACAACTTAACCAGAAAATATTATCCGAGTGAGATAGTTCGATTGACTCTCAATTGGGCAATTGGAGCATAGAAGATAGCCATTGGAGGAGGGCTTAGTCTCGAGTCCAAGGTAGAACGAGAACGACGACAATTCGCGGGGTCGAATTCGGGTCTTGTACGATTGTTCTTGGGAGTATAGTTCATAAGTCTTCTTACTCAATTGTTCCATTTACTGTTATTTTGGATTGTTTTTGCTAAGATTGATTAATTACTTTTATTGGATTATTGGTGTGATGATTTGATTATTAATTTTATAATCTATTTGCATGGTTTATTTCAATTTACGGCTATTTGAATTTGCTAGGTATTAATTATTAATTTTGCAGTTCAGCTATGTTTGTTATCTTTCTATTGTTGGATTGTAAAGTATTGCTATCTATATGGTTTAGCTTAGTTTAAATTATATAGAAGAGTAGTCCCTAATTTTAAATCGAGTCTGCGATTATGGTTTGGTTTAAGTTAAAGAGCAATTTCAATCTAAATAATCTGACATTTATGTGATCGGATTAGTTAGGACTAATGAGGTCTCCTAGTTATTAAGGCTGCCAAGACTAATTCATGCAAGTTGCGATCATATTTGTGTTAATTAGATTGGTTTAGAGTCGATTTTGGCTTAGTTCGCAATTGGTTTCAAATAAGGGAGATAGGGAGTCTTTGTTACTAAAGTCTCTACAGTTAGTCTAGTAATTAAGTTGATTAATCGTGCGAGGCCGGTTAGTTATAATTTCCAATAAGTTAATTCAAGTAAAGTTATGAATGGAGTTGGTTAAGTATGTCGTCAATTGTATATAGTAGTTTAGATTCTATTTTTCATAGTAGTATTAGTTGACTATTATCATTTAAACCCCCCCAAATTTCATGTACATAGTGTGAATAGTACTCTTTTATGTATATAGTTTACGTTTCGAGTTTAATTTTGAGTTTATAGAGTTAACCAATCTCCTCGTGGGTTCGACCCTTACTTACCCTTTTTACTAGTTGTTAATATTTTTGAGGTTTAAGTTAAGGTAAATTATTAATTAATTTTATACGGGAAACGACACGTACCAAATTTTGGCGCCGTTGCCGGGGAGATATATTTAATTTTCTTTGTACTTTATAGTTAACTCGGTTTTTGTTGTTTCTTTATTAATGCATATAATATCTTTATCTAGTATTATGTTCACGTAGTCATTGCTTTTGTGTACATAATTTTGTGGTTAGTGAGTTTGCATTATTTGCTTGTATACTATAGTTTTACAGATCTTCATTTAGATAAATTGGGTAGCATGTTATGTTCAGCTTCTGCTTTAAGTACTCACATAACTTATTTTTGCAAGAATTAAACTTGTTATAATTTGCTAGAACCATTAGAACTTAATTATGAATGCTAAAACATGTTTAGTTGTACCTGGCAGAATAAGTTTAAAAGACTTCCTATTCATCTATATTTTTCGTTTGAGCTGCATTATTAATGATAATCTGAAAATCAGAAGTAAGCAAGTAGTTTATAAATAATCTGACATAATAAGATTGGCAATTAGTCAGTTTTCTATGTTGAGTGCTACCTTATTTAAGACTACTTTTGCATATAAAAGCTCTAACATTTTGCTGGGTGTGTAAGTTATTTGTAATTGAATAAATGTCCAATTTCAAATTTGGATCTTAGTACACAGAAGCATATAAACAAGATTTTAGCATATATGGTATTTATGGTTCTCTTTAATATGATATGAATGAATCAGCTTATTGTTTGCAAAATTATAAAGGGGCTGGTTAATATAACTTATGCTAACTTTTGGAAGTTAATATGACATGATAATGAGTTATACCGAATAATGCTTGTTTATTGACAGAGTTTTTGCAAGCTTAATCTGAATTAACTCACATAATGGTAGACAAGTATATGTCATGTTTTCTTAACAACTTTTTCCATGATTTGTGCGGTGCTTACCCCCTGAAAATTGAAATGATTAATCTTATTACATCAAATGATAAACTGGTAACACACTTGAATTTTGGTTATTGGTACTTAAATGGTGTTAAGAATTATAGTATTAGGCTATCTTCCACTGAGATTTTGCTAACTATACTTTGACCTGACAAATTATGAGTGGCATATACTAAACCTTTTATTTTCTAATGCATGTGTGTTGAAGGGTCTAAAAGCAGAATAAATTAAAAGACTTTGTGTTCATTTATATGCTGTATTGGGCTACTGTATAAATGATAATCTAAGGTCCTGATGTGCATCAGTCTGGCAGCATAATCTTGACAATTAGCTAGCTTAACATGTTGAATTTTGGAGCATGAGCATTCTGCCAATCTGTTGGATTACTAATCTGGTCATATTATTACTTTTCAGATGTTGAATTGTTGATTTGCTACTGAAATTTAGTATATTTACTGTCATATACATGACATTTAAAATTTCTTGTCTGAAGATCTGATCTCATTACTTCAGAACTGCGTAAGCTATAACTCTTGCTTAGTTAATAAATCTGACCAGAATATTATTGATAATTAGCAAGCATTAAGGTGCATGTATGACTAATCCTAAACTCAGGAAGACCACTTTGCTAAAAGTTTGTTGAAATGCTAAACTGATATATATTTACTTGAATAAAATTTGAGCAAAATCAGTTGTGAGAATTTGTGCATGACAATCGTTGATTTCATGAGATAGTTTGGTCAGGTTCATATAATTTCTTAGCTTGTTTGATGCTTCTAAATTTCAGCATACTTAATGTCATAATTATTTGTAATCAAACATGTCTTGTTTGATCTGAATAATTGATATCAGCTTTTTATTTTGCCTATATTTTAGTTCTGACCAGAAACCTACGTTTATGCACTAATAACACAGACTCATCTCTCATTAATTTCTGTTTTCTATATAGGTGCATGTACGCGTACGATAAAGAAGCAAGACTTCAGCGCATAAGAGCGTACATAGACTTGATAAACGGAGCAAAACCAGAGGAGCTTCTGCATATTTTCAGTGCTGAACCAGCACTTGAATTAGAAGATCCATTGCCGATCAAATATAGCAACATGGCAGAACAGACGTTGAAGGAACTGGGAGCCCCTAAAACAGGAGAAGATCCTCTCTGCATTGTCTTTCCGGAGCTAGAGAATCCCCTCAAACTGAACTCAGGTTTCCTTAATCTTCTCCCTAAATTCTATGGGAACGCAGGTGAGAACCCTTATAGACATTTAAAAGAGTTTAAAGTTGTATGTTCTTCTATGAATCCCGAAGGAATAGAACAGGAACATATTAGATTGCATGCTTTTCCTTTTTCTTTGCAAGATCCTGCTAAAGAGTGGTTATATGAGCAACTTCCATCTAGTTCCATTAACTCTTGGGCAGAATTAGAAAAAGTTTTTCTTGAAAGATTCTTTCCTGCAAGTCGTATAGGTTCTATTAGGAAGGAAATTTGTGGAATTAGACAAAATAATAATGAGTCTTTATATGAGTATTGGCAACGTTTTAATAGGCTTTGTTCATCTTGTCCACAACATCAAATTAGTGATCAATTGCTAATTCAATACTTTTATGAGGGGTTGTCACCCAATGATAGGGGTATGATAGATGCATCTAGTGGAGGTGCATTAGTGGATAAAACACCAAGTCAAGCTAGGAAATTAATCTCTAATATGGCTCAAAACACACAGCAGTTTAGTACAAGAAATGATGTTAAAAGAGTAAATGAAATTGATATAAGTGGTATTCAGAATCAATTGCAAGAAAGTTCTCAACAAATTGCTACTTTAACTACTCTTGTTTCTAAAATTGCTAGTAATGAGTCTAAATCTAGAGTTTGTGGTGTTTGTTCTGATTTTTCTCATGCTACTGATGAATGTCCTACTATACAAAGTGAAGATGTTAATGCTTTAGGGGGTTTTCCTGGTCAACAAAGTAGGAAGTATGATCCGTTCTCACAAACTTATAATGAAGGCTGGAAAGACCACCCTAATCTTAAGTATGGACACAAACCGCAATTATTACCAAATAACCAACCAAGGCAGTATGGTCAGCAAAATCCCTCTTCTCAATCTCAAGGTCTTTCACTAGAAAGTATGGTAAAGCAGTTGGCGACTCAAATAGGACAAGTGCATAATCAAAACACTGAATATCAAAGTAAAACAGATTCCCATCTTCAACAACTTGACATTCAATTAAGTCACATTTGTACTTCCTTAAGTAATTTAGAGACTCAATTTGGAGGAAGACTCCCAGCCCAAACTTTTCCAAACCCAAAAGCAAATGCTGTGTTTAAACAGAGTAAAGTCACCATTGATGAGTCTTTAGATCTTGAGAATAGAAGTAATTTAAGCCCGAAAATGATGAAAGGTAACAAAATCCCATTATTAGATGCTGTGAAAATGGTTCCTAAGTATAAATCATTGTTGGATGCTTTTCTTAATAAGTCTAGTAAGGAATCTGAATTTTGTGCACCGCCTCCAAAGTGTGATGACCCTGGTTTGTTTTCTATTCTTTGCAAAATCGGAAAATCTGGTTTTCATGAGTGTGTGTTAGATTTAGGATCTTCTGTCAATATCTTGCCTTCTTCTATGTGTGATAAGTTTGAATTAGGACCTTTGAGGAACACGAATGAAATTCTTTACATGGCTAATGGTAATAGTGTTTCTCCAAATGGTTGTTTGGAAAATGTTTTAATTCAAATCAAACAATTATTTTTCCTTGCTGATTTCTATGTCATTGATGTTGAAAATATTTCTGAAATTTTATTGGGACGACCATTCTTAAAGACTGCAAGAGCGTTGATTGATGTAGCTAATGGTAGTGTTACTTTAGGAAACAATGGTCACAGTGTTAACATCAATGTTTTTAATGAACAAGGTTCACTTGAAGAAACAGGTGCTACTAACCAGATCTCTTATCATCTTGCACAGATTGGAGTTGATAATGTAGAGATATTACTAGATGAGATGGTAAATAATGTAGGGCTTGAGCAATTGCTTTTCGATGCCCTTAATGAGCTGAGCTTCTAAGGATTAATAGATATGTCGAGCCAAAGACTCTAAACGAAGGCGCTTCTTGGGAGGCAACCCAAGATTATTTTTCTGCACTTTCTTTCTTTCTTTAATAGTTCATGTTTTTGTGTGTTCTTTTTGTTCTGAAATTAGCACCAGCCTTACCCCATGTTGTTCTGGCAGATTAAACAAACAAATACAAAGGGCTAGACAGGACATTTCACTCCTTGATAAGACAAATGAACTGCTTGATGCTTCACCGTACTTCAAAGTTTAAAGTTTGCAAGTCTTCCAGAACATAACACAAACTTGGAGCTGATCCATAGCATTGACACAACTCACATGACCAGCTAAGTTCTCTTTCCCTTTCTTTCCTTTTGTTTTCATCGAGGACAATGAAAAGTTTAAGTGCGGGGGGGATTGAATATTTGAAATCGATTTGGTTTTTTGTGGAGAGAATGCTGTTTGATTGGATATTTGGCTGTAAATGCATTGTAAAAAATAGCTGGGATTGAATATTTGAAATCGATTTGGTTTTTTGTGGAGAGAATGCTGTTTGATTGGATATTTGGCTGTAAATGCATTGTAAAAAATAGCTCATTTTTTTTTTTTTTTTTTTTTTTTTGAAGTGGATTGCTCCTAATTTAGAGGAGGTGCTGTCGAATTTTAGACTAATAAGTTTGTTATTGCTAGTTTCATAAATGAAGGAACTTTGGGTTAATCAGCAAAAAAAAAAAAAAAAAAAAAAAAAAAAAAATGTCTCTTGTTTATTGTATGCTGTGGATTACAGACATGAAAGATAGATTAAACCCCTCTTTGATATGATTAGTAAAAGTTTTTGTTTCTCACTAATTATTTTATCATGTCTCAAAGCCTACCACTAACATCATCCAATATTGAACCAATTTGAGCTTAAGTTTCTTATCATATAAACTCACAAATTAAATGTGCCTCTGTCCACAAAACCATTGAAACACCTTTTTGGGATTAGTAGAGCATATTGTTAAATTGTGATGTAAAGTGGAATGGTGGGTGTCATTATTTGGTGGTTTTCTAATGAAAAGTTTCAGATTTGAAGGCTCTGCGTACCAATGTCTGGGTTAAAAAATAAAAAATAAAAAAAAAAAAAAAAAAAAAAGGTTCAAAACCCAGTTATGTACGTGTGATGTTTTTATCTCATGCTTAAGCAGTTCGAGTAAGTAGATCCGTAGGGGCATCTTAAAACCTAGTGCCTTGGGCCAATTGGACCGGGAGTCACTGGTCGAACACTCGCTACAAGAACTATTTGACAGAGACAAAACATTAAGAGTCCTGAGACTAATATGAAAAAAAAAAAAAAAAAAAAAAAAAAGAAAAAGTATGTTGGAGATGTGTGATATAAGTGTACTACGTATTAATGTGCTCTACTAGTCTCCACCTATACTATTACAAGCCCAAACATAGTTCCCACCTTCATTTTACCTTGTTCTTTTAATAAAAGTTCTAATGATCCGAGACATTTAATCAAATATCTAAAATAAAGGTGAGAAACAGAAATGATACGATGTCGGACATTGAGGGTGTTGAAATTTATATAAATGTCAAATATATGGTCCATGCATGCTGGTGAGTGTTTAAATGCTTATGTTAGTTATATTTGCTGATTGATTTAAAGATTCCAAATGAAGAGACTTTGTGGGTATGTTCTCACGTTAGAGGACTTGTTGCATATGCTAAGTGTAACCATGATTCCTATAACAGTGAGTTAGGTCTATTGCTTTTTTAGGTTAGTTTTATTTAGTTTGTTCGAGGGCGATCAAAGACTAAGTGTGGGGGAATTTGATAAGTGCATAATATACCATATTTTTAGTCTCTAATATTAGTCTATTAGTCATTTTATTCTAGTTAATGTATGAAATTATCTATTTTTATTATTTTAGATATTATTTTAATTAGTATTTTATTTTATTGCTATTTTCATAATAAAAGGGTACTTAAAATTATGATGTGTGGTTTTGGGTAGGAGAATAAGAAAGAGTAAGTGGGCTAGGAAAATTCAAGAAGCCCACTTGGAGCAAAAGGCACGTGCAACCAAATGAAAAGAAAGCAAGAAGAAAAGAAAAAAAAAAAAAGATAAGAAGAAGAGGAAAAGGGGCGTGAATATCAACCAGAATAAGACTCCAAACTACCATCATCTTCCTTAATCAAAGAAGATCAATACTACCTCCGAAATTCAAGCAAAGATGAATCTCTATCTTTGTTCTCAATTCTATCTCTTTGATCCGGGAAAACCTAGGTTGTTTTTACTTATAAAAACCCCCCAATTATTCCTTCTCAAAACACACAACTTAACCAGAAAATATTATCCGAGTGAGATAGTTCGATTGACTCTCAATTGGGCAATTGGAGCATAGAAGATAGCCATTGGAGGAGGGCTTAGTCTCGAGTCCAAGGTAGAACGAGAACGACGACAATTCGCGGGGTCGAATTCGGGTCTTGTACGATTGTTCTTGGGAGTATAGTTCATAAGTCTTCTTACTCAATTGTTCCATTTACTGTTATTTTGGATTGTTTTTGCTAAGATTGATTAATTACTTTTATTGGATTATTGGTGTGATGATTTGATTATTAATTTTATAATCTATTTGCATGGTTTATTTCAATTTACGGCTATTTGAATTTGCTAGGTATTAATTATTAATTTTGCAGTTCAGCTATGTTTGTTATCTTTCTATTGTTGGATTGTAAAGTATTGCTATCTATATGGTTTAGCTTAGTTTAAATTATATAGAAGAGTAGTCCCTAATTTTAAATCGAGTCTGCGATTATGGTTTGGTTTAAGTTAAAGAGCAATTTCAATCTAAATAATCTGACATTTATGTGATCGGATTAGTTAGGACTAATGAGGTCTCCTAGTTATTAAGGCTGCCAAGACTAATTCATGCAAGTTGCGATCATATTTGTGTTAATTAGATTGGTTTAGAGTCGATTTTGGCTTAGTTCGCAATTGGTTTCAAATAAGGGAGATAGGGAGTCTTTGTTACTAAAGTCTCTACAGTTAGTCTAGTAATTAAGTTGATTAATCGTGCGAGGCCGGTTAGTTATAATTTCCAATAAGTTAATTCAAGTAAAGTTATGAATGGAGTTGGTTAAGTATGTCGTCAATTGTATATAGTAGTTTAGATTCTATTTTTCATAGTAGTATTAGTTGACTATTATCATTTAAACCCCCCCAAATTTCATGTACATAGTGTGAATAGTACTCTTTTATGTATATAGTTTACGTTTCGAGTTTAATTTTGAGTTTATAGAGTTAACCAATCTCCTCGTGGGTTCGACCCTTACTTACCCTTTTTACTAGTTGTTAATATTTTTGAGGTTTAAGTTAAGGTAAATTATTAATTAATTTTATACGGGAAACGACACGTACCAGTCACCTTAACACCTCTAGTTAACATTAAAATCCAATCTATTTGTTATTATTACCCTTGATTATCGGCTACTAAATGAGAACATAAAAAATTTGTCAATGTCCAAACTATTCTCGAAGAAAGTTCTACCGACAAGTTTTTGTCTACCTCTTTTATGACTCCTTTTCCCAAAAATCAAAGTACGTATTACATTTATTTTATTTTCTTCCAAAAAAAAGAGTCTTAAATTAATTGTCAGGAAATTAAAGTAGATCCAATCGAACAGTCAAATAACCTTCTTACCATTGTTACGGAGTACTATTAATAATTAATTAATTACCATTACTAAAGTTGATGTTAATTAATCAATGATGTACTAAATTAGAATAATTAACAATGGCTCTTATTTAATCGTACAACTCTATCAATAGTCTTTCAAAAGAGCAATATAATGAGAAAACCCGAGTAATGCTAGGAAAACTATAATGAGCTCATTTTACACCAAACATTTACATATCATTATCTCAATATTAGCTATTTTAGCATTAGTTGCTATCATTTTTCAATCAAAAGGTTCAAATTCTTTTCCAAATT
Source organism: Chenopodium album (assembly GCF_948465745.1). Taxonomy (NCBI): domain Eukaryota; kingdom Viridiplantae; phylum Streptophyta; class Magnoliopsida; order Caryophyllales; family Amaranthaceae; genus Chenopodium; species Chenopodium album. Next base: position 35,743,918 of record NC_137859.1, on the reverse strand, counting down.
TCTTCTATTTTACATCATCTTCTTGGTTTTGGCCTACAAGAAATACAAATTCAACTCAAAATAATATTGTTATCGATCATGGAGTTACTTCGTCATTGTCGTTTGATTCTTTGGTGCATTCTCTTGCCGTTATTCACAATTCTTCCACTCTATCAAAATCCGTAAGTTCATTTTCATGTCATATGTTGTAAATACTTATTATCTCGTATATATTTATGTTTCTTCAAGTTGAACCTTAATACAGAGTATAAATTATATTCTTCGTAATTATATCATATTTTGATGATATTTTGTAAATACTTAATTATCTAGAATTTATTTATGTTTCTTAGTGTTGAATTCGTAAAAGATTTTCCTTGGAAAACAAAAAGTTGTATCCTTAAAAGTTGCAAAAATAAGATTCTTTGTTCTCCACAATCTTGTATACATGTAGTGCTCCTTGTCTTTTTGTAAAACAAATCACTTTAATTAGTATAATATTTATTATGATAGTATATGACTATATGTGAATAATCTTTTTAATTTTGTGTATCATATGATTGTTCTCTAGGATATAATTTATGTATCGAATAACCAAGATGATATGTTACATTTTAAATTTCCCTTTCCCCCCTTAATTTATTTTCTTGCATTACTTTGATTGTTAATTTATATTTTACTATGTTGTTTTAGGAGGAGAAAAAGCAAAGAACGATGAAGAAATTGCGTGATGAGATTGATAAAGTGTTAATTGGAAGAAAGAAAGATGAAAAGGTAGAAAAAATGGAAGAAGAACTTACAAGAGCAAGAATTTTGATAAAACAAGCTTTTGAAAGTAACACTTCCAATATCATTTCTCTTGAAGATGATGATTTACAACCTCATGTCAACATATACAAGAACGCTTTCGCCTTTAAACGGTACGAGTACTAGTTCAATTTCTTAACATAAGCTCGTTAAACATAAAATTAAATTAAATTAAATTGAGTTTATAAAAACATATACGGAATACTAATTTTACATTTAGCATAAATTTTTACTAATATGGAGTAATATAAATTTTTCATTCATTCAAATAAAATTGAATAAAGATGTATGTGTAGTTTTTCATTTAATTTACTCCTTAGTAATATAAACTTTTCATTCATCCAAAACAAATTACGAGTAAACAATTGCTTGAAGATTATTTCAAAAACAAATCGTACGAGTAAAAAATAATGCTTGAAGACAGAAAATCTTAACTCATTTGCATTGAAACTTGGGGTTTGGAATTCAAGAAATCAAGAATAATTAATGTTTGTCAATATTGGCGATTAGAAATTTATTTAGGCTGACAACACCTGATTTATGCAGCAATTAATGCCATGTGCTACGTGCATTTGGCCCCTTACCCTACTCATAAATCACTTGAACTTGTTCACTTTCAATTCCCCACGTAGTAGTGTAGTACTTCATTTCTTAAATGTAAAAATGTGTTGGTGACATAAGATATTGGAAAATATATGCATGATATATTTTCGGTATTGATCTTATTAGGAGAATAATACATATATTTTCCTATATCTCATATCTCTTACAAATGTTAACTAGATGTTGGAAATTCATCAGCTTTCCACTTATTTTTTTAAATAAATATTCCCTCAAAAAAAAAAAAAAAAAAAAAAAAAAAAAAAAAAAAAAACTATTTGTCATAATTTTTTTTTGAAATTTGAAAATCACATATTCTTATATATATGTGGCCGGCCACTCGCCACACGGTATGGTCAACCATAATGAGAGTTACTTCGCAAGTGTTATAAGGGTTATTCGGTCAGTGTTACAGGGATAAATTCATTATTATAGGGTTACTTGTCGTGTTTAGAGATTACTCAATTATTATTACTCAGTTAGTATTATAGGATTACTCAGCCGCACATAAGAAAAGCTATTTAGAATTACACAAAGTAAATTCATTCAAAAGATTTATTTGTAAAGAAAAATTAAAGTAAAATACAACGGAGCCACTTTTACCATTTCGTATATGGAATTTATGCTGCCACATCATCATCGTTATGATGATCAATTTTTAGACGACAAAAATTGATTACCTTGAATTTTTAGTTGATCACTATGAAAAGACCCGCTAATGAAATTAAAGGCCCGAATCTTTTAATGGTGATCAATATAAAGTTCATCACCATAAAGTTGATGATATGAAGAAATAACATTAATAAGAGCTACATAATTTCGCTTATTTTACCTTTGTATTTTATTATATAACTAGCAATTATCCTAATATTTTTCGGGATTTAAATAATTAAATAAGATTCAGTAAAAAGATTTCGTTGAAAAAATAAAGGTAAAATAAAACATTTTCAAAGTGTGACTTGTATGCTACCACGTCATCACCCTTATGGTGATCACCTTTTGGTTAATTATTGTATTATAGAAAAAATTTCACGAGTGGAACTTTTTATGGTAATCAAGGAAAGGTTGATCCCCATAAGATTGATGACTATGCATATAATGAAAGCCACTAAATTATCTCATTTTTATCTTTATTTTGTACAAAGAATAAAGGTAAATTAAAGGATCACTTTTAACGTGACTTGTATGCTATCACGTCATCTATCTTATGGTGATCAAATTTTCTTTGATCACTATAAAAAGATCTTGGCGTGACAATTTCAAGGTGATTACCTTACTATTTTCACGAGTTGTTTGGTTTGTAAAGGTTTGGGACAGGAAATGAAGCTTGAGGCAAAACATAGGAATTTGGGTCCAAAAAGCTTGTCTTGAAAAAGCTAAAACAAGCTAATTGTATGAGCTTTGATTATAGGAGTTTTTGGTAGTTGAGAGAAAATGACTTTTATATCCTAAATAACTAATCATCTTGTTTGTCAAAAAAAAAAAAATTAAAAAAAAAAAAAAAAAAAAAAACTAATCATCTTTACTACCCTTACCATATTTGCTTAAGCTAATACTCGTAGTAACTATGCTTATGAAGTTCCTATTAGATACAAAGTAACAGTTATTTACCAATATTTTAACATAAACAGTTAATATAAACAACTAGTCGAAGCACTCATATAATCAGCTAGTCAAATCAACTCACACAAACAACCAACAATCGAACTGACTACTCATTGCCAAAACAAGTCATATATGTTAACAACTGTAAAATAAAATAGTGTGCGACCAATTTACAACTTCGAATTGGAATAGGTGTGTTCTTGATCGAGAAAGGTGATCTACCCTCGAGTATCCTTAATTCTATATAATTATTGTACTACTCCCTTTGTTCCATTAATGTTTTCTCTGATTCATTGCTCATGTTGAATATAAAATTCATGAAAAAGTGATTTTTGCTTTTTAAAATATTGATCTATAAGATGAATATTTGATCTTCATCGGTCTTATTCATAGGAGCTACTTAATAATGGAAAAGATGTTCAAGATTTATATTTATGAAGAAGGGGAGCCACCTTTATTTCATCATGGTCCATGCAAAGGTATATACTCAATGGAAGGCATCTTCATGAATTTGATAGAGAAAAACAATCAATTTAGGACAAATGATCAAGATCAAGCTCATGTTTATTTTCTTCCCTTTAGTGTGGTTATGATACTTGAACATCTTTTTGATCCAATTGTACGTGACAAGGCTGTTTTAGAGCGCACAGTCCTTGATTATGTGGATATCATATCACATAAGTACCCTTTTTGGAATAGGAGTCTTGGAGCCGATCACTTCATGCTTTCTTGCCATGATTGGGTATGATTTCAAACTTCGACTCTCTCTATCCCTGTTTACTCTTTTTTTTTTTTTGAAGACATCCCTGTTTACTTGATATACTTTGACTTTTCACATGTGTTGACTATTTTTATGGTAATATATAGATGCAAAGGTGAATATCAATTAAGAAAATGAAGCAAATTAAGTCGTAGTCACTATCATTATATTTAAATTGGTTGGATTATGTTGCAATGGAATCATGTAACGATAGATGTTGTCTAGGGTTGGATAGATTGGCTCTAGATGATTGAAGACGAGATAGTGTTACCAATCTTACCATATCTAATCTACATACTACCTCCATTTCTTATTTTGTGCGACAAAAGAGTATTATTTGCGAGATGTATAAAATATTCCTTTGTTGTATATAATAAGAAACGGAGGTAGTAACATCATAGTATAAGTTGTCGGTTGTTAATGTTATGATAGACTACCATACATGACATTATTGTACACATTCATTACTTTTACATTGACATTTAGGACAGTGCACATATAAATTAATGTATTAGTCATAAATCAATTAAGTAGATGGTCACTTTCCAAGTTAAAGTCAATTAAATTCAACTCTGTATTGACATTGATGTAAAAGAACTGAAGTATGTATGTTTTGCAATCACCATAACTTAGATAATTAAGTAGTGACACAAAATAATCAAGCATGTTTTACTTGCAGGGGCCGCGGGCAACATGGTACCATCCAATATTGTACTTCCATTCGATACGAGCATTATGCAACGCGAACACATCAGAGAATTTCAATCCAAGAAAAGATGCATCAATCCCAGAAATCAATATAGCAAGTGGTGAATTTGTTGGCCTAAACCGCGGATCATCACCCCCTTCAAATCGTACCATCCTTGCATTCTTTGCAGGACGGATGCATGGCCATATTAGGCCCGCGCTCCTTACTAACTGGAAGGGCAAAGACGAGGATTTGCAAGTTTATGAAGAGCTTCCAAAGGAAATTTCTTACAAGGAAATGATGAAGAGAAGCAAGTTCTGTCTTTGCCCTAGTGGATTCGAAGTTGCTAGCCCTCGAATTGTGGAGGCTATCTATGCTGAATGTGTGCCGGTTTTAATCTCTCAAAGTTATATCCTTCCTTTTAGTGATGTTCTTGATTGGAACACATTTTCGGTCCATGTTTCAGTTAATGAAATTCCAAATCTGAAGAAAATTTTGATGGATATACCTTACGAAAAGTATTTGCAAATGCAGGAGGGTGTGAGGCTAGTACAACGCCATTTTGTAATGAACGATCCTCCTAAGAGATTCGATGTTTTTCATATGATTATTCACTCAATTTGGCTTCGAAGGTTGAATGTACGTATTCATAGTTGATAGACTTCAAGTTATACAGATGATTTTTTGCTCTGATTTCGCTCCTGCCATATTATCTTGGCTCGCTTAGTTTTCAAGGTTTGATGTGTTGACAATGCGAAAGAAAAATGACATAATACTATTATCCTGATCAGCTTTTTGGTAAATCAGACTCTCAAGGTATGGCATAACATAAGGGGTGATTATGAAATAATTTCACGATTTAGGCGAAAATGAAGTTTCAGGTGTTCATACCCATGTAAACCATGCTAGAGTATGGAGCATCTGAGCATCACACCCCCAAAGCTACATAATACAAGCACACCTGTATTTGCCGAAGCACCATTTGATTTATCATGTATCAATATAGTAACAAGACAAAGAATCAACTGCACCTCAAGTTCATATTCTTTGTGCAGATCGATTTCAGAATCAGTTCAGAATAAGTAATCTTTCAGATCATAAACACGCATCACATATGGAATCACATATTTACTCGAGTATTAAAAACATATTCCCACAAGTATTACTATTAAAGTTAACAGATACAAAGGGATTAAACCTCAAAGACTTCAGCTATTAAGGATGCGAACACCAACAGTACGGAAAAAGCCAAGATACATTAATCTAGGGCTCTGCTGAAGAAGGTGACGGCAATGGGAGCACAGGTGAAGATTGTGCTTCTGGCTCACCTTGCCAAGTCCAAATAATATCCTTGAGAGCTGGTCTCATCTCCTGCTTCACAACCTTCTGATACTCGTACGAATCCCCACCACGTTTCTTCAGCTCCACCATATGAAAGGTAGGAGTAACCTCATATATTTCAGCATCGAAAGATAAAACCCCTTTCCTCCCTTTACATCCTTCAAATCTCATGAGCCCTCCATCTTTCTTCTTCACCGTTAGCTTTGACTTCAGAGCTACTTCCTCCAGCTTTGATATTATTGTAGAAGCAGATTGACAGGAAGAAAATCTAACCTCCTTTTTCTGGCTCCTCTCTTCGAATAAACCGGATAAATCAAACCCCTCTGAGAAGGAGATAATATCGAATGCATTCAGGTTATAACAAGACTGAGTTTCTTCTTGCTTTGCTTCAAGGTTCTCAGAAGGCCCAAAGATAGCATCAACATCTAGCACATCAGGCTTCATATCATTAACTACAGGCCTAACTTCTAAGAGTTTAGAATCAAACCCTTTTCGGAACCAAGAATTCTCCATAATCTTTGCTGTTGAAATCCGTGTCTTGGGGTTTGGATCCAAGATCTTGACAAGCAATCGTCGTGCATCTGAGGGAATCCAATTAGGGGATTTAAATTCTGCCTTTCCAATCTTTCGATACATTTCCATCAAGTTAGAATCTTGGAACGGGAGATATCCTGCCAACAGAACAAACAAGATTACCCCACATGACCAAATATCAGCTTTTGCTCCGTCATAGCCTCTCCTGAGAATAACATCCGGAGCAACATAGGCAGGGGTCCCACAGGTGGTGTGAAGCAATCCGTCTTGCTTTCTGGTATCAGCGATAGCACTCAGCCCAAAATCTGTGATCTTAAGATTTTCATTTTCATCTAACAGAAGGTTTTCTGGCTTCAAATCTCGATGGTAAACACCCCTACTATGACAGTATTCAACAGCTGATATTAATTGTTGGAAATACTTCCTTGCAATATCCACCTTCAGCTTGCCTTTAGCAACCTTGTTGAACAGCTCACCTCCTCTGACGTATTCCATGATAAAGTAGATCTTGGTTTTGGTGGCCATAACTTCGTACAGCTGCACCACATTTGGGTGCTTCACAAGTCCCATAACAGAAATTTCCCGTTTAATTTGCTCAATCATTCCGCCCTTCAAAACCTTCTCCTTGTCAACTACTTTTATTGCAACGCTTGCACCAGTTTTGATGTTTCTCGCATAGTACACCTTTGCAAATGTTCCTTGTCCAAGAAGCTTTCCTAGCTCATACTTCTGCAACAAGACGGTGACTTTGTTTTGCTCCATCTTTAAAGTGATGATTTATTGTTTATTCACAGCAGTGTCTAATATTCTTACTCTATAGTAATGCAATATCAAGAATCAGTCAGCCATCTTCGCAGAGCTCATATGTAGAAACAAGATAGTCTTCGACATTCTTGGCAACAGTGGGGAAGTAAAGCTCAAAACTTAAAGAACAGCAATCGATGTGCTTATTCTTATTGACAGCTGATGATGGTAGCTCAAACAGAGCTCTAAACAAGGAGGGTTTAGATCGAGAATACTTAGAAGTCAAGCACATCTTGCAGCATTCCCTATGTATTTTGGAAAACTGGAATTCCAACAGTCGACAAAAGATAAGCTAAAAAGATGGATGTTTGGACAAAGACCAGGATTTCAGTGCTGCAATATGATACAGTTGCAGCAATTTAAATACGGACTATTTCACCTGCAAAGCATATTTAGAAGGTTTTGTCAGCTCAGTGTTAATTGACTTACTTCAGAATATCCAGCACATTCAACAATAGATATCTACTTGGATACTCAAATCATTTCCAACAACTCAAGAAGTGTAGTACACAAACAAGCAATTGCATACAAACAAGTATCATCATTTCCAGATATAAATCTATAGTACAAAGTTATGTAATGATATCAAATATATCCTAAACGAGTAAAGGTTACTTACAAGTATGAGAAATTGTGAGCAGAATTACGACAAAAATAGACAGAATTCATGCATCACAGTATAAGAGCTGATGTGGTGTTACCCTACATACCTAAACAACAAAATATTCCAATTTTCTTTACTCTGTAAATAAGTAACACAGTTGACATGGTACCAAGGTTACCCTAGAAAATTTTAATCATCCAACTCGATTAAACGAGAAAGGGATAATATATTCACAAGCATAAGGTTAGTTAGCCATACAACCATACTGTCACTCAAGAATAGTGTTATCTACGACCTGAACAACAGATGTGTAAATGAAATAAAAACCTACAAAAGAAACGGTCACTATATAGCAGGTTGTGTTGTTACAAAAAAAACATATACTTCGTATATTAGTTTGTCTTAGATGGAAAAAACAAGGGAGGGCTCACTTTAATTTACACCTCATAGATTATTCCTCCTCCTCTCAGCTTTACTTTGTGACCATACTTAAAATCCAGGAAATTCTATACGGGCATCGAGACAGGTAGTATTGGTTAAAACATCTATGGGGCTAACATCTATAAAAGTAATAACTCTTTGTTACTAAAATAAAACAATCCAACAGCACTTACAGAAAATTTATTATATACGAAGTACACATATTTCTAACGACGTCATTTCTCAAACACAATACAGTTTACTCTTTATAATCGATTGTTAAGTCATATTAAAAAGTATAGAGGTTGAAGATAAGAGCATAAAGCATGATTATCTCACTAAATTGCTACAAAAGATGCTACAACCATTTATGATGGGAATAGTATTGTTTTTATAATTTCAGTTTACAAATATTTTAATCAAATGTCCTGTCTCATAAAATGAGTTCAGAGTATTGTATATCACACAAAATTTATCTGTTTAAAAAAATCCCTAAAATGGGAGAACCTCAAAAATTATCAATGCATCTACCCATGCTCCTATGTGGTCCAAATTGTGTGGTGGCCTACTAAAGATTCAAACTCAAATCAAATATAATAAAAAAATGCTCTAAATATTATCTCAAACACCTATTTAATTAACTAAAACTTAATAAAAATTTGATTTATATGTTCTTCCAATCAAACAAGTTGCCAACATCCAAAAAACACCTTGTCAAAAAGCTCATCAAATGGAAAAGAAGATGACTAGACTTGGCTTCGCTTTAAGACGTTAAAAATCAAAATCAATCATTATCCAAGACCAAATTTGAAAGTAGGAAGACATATCTACTAACATGATTTGTCAATTGGACAGGTAATTAGTTATTTCTTGTTTGTTTTGGTAGGTTTAAGTCATCTTCATGTGATATACAACAAATCAAAGTCTTAAACATCTTTTTCGAGCTAATGATCGTGGTTGGCCCATCATTGAGACACAAGGAAGCAATCCGGGCACATGGGGCAATGCCACATTCACTTTGGATCCAATTGAGGCCAAAAATTAACATGAATGAATATTTCTATCTTAACCCTTATCATATATATACTCGTATAAAAGTTCACATGCTCACGTGCGGAGCATGTGAGCTAAAAAATGTGAGAGGATATAATTTTACATCCGGGTGTATGATGGACACCCCCGACAAATTTGGGGTAAGTTTTAGTAAAATCCAAATAAGGGTTTCGGGTTTTGTTAGCATTCATTAATTGGGTCGGATCTCAATTACAATAATGCATACCTAAACAACAACAAACTTATAGCAGAAATTCGACGGTGGAAATTTGAGCAGTCATAGGGCTCATATCACAGCATAATCACTCTTATAATCAAGCAAAATCAACAACTTTAATGACATACATTAACAAAATTTAACTTATTTGTATAATTTCAATAGATTTTCTTCTATGTGTATAATTTTTACAGAATTCGAAATTATTCAAGGGAATTATTTTGTGAATACTCACATAAATTACACTCAATTATTGGGTCTCAAACTATCAGAAATACAATGAACAATGAAAAAAAGATTCAGAAATTCAAGGAAACAATGAACAACAAGGCAAAGTTATAGTCTTTTTGATCGATATAACATAGAAATACAAATTAAATTGAAACCCATAAATTATATGATGATGATAAATTGATATATACAAGAAAATGAACCAAATTTTATCAGGAATTCAGAGGAATGCATTACCTCATCGAAATCAGTTGAAGGAGTAGGAAAGGTGGGATCTTTAATTGTGGAGGAAAAACCCAAAGCAAAAAAATTGAAAAAAAAGGGTTTTTGAATTGGAAAAATGTGTTCCTCCAATGCCTTTGGAATTTATAGGACTACCACATACACTTTTCTCTCTCTTGTTTCTCTCACTTGTTGTGTAGTTTGGTGACGCATACAACTAATCAATCAGTTACTACTTACCCTTCTTACTTTGTGGTGTGGTAGGCCATTTAAGTTGAGTCAATTTGTGCATCATTATTGAGGGGGTTCTTTCCAAAATTATAGTGTATGGTGTTGGAATGTATAATAGGTAAGGTGAATGAACTTAGATCATTTGTATCGCGACACGGATTTTTTTTCATTCGTCTGTTGCGGGCCAGACTCTGTAGGAGTGATTGAGTGACGGTAACGATAAGGATATCTGTTCTTTTACAAATTTAAATAATAAGAAGCCTATAATTAGGTTATTTTTACGGGGTTGACATGTGGAACAAATCTTATCGGGAGATCATTGTCCATTTTCTAAATGAATGACATTGAACTTCTTTCTAGATTGAGAAATATAAGAGAGATGTTTTTATTAAGGAAAAATATTATGATATAATAATATATAGTAGAAATAGTAAATTCCTTCAAATCCTACATACCCATAATTTATTTATTTTAAATATTGTATATGTAGTTTTAAAGCATGCTTGAAAGTTGGAATATACAAGTTGGAACATACTTCGTATATATTCAAAGGTGACATAATATTGTTTCAAGAGATGGAAGTAGGGTATGCTACATTGGCCTCGTACCATACATTTGTGACTAGACCTTGGCCAAGCACGACTCACTGCTTTAATGTAGTTTCATGTAGTGTCATTGGCTAAGCCTTGGCCTACATTCCATGCCTTGATTGGCTTCGGATTCGGATTCTTGCTATACTGATTGCTAATCGAGTAATTGATCAACCTTTAAGTTCAAATCCTAACATTACCATTTGTCACACCTCACACCCCTTCAATAATTATCATCTATGAAGTATGTTATTTGAGAATTGAACTAAGCACATTTACGATATATTGATAACCGTTACCATATATATATGTATATGTATATGTATATATACACACATATATATATACACACATATATATATAAAGTCATAATGAATTTCAGGTTATTTCATAAAAAAAGCCTCGTCACAACCGTCATTAAAAAATTAAAATACTCATATAGTTCTTTATTCTCTAAGTACCAGTATGTTTTTCTGTTGTAATTGTCTACCTTATATCACCTTAGTTTTGAATAAAAAACAAACACAACATGCAAAATAAAGTTACATACATTTTCTAAACACATTAACAAGCTAAGTGAGAATCCCAAAAATTTACTTTCATTGTCTTCATTCAATGTTGCTTACTACCTCCTACTAAGTATATAAGTAATGAAATCTTTGCCATTTCACTATATATGTTTCTTTGAGTAAACTATATTATGTTGGAGGTGTATATAAAAACTCATTGTTTATTTGGTGCAAACTAAATTACACTATATACATATTGCTCATTGATGATAATTTGTCCTCCAAAACAAAATGATTTTTCATTTGTTATATACATAAATTCTCAACTCTTAGAATTTTTAGTACGAGTATATGATTTAAAGGGCTCATTCATCTATCATGGCAATTCATTACAAAATTATTATACTTCATGGGCAGTTAATAATCAAATCTAAAATTTGTCGTTATGTTGAAGAGGCATAAATAATTTCATTTAGTGTATGCTATAATAATGCAATTATTATGTTTTAATAATGAAATTATTACATGGATTATTATATAAGCACATGCCCAAAGAACATAATCTACCCCACTACGTATTGGTACATTACTGCATATACAATTTTTCATTTGACAAATCAAAGGTAGAGATTTGGGGATATTTAATTAGAAGAATAAGAAGAATTTTTTATTATTCTTTTGAAATTAAGTATATATATTTAAATAAGTGAGTTCCAATCAAGTATAGGAATAGATACAAAATTCATGACGTAAAGTAGACTTGTCTAATAAAAATAAAATTCATACTCATTTTGTTTACTAGTAATTGTTTCAGCACATAGTTTTTCAAAGGGTCAATAAAAGTTTCGGTTGAAGACAATCATTTGATTAATTGCTAAGGTTAGACGATTGATAACCTTATTGTTGGCATCATATAAATAGTGTAAGGATATCATACATATTTTTTTTTATGGTAAGGAGAAGGCCCATCCTAGAAAGAAGGATGTAAGAGAAATTCCTCATAAGATGTGCTTGGTGAGATTCGACCCTTGGCCTCATGTTTGGAAGTCGGAGAACTAACCAACTACTATAGCCTCCTATTTCATATTTTACTTCTTTATTTACTTCTCTGTAATAAGGAAATGTACACACACAATAGTAATTTTTTTTATTATTTTTTTTTGTGTAAGTTTCACATCGAAACATCCCGCATTATCTTCAATAGGGTAAATTTTTGGCCCAAACATTAATTTAATCAATAGAAGAAGTTATTTTGAGAAAATTATAAAAATAAGAGTCTGTTCTCTTCAACTTAATTTCAGTTCAGTTTAGTTCAGTTAAACTCTTACTTTCTCATAAACAATTCATTTCAACTCTATTTAATTCAGGTTAGTTCAGTTCAGCTCCAAATCTCCAATTAGTTCAGTTCAGTTCAACTCAGTTCAGTAAATCTAACATGCTCTAACACAATATATTAAAATTTACACTATATGCTACTTAAATTATATCAGTTGGTTAAATAGTTTTGAAAAGTTTTTCGTTTGCTTCTCATTCATGAAGAGACAATGCATTTAGAGATATGATAATTGATTGTTTGATGGTAAGCATAGTAATGTTAATTTGGTGATCTAAATGAAAAATTGGCTTTCCCCTCTATTTTTTAGGTAAGATGGTAATAATATTAATTAGCATTTGGTGATCTATATATATATTTTTTATTTTTTTTTATTTTTTTTTTTTTGAAGGCAGTGATCTATATGTTATTAATTAGCTAGCATTTGATTATGTTTTTTTTTTTAAATTTAATTTTATTTAATTTAATTTTTTTTTTTTATATCCATTTTCATATTTGATTAATTATAAAGGATGTAAATAAGGTGTATTAACTTATTTTCCTTACGAGTCGTGCTTTGATTGAGCTCGTAACAGACCAATTGATGTCGTTAAATTGTAACTTACCCAAAAACTCAACTTTCCTTGGTACTTTCACAGGCCAATTATTGAACTTTCTTTCTTTATTCTTGTTGGGAGAATATTCATTGTCCACATTTTTCCCATCAAATGACAAAATTGTTGCTACTGTAAGATTCATTGATAGTCTTTATAACAATAAGCGGCAATTAGTGCCCAATTGTACAATCAAACAATCACATAATTCAAATTGACATAAAATAGCACATTATTGATAGAATTACGTGCTACAATAATCTTATTTAGTAGTAGTTGATTAAGCCAATCACCAGGTAACACCTACATATATTAAAACCATTGGAATTTAATTTAGAAGTGAGAGAGAGTGATATGTCTTGCCTGCCATATGCCAAAACTCATTGTTATTCTTTTTTGGAGAAAGTGACTAACGGTTGTTTGCTAAACAAAGAATCTCTTGGCTCTCATAATTTGCCCATTTTTCATTATAATAATTATTTCTATTTTGGAAAACTTGGCAATTATTGTTATTATTATTTTCTTTTTTGAGGTGAACGTGGTGCAAAGGATTAGAATATGAGAAAATGTTTGATTGACTCATCATAAGAGGAATTTTAAATACAATACTTGACCTAGAAAAGTTAAAACTTAAAAACCAATTAATTGATAAGGTTTTCTTTTCTTTTCTCAAATTAAATTACATGCAATAAATTTACATCTTTCGAGTTATAAAAATAATGAATTAGTTTTGGATATATAGAGCCAATAAAAACAACCCTAGAGAACAAAAAGAATGCGACTATAATTTTAAATTAGTAATATTTCATATTTTTTTTTTTTTGACTTTTGAAGGAACACTATTTTTTCGATGAATTCTAAATCTCTAATTGCTCGAGTCATTGTCTTCAAAAAAAAAAAAAAAAAAAAAAAAGAGAGAGAGAGAAAGTCATGAATGACGCTAATAAGAATCGTTGATATTAAATTATACTTTAAATGGTATTATCATGATATCAAAATTAGGGGTGTCAATCGGGTTTGCGGTTCGGTTTTTGGTTCGATTTATCGGTTTTCGGTTTACAACGGATCGGTTTTTAACGGGTTGGAATTATTATCGGGTCAGTTCGGATCGGTTTTAAATAATTTCGGGTCGGTTCGGTTAGGTTTGTTTTTATTACAGTTTCTTTTCGGGTCGGATTATAATCGGGTCGGGTTATAATTGGTTCGGTCATAATCGGTTCCGGTTAAAGTCGGTCGGTTTAAAAACGGTGTTTGTCAGTTTAAAGCGGATTTTGGGTCAAAACATATCGGGTCCTAGTCGGGTCGGGTTGTAATCGGTTCAGGTCATAATTGGCTCGAGTTGAACTTAGTCGGTTTGACAACTGGTTTTGCCAGTTTTAAACGGGTTACGTTAACGTATATATCCTAGTATATATATCCTCAACATTCTATAATTAGTTATTCAATAGATCATACGGAGTATTAATTAGTTGTTTAGCTTTAATTAAGTCCCTTTTCTGTATAAAGATTTTCAGGATCAAATAATAATAACAAATCTAGATTTAGCTTTTGGTTCAGAATTTTTTAATACAATATAGTGTTCGGCTTTAAGTTACAGGTTGTAAACGATTTGGGTTTATCGGGTTTTTGTCAGGTTTAATCGGTTTCGGTTTACAATGGGTCCGGTTGCTATCGGGTTCGGAAGTACTCGGTTCGGGTTGTTCTCGGTTTCGGGTTGTATCAGTTCGGCTTGATAACGGGTACGGTTCATTAACGGTTCTCAAACATTCGAATCGGTTCAGTTTCAGGTTTTAAAAAATCGGGTCGGGTCGATTTACGGTTTTAAAATAACAGGTTCATAGCGGTTCGGTTCCTTTTCGAAACAGTTCGAAACGGTGCGGATTCACCAGTTCGGGTCGGTTTTTGGCAGCTCTAATCAAAATACTTCTTCGTTCACTAATACCAAATTGCAAAACACTTTATTAGTATCAATAGAATTGAGCTTTTTGTTGGTGTTTAGATGAACCATTTAAAGAACAATTAAATACCAAACTAATGCGTATAATTATAGGCATTCATAACTCAAGCTATTAAAAATATAGAAGATTGCAAAAGAAACAAAATAGTTGGATGGATAAATTAACGACATAGACTTATTGCAACTTTGCAAGAACATGCATGTGGTCCGACACCAATTGCCTATATGAATTGACCGTTTGCTATCTTCTTGCTTTTTAGTCTTGTATTCATTCTACATGTTGTGGATGAATAATGATGTTCACAATCAATATATTTGCCTTTACACTTATGATACAAGATATTTTCTCCATACTAAAAATTATATAAAAAGAAAATAAGAGATGACTCACTAGGTATGATTTTATGATTTATATGTTGGGGTATTATATTGTGAGGACTAAAGTTTTGATCAGGAATCCTTCTCCTTTCATTTTAAAATAATAATGGTTTACATAAAATACTTTGTTGTTGGAGGAAACTTGGAATAATGATCGGTTATACTTAGACATTGAATTAATTCACACGTCATCTAGATTTTCAAATATTAAACATTTGCAAGCTAAGGTACCACACATTATTACGATATTTTTTCTCCGTTTTACAACTTAATTTATCTCTATCCTCTTTAGAGCCAAAGTACCTACATGCATGGTCTACATTTTTCATTATCCTTGATTTGTGTAGCTATAGATCTATTGTAACTAAGTAACTTGAGAAAATGGAGCTGAGGGAGTATTATTTTTTATCTTAGATATTCTACGAAATTAATTTCTAATTTAAATTTATTATTTTGCTATTTCAAATTAGCTGATTTTATTGGCTATGTCAATTATTTTGATTGTATATATTTCACTATCTTAATGAAGTTGATTTCATTTTTAAAATCATTTCAATTATTTTTAATCACAAAAGGTTAATTTCCCAAACCAACAACCCACAATTATAGACAGATGGAGCATAGGGTCTCAAATCTCAATGGTAGTTAGCATTGAAGGGTTATGTGGATTTAAGAGTTATATCTTTAGAATAATTGGAGGACAGATACCATATGAATTACGCTAAATAATTATACCGGCACCAAATAAAAAAAAAATATATATTTTATTTTTATGTTTTTTTTTTCTTTTTTTTGGTGCTCAAGAGGGGAAAAATTATTTTATTTATATGTTTGTGATTGCAAGACAAATGTTTCTTGCCACTTACTTAGTATTTGTAAACTTTTCACTTGAAATATATGATGCTCTCTGTTTGATTTTGAGCTGATCTAACTTGAAATATAAGTGTTGAGTCAGATAGGGAGCAAAACGGAACACGAACATAGACTAGTACAACCAAATGCGATATGTAAAGCTTATTTTTAAGAGAACAACACGACTTATAATTTGTGCCATATGTATGTGGGCCATCCTTTCAAGCGATAATAGTCAATTCATTCATTCATGTCAATGAAACATTTAGATAAGTATGGATTAACAAAAATGGTAACAGTTAGAATACATGTTAAGTGAATTTTCCTAGAAACTTAAATGGACTCGCCCAATCTAATCTACTTTTTAGCTAACAATAATAACAATATTTTAATATGGCATCTTATTGAATGCATTATAACAACAATATCTCAATATGGCAACTCATTTAACCAAAAACTTATAATTGACTACAATATCAATGTGTCAATCAGTGAGTGAGTAGTTTCAAGAGTCCAAGATGGGATATTCTCCAATCCTATTCAATCCTAAAGGCTGAGATCCGGGACTAATTTTCAGTCGACATGTAGATTCTAGGTAGCCAATCTGAATTTTTGATTTGGTGGGGTGTGATATGATTTTCTCATTTGACTAAATTTTAATTTTTTTAATACATTAAATTAAATTTTTAAATACGAGTAAAAAAAATTATCAATCGTATTAATGTGTATTTTTCAAGTATGTTTTTTTTTTTTTTTTTTTTTTTTAAATTTTTAATTTTTTTTTTTTTTTTTTTTTTTTTTTTTTTTTTTTTTAGTTACTGATAAGGGATTTTGGCAAATAAAAATCAAACATAAATATGATCATATCGTTTGTGTAAAAAGCTGATATTTGTTTAAGGGTCTGTTCACATTTATTGAACTGAATTGAGCTGAGCTGAACTGAACTGAACTGATTGGAGCTAAACTGAATTGAACTTTAATAGAGCTGAAATGAATATTTTATGAGAGAAGGAAATTAGGAACTGAACTGAACTGAACTGATTAGAGCTAAACTGAATTGAACTGAAATTAAGCTGAACTGAACATGCCCTAAATAAGCTATAAAAAACATAGCCCAGCGCTAATATGTGAAGCTTTCAAAGTTTTACTCTTTTTTTTTTTTCTTTCTTTTTTTTTTTTTTAAGGAAATTCAAAGCTTTACTCTATGTATTAGATTTTACAACTGATGTATATTTACTTTACACCCGATTTATTTAAAAGAGTCTTTATGAGAATCTTGTAAAACGAGTTTTTATGTAGGGGTTTGTGGTTTTACCAACTCATGGCTGTTAGCAATGGTTTGTGGTGGTACCATTACCACCTCACTTGTTAAAAAAAAAAAAAAAAAATAATCTCAGCTCTACGGCTCTACCCAACTGTGCAACAAACTCATCCAAATTAATTGGAAATTGTGATCAAACTTGGACACAAAAAGGCCTGAAACTTTTGGATTGCCTTTCATAGTTGCTTGTGTATGTGAATGTGGTCATTGGAACAATAAGAACAGAGATGATCAATGATAGACTAAGGAGATGACATCCTAATCACACTAACACCGCCTAAGATACCCGGAAAAAATGGCCTCCTTAGATCTCGAGGGTGTCAGCAATGTCCATGTCAATCACTAAGCAGCAACAGAATATTCTCTTAGAATGATCATATGCTACTTGTACTTGTATTAAGCCGAAGAATAAACCTACTTGAGGAAAGGAAGAAGAACTGAATATTCCAAACATAGTTTCAATATTACGAATTAATATTAGCACATCGGTGAGTGCTTCTGTACAATAGAATATGACGGTGTTTCTGACCATAAAAAATACATACCATAAGCATGTTCGCGTAGAATGAAACGCGTAGAATGAAACACACTTTGTTTAGAGGGATTTTTATACAATATGACAGTACGATATTTAAGATGAAGTCACCATTTCGATTTTCCCCTCAACTGTCTCTTGCTCTGTGTCAGCGTTGTTGTGCTTACTGCAAGCATGGAATGTGGAGCAGAGGTCGACCTTTGCAATAAACTTCTGTGCGTCAACAAGGATAAGAGGTCCAAACTCGAACACCATGGATTTACACTGTTGAAACACAAAAAGAAAAGGAAAGCTCAGAATCATTCGAGCTTTTTCAATCCCGTAAATGAAAGTTAATACGAAAGGCAAACGGAATAATGACAAACTAAATAATGAAGGAAAAATTAGAAATAATAATCCCAACTTTCATCAATTTTGGTAGAATAATCCCAACTTTGGATTATTCAAGAATAATCCGAACTTTGGGGGGTCTTCTTTTTCTTCAATCCCTAACCGGTCAACAAAAGTCAATGACCTACTATATCAGGTCATTTGACATGTGTCAAGCCCTGATTGGCCTAAACAAGTAAAAATAAAAAAAAAAACAAAAATTAAATTTAAAAAAAAATCAGAAAACCCACCCACCCAACCTCCCCCCACCACCATAGCCCAGTTCGCCACCGACCGCCACCGCCGTTTTTTCCACGTCGACTGCCAATTTCCCACGCCTTTTTCCCCATCCCCGAAATACCCTCCAACCCCCCTGCCCAACCACCAGTCCGCCACAAATAACCCCTTTCCCACTCCCGAAAAACCCCAAAATCTCCTCCTCCACCTCGAAACCCTAGCGGCTAGGGTTTTCGATGGTGGTGGAGGAATTTTTGGGGGTTTTCGGGGGTGAGGGAGATGGTTTTAAGGGTTTTCGAGAGTTGGAGAGGTGGTTTTTTGGAGGTTTCGAATGGTGGTGGTGGGTTGACGGTAAAGGAGATTACGAGATTTGAGGGGAAATTTGAAGGTGGTGGTTCAAGGGGGAAGGACGGCTGGTTTCCCGGGAGTAGAGGCGGCTGGACGGCGGGAGGAGGGTTGTGGGATTGTGGTGGCTGGGGTTTCAGGTGGTATTGGAGCTGGGCTTCTGATTTTTTTTGTTTTTTTTTTTTTGTTTTTGGCTAATTAGCTCTTGACACGTGGCATTTAAAAAAAGAAAAAAGAAATTAACCTTTTTAACAGGTAACCGGTAATTGGGATTGAAGAAAAAGAAGACCCCCTAAAGTTCGGATTATTTTAGTATAATCCAAAGTTGGAATTATTCTACCAAAATCGATGAAAGTTGGGATTAGTTTTTCTAATTTTTCCAATAATGAAAATGTTTTAGAAAAATGAGTTACTGGATTCAATGCAATGAAATATTCATACCTTCTTAGTGTAGCGTCCTACAGAATTACAAGCCTTCAGGAGGATCTGAATTACCTCTAGCTGTCATACAAATAATCAGAAAATGAGTTTTTACTGAATGACTTGATAGTTAAAACAACTGAAGCTACTTAAAATATATTAAGGAAGGAAAAAAAAAAGCTCTCAGTATTTCAATCACCCATCATCGGTAATCTGCTTAATCATTTACTCCGTAACAAACTAACAACTAACAAGTGACTTTATAAATATAGAAAAACAAATTATAGAAAACCAAACATTTATATATTTAAGTTGGCAATTACTTGAATATAAATGTCAAGGTGGCATACTGTTAGTAAGGGTCAGAGTAACACTAAGAGGGAACAAAAAATAAATAAAATAAAATCCTACGAAACCAGAAATGTAAAGGTTATAATTCATATGGTAGAGCACAATGCAACCAATGTGCATCTACATAAGAATATATCGTTGGAACCAATCTCTGAGCAAGTGAGCAATGTCCCCAATCCCTTCACCAAAATGGTTCATGCAGTATATCAGAGCTTTTTTGAATTCCTAATAATTCCCTACTTAGAGTTAACAGCTCAACATAGATCCTCGGCTCGACATTAGCATTCTACTAATGGCCATTTCTTATTATTTAATTTTTTAAAAAAATTAAAATACAATTGATTTTTTTTTTTCACTCTACTTTCTCCACCTTAATTTATTTGCCCCATACCAATGTTAACCTTGAGCTGGGACGGAGGGAGGATGACACTGAAAAAGCCAAGGAATCTTCTAATATTAGTCACTCTACAATAAGAAAACCAAGGTATTTTCTTATAAAAGTCACTTTACAACAAGAACTTCAAGTTCCTAATTGACAACAATCAAAAACATATTTCTTTGTCAAACCCGGGAAGGGAAGAGGAAGGGAAAGGTTTGGGAGATTCAGAACATTATTTTAGGAGCAAGTAATACTCAATTCATTAATTAAAATTTAAAAAATAAAAAAAATAAAAAAAAAAGTCAAGTACTGACCTCAGTGTCAGGGTCTTTCAGCTTGTCAAGAGCTTCATCAACAGCTCTGTGGCAAAGATCGCATTTGTTTCTCTTTTCAGGAGTGGAGGACACCACAACATTTCTACAGAGATCAACTTTCTTACAAAATCCTTCAGGTTCGACTGATGAAACCTCTAAGAAGAAAAGAGGAGCATAGTAGTTCACCAACAATGTACACTGTCAAAAGAGAAGAAAAAAGATAGTTTAAAACTTTATCCTATCAATTGTAAAGTAACAACTAATACTACAATAATGACACAGTTAAATATATATGATGAGCGATCAAATAAATGGGGTGATACTGTGCTACGGCTTCATTAACTGAAAGAACAGACAAAAGTGTGAAGAAAGACATCCAAGCTTCAAACCATTCACCTCTCTTCACAACCTCTTCATTTTGGGCTTTAAATTCACAAATGATTTTCCACTATGACATAAAACAACTAGCACAATTCACTTGTGTATGACACATCTTAAACATCTTGTAATGAGCCAATTATCAATCAGGAAAATACCGTAGTAAAAACTATTTTAGACATGTTAAGAAACTATGTAACAATCATCAGATCAGTTTTCGAATTCGACTGATCACATGAGGCAACTACTTTCACCTAAAATCATTATGAGGAAACTTTTAGAAAGGGAATCAACATACAAGGAATATAAATAAGTTGATGCACAAATATTAATGAAAGATAGCAAAGAAACAGCAGTGGAGAAAAGAAGAACTGCACAGATTTTGGCAGAGCTAACAAACTCATTCTGCCTTAGAGAACTCAATACCTGCTTTGCCAAACCATGCATCTGTAAGCAGGCCTTGTGAAGGGACTCCATAATCTCATTATGGGTCTTGTTTTGGTTAAGGTAGTCAAGAGCCAATGTGGTATACTCTTCACACATAGTGCAGACATCAATAGGTCCGGCAATTTCCAAACCTGAAAGTAGGACATCAGATGTCAACTGACTACTCCAGCAACTGATAACTAGTATAAGAATCAAGACAACATCATCTTGTAGGGAGTTGAGATGCTTTAACAATTAACATTAATAATCAAACAGGAGTCCAAATTTTGCAGTAAATAATAGAAACCTATCATAACGTTTCATGGAACTTTCCTAAGCATAGAAAAAATAAGCAATTAAAATATATTGGTACTGGTTGTACTTGTTTTTTTGGTCACTACAAGAAGCTTTATGAGGTCCATATGGCCCTCAAATCTTTACCAACCTCTATATTTCCAAAGTCAAATGCCTCTCATGCAATTATTAACTCAACATACGATTCAAGAGGGCTCTCACAAAGACAGCAGCACATCATAACACAAATTCATAAAGATCTTTCTCCATATTTTTAATAACAGAACCTAGATGAGAGTGTATCAGTATGCCAACAAAACTGAAAAGAAAAAAATTATAGTGCATTGTCCAAGTATTTTAAATTTGTGACCTTCCATCACATAATAATAGCCTCAATAAAAGTCCAATCCAGTCAAGGCACATATAATCCAAACCAACATGAAAAAAAAGAAAAAGAAAATCGACACCTAAAATACATGCCATTTATTTCCAATACTCCAAAAGGATATCTCGACCTTTCAGAAAACCCAACAGTCAATGACATTGGAAAAGAGTCACAAAAAATCATGGGACATACACATATAGCTGATATTTGAAGGTAGTTCTGAAATTCATCAATCGAATGAAATTTGGTGACACATCCAAGGGGCCTATATGAGGAATATGGAACAGGAAGGCTTAATGCTATCTGGTATTCTGGGTATGAGTATGTAGGCAACATTCATTTGCTCTCGATTATATGACAACTAAATCAGTATCAATATTGAGTTGATAATTTGATATGGCTGGTATGCCATATGCATGGACATAGTCATTAATTCACTAATACATTGGATATATAAATAAGCTACGAAATTTAACAATCCCTATTGTTTCAGAGATTCTGTAAATTAATGTTAACAAACAGAAGAGTTTATAAACAGTTCTGTAAACAATTAAGGTATGCAGCACCAAAAACATTCGTAACAATAGCAGTATCAATCAGATACTTATATCTAATCATAGAGAATTCGCAAAATCACAACTTCACAAGCTATAACCACAAAATTTGAGCTAAAAAGATATCAAATGCAGTGAAGTGAAGTGATCACATAGTCTACAACAAAGATAAGCTGAAACCTGAATCATCTGAAGCCGCCAAACTTCTAGCATCACACACCAAATTACCAGCCAAAACTAAAAGAACTACAAGCCCGACTCGGATATCCATGATTCCTGAATTACAGCACAAGAAGCTTGGTTCAAAAAAGTCTTTCTATCTCTATGACAATAACTATTGGCAATTGATGAAACAATAAGAAGATTACAGGTCATAAATCAGAATTCCAAAGCCTAAGAATAGAAAAATTCGATTATGACAACAAAAAGTACAACGCAGGTACATCATCATCCTATTAGGTTTTATCAAGAATTAAAAAACCCAGTTTAAAATATCAACTAATTAACTTCCTAATCCAATTTTCATGCCTGATTAGAAATTTTCAAGTCAACCATGATTTTAAATTAAAAAAAAAATAACAAATTTACAAAATTACGGTAATAATTTCATCAAATTCATGATAATTTCCCCAAACAAGAAAGTTCTTTATCAATTGAATTGATTATTCATACAATTAATAATCAAGATGTTTACCACGAATTAATGGTGGGTTTAATTAAATCAAAGTATAATCACGAAAAAAGCTAGAAAAACAGAAACTTTCATCAAAAAATTCTTACGAACAATCAAATTATACAATCAAGATTACAACTTTATTAGAAAAAAAAAAAGTTATACAATCAACAAAATCGACTACATAACAATCAAAATTAAATAATTAAACAAAATCAAAGTAGAAAATGATAGAAAAGAATTAGGTACCTGATTTTTGTGAGGATTGAAGATGAGTAGGAAAGAGATTAAAAAGGTTGGAAAGAAGAAGAAAACTACAAAAATTGAAGAAGATTCCTTGGAGTGGGTTTATGATGGGGTGAAGTTGAAGTTTTAAAGAATTGGTGAAGAACATGGAATTTAAAGGGCCCACTTGCCAAATATTTAATCATAATCCAAATAGGAGTATGATACTTGTATACTCCATTGAAATATACTGATATTGACTTTGGGTAATATACACGACAAGTGGACAATAATCCTAACTATGATTGGTTTGGTGATAGTTATTGCATACGGAGTAACTAGAGATGTTAATGAATCGAGCTTATTTAAGTATGAACTTAAGACTAATTTGATTCAATTTTATGTATTTGTTAATTTAACTTTCATTTGTAGATGTCAGATGACTTTTTATTAATGAATTGATCTGTTAAAAAAAAAAAAGAGTATGAACTTGAGCTTCAAGTCTTGAGTTTTTGCGATCTTAAATTCTCAAATTTAATTTATCTTCACACGGGGTTTAATTTGCAAAACTTACGTTGGACATTAAATTTTTTTGAGTTGAGCTATTAGATGTTGGGCATTTAAAACTTTTGAGTCAATCTTGAATAGTTTGCTAGCTGACTCAGTTTGTTAGCACTCTAAGACACCAAGAGTACAATAATCTAAGCTATTAGTCTATTAGAGTTGTATGAATGATTATAGAAAAGGTCGACAACTAATGATTAGAGTAGTAAATAAGTTGATATATACTTCACTTTGAGAACAAATCGAGCTCGTATTTAACTAATATGGTCAAGAATAACTATCTATCTATATTTAAGAATTATATCATGAACGAAGACCTTCCACTACATAGGAAATTTTCCCAAATCAAATGACAAATGAGTGATAAGAGTATTTGAATTTAATGGGTTAACTTTAATATTCTAGGAGAAGATTTTGTTTCTAACTTAGGAGGCAACTTACGTAAAAAGGGTCTTTTGCCTTTAGTGATGGGCTGGCTGATTATCTAGAATACGAGTACAAACTTATTGGTATCCACACAATCATTCTCTCTCCAGAAACTTCTTTGAATCCGAAAACCCAGAAATAAAAAATCCACCTTCTTCAATGGCTAATCCACCCTCTTTAATGGCTAATCTTCCATCGCAACCATCGGCTGGGGAGTTGTAGATAATCTAACAGCATTTTGAGAAGTTTGGATATAAAAAAACAGGTTTGAAACATTAGTGATGCGGTAAACTGTTATGTTTTAGAAGTATTTTGGATATAAAATGGAGATTTGAGGCAAATAGAGGTTTCACCAACTTGAATTTCTTAGGTAAGTATTAGTATAGGACAATATTATCGTTGCTAACAAATTATTGACTAGTAATTAAATTGTTGGTTAATCAAATTGGCCAATGTAATTTCTATGTATAGTAATTATACAATTATACTCGATTATCTTGCCATTACTGCTAAATTTTTAGTACGACATTGTATCCTCTTTTTTTCACTTTAATCTTCTTTTCACTCTCGAACAAATACATAACTTATTAGAGTTGGTGAGTGCACATCGAAAGCAAGATTGAAGACTTGAAGTGTATTAACGAGGGAGATAAATAAAGGCAAAAACAAATAATAAAGGAGCCCATAATATTTAACGTTGGAAAAATTCGGTAAAAACCCAAGCACGAATGAGCACTTGAATAATAAGGATGGATAGTACAAACAAACTCTCACTCTAGGAACTCACAAAGGAATAGAGTAGTAAAAATGAAAAGAACATTGGATTAGGGAGATTGTGTATATATAGAAACTTTGATCATCATAATGTATAAAGGAGTATATAGGATCGAAGCATTGGAGGTTGTTGCAAGTAAGCAAATGCTCCCAAATGATGTCCAACATCAATATTTATAATAGATGATATGTAAGTGGAAAAAGTGTGTGGAAAAAACTTCTACACACATGCATACTCCAAAAAATTTCAAATTAAACTGGGAAGCATCTTGAGAATTCTCCAATCCTTTTAATTAGGTTCTTCCATAGTTTTCCATCAATTTCTCAACGTTTAGAATTTTTCAAAAATCTTTGGAGATCTTGAAATAGAATTAGTTGGGCTTATGGAATTTGGGCCACAATAACCCAACATAACTTAATAAGCTCATTACCTTTACACTCATACAATGAGTTGATGAGTCATTTAATTTTTTTTTGACAAAAAGTCGTATAATATTTTTTTTTTTTGACAAATAGTCATTTAATTCTAAGGGGCTTTGTTAAGGAAAAGGCTAGGCTCCCACATACATTGTGACATGGTAGCATTTTATTGGTTCTTTTTAAGGGGCCCAAATCCCATTAGTTTTCAATTTTCATTCAAATTTGAATAAAAATTTAAAGGTTTGAATTTCAAATTAACTGTCATTTCCAATACAATTAATTTAATATTTTTTTTTTTAAAAAAAAGGGTTTTTCTACATGGTACCCTCGACTTT
This sequence comes from Chenopodium album, assembly GCF_948465745.1. Lineage (NCBI taxonomy): Eukaryota > Viridiplantae > Streptophyta > Magnoliopsida > Caryophyllales > Amaranthaceae > Chenopodium > Chenopodium album. Next base: position 35,717,885 of record NC_137859.1, on the reverse strand, counting down.
TTGGGTTTTCTACCTTGTACCCTCCTAAATTCAAATTTCTACAAGGTGACCTTGAGTTATTAATTTATTTTACATTATACCCTTGAGTTTTTAGATTTTTCTATATGGTACCCTTGAGTAGTAAAATAAATGACTCTAAATTAATTTGACTCAAACCAACACCATCAAAATGACTTATTTATCACCCTCAAAGACACAACTAGCATGTTTGCAAACAAAAAAATGTAGGAGATTATAGGTACTAAATGCGGAATTAACATGAATCATATTCACATAGCACCAAACCAAGGATCTCATGCATAACACATAAAGAAGTAAGAATTATACCTTTGAAGCGTGTTTCCACGGTGATCGAGCAAGAACAAAAGGGGAGATAAAGAACCTCAAACGTGATTCCTCTACTTGGTCCACGGGTACAGATTAAGACCTCCACTAATGCTAGTTAGTCGCGAAAGAACCCTTCTATCGACCTTCTACGGAGATGAACGAACGGTCAACTAGCCAAGAACCACCGCGCAACACCACGTGGGCCACTAGGGGTGGCCGGCCGTGGGTGAGAGGGGAGAGTGAGGGGCGTGCGTGTGAGAGAGAGAGGGTGAGGGCTTTTGGATGTCAGTTGCTTAGATTCACAATTCACTGTATGTTAATTGTGACTTAATTTTTCAACCCTAGGCAAGACTATTATTTATAGATCGTATCTCTAAATAATAGCCCAAGTCCAAATCCAAGCCCAATTCCTAATCCCACTCAAACTACACTTAGCCCAATCATACTTATGACTAATTAATTGCTCATGAGGCCCATTAATGGGCCTCTAACTTGCTTAACCCATTACCCTTATGTGTGTGACCAATATAGGATCCATTCTGAAGGGCTTTGGGCTATTTGACTAGCCCAAAGATCATCTCTCATAGTCTAGCAACAGAGGATGACGCCCCAATAGAATGAACTTATTATCTCCATAATAGTGATCCTTGATATATCTAGTAATTGCACTTATCGAAGACACAATTCCTTCAAAAAAAAGGACTAACAACTAAAGTTCCCTCTAAACCAAGCTCTTTTAAATAAAGTAGGAGCAAAAAAATTTCTTATCTTCCATCTCAAACAATCATACAAAAGTTCCATTAAATAGCGAATAATGAAGATTGGTGATTCCTCCATCTAATATAAATATAGAAGTGGTAAATAGATTATTTAGATGGTGTCGATTTGAGTCAAATTAAGTTAGAGGAATTTATTTTACAACTCAAGTGTACCATGTAGAAAAATACAGAAACTCAAGGGCACCTGGTAGGACTTTGGATTCAGAAGGGTATAATGTAGAAAACCCAATAACTCAAGGGTACCATGTAGAAAAATCCTTTTTTTTTAATGGAATAGGCAGGGATGATTTCATTAAATAATATTAGCCATTCGACACTTATAATCATCCCTTAAGAGAGCTAAATTTTTTATACAAGAATTAAACACCCCCTAAACTAATGACATTGCTTCTAAACTACTCTTTGATAATTTTAAATGTTTTTATATCGTTCTTGACGGAGCTCAAAGTCACCCCTAAACTAATTGGCCGCAACACCCTGAAGTATAGCTTAAGTGCCCTGAGCACCTGAACTTTGCGTAGCAGCCAAAACACCACCAACTATATATGTTGTTAGGTGTGATGTGTGCCTTAAATGAAAAATTCCAGCCACTTATTTCAATTCACCAGAGGAGGTGAATTCGCGAGTGCCAAGTGGATGGGAACTATTCACCATTTCTGTAAAATGTTTTGGAGAGTGAAGATTTACCTCCTCCGACGAAAATAAGTGGTTGGAAATTTTCATTTAAGCCATTCGTCACACCTAACACTATAGTTGGTGGTGTTTTATCTACTATGCAAAGTTCAAGGTGCTCAGTTCACCTAAGTCATAGTTTAGGGTGTTGCGGACAATTTTGCCTACAAATTATGCAATTTTACACTTACTAGTTTTTAGCTAGTCATTGATTGCTTGCTTTACTATCTTGTTGGGGTGGCTCAAATTTTATAAGCTCATTATTTGGTGGAATATTTGTGCAAAATTTTTAAAGTTTCCAAAAACAAAAATCAGCAAAGTTAATTTATCCGCGTAATTTCTCTAGAATTATTTACTTAAACGTTCAAAAAAATTCTTCACATTGGAAGCAACAAGAAATATGGTTTGTGAACATTCTAGAATATTATGGATAAGAATGATGAAGGGAGTTCTGAAATATTTTAACCATTTCTTTCTACCTCCATCTATAACTATAAATATTAATGATGGACATTCAATCAAGGGACACACTCATACACATATGAAAAGCCATACCAATTCACACATAAGCCTTTAACAAATTTTAACCTCCTTATAAATCTTTATCTATTATCCTTATCTATTAATCAACTATTTCTTTTTGCCCTCCTACTCCTTTGCATGGGAGTTGTATATTGAGAGTTTGTGTCACGAAATAATTTATGTAGTTTTCATTAGAGTATAGCAAGGGTATATATACAAAATATAATAGGGCTCATGAGATAGGCCCGATAACTATACACTATACTCTATACACATAAATAGGTCCTAACACCCCCCCTCAAGTTGGAGCATGTAAATCACAAATGCCCAACTTGCCAAGTAAATACAAGAATTGACTTTTACTCAAAACCTTAGTGAATATATCCGCTAATTGATCCGTTGTCTTCACATACGACGGACTAATTATACCATCCTGAATCGCATCACGAAGATAATAGCAATCCACCTCAATATGCTTTGTACGCTCATGGAAAACCGGATTCTTCGCAATATACAACGCAGATTGATTATCACAAAACAAACTCATTGGATGCGAGACACCCAAACTCAGAAGAAGGGCCTTCAACCATTTCAACTCATCAGTAGTCTTAGACATTGAGCGGAATTCGGCCTCTGAAGAAGACTTGGCCACAGTGTTCTGTTTCTTAGTCTTCCAAGATATAGGAGAAGCACCAAGAAACACCAACCAGCCAGAGATAGAACGACGCGACAAGGGACAACCTGCCCAATCTGAATCACACCAACCGGTAATATGTAAATCACAATCTGAACGCAAAAGAATACCCTGACCCGGACATCCCTTCAAGTATCGCACTGTACGAAGGGCCGCTTCCCAATGGTCCTGCCGCGGGTGTTGCATAAATTGAGATAAAATATGCACCGCGTATGCCAAATCTGGTCTAGTAAAGGACAAATAAATCAGACGACCCACAAGCCGTCGATACTGCTCTGGATCAGAAAAGAAAGAGGACTCTGATTTCGCCAGAGTATGATTTTGCTCAATAGGAGTACCTGCCGGACGAGCACCTAGCAAACCAGACTCTGCAATGATGTCAAGCGTATATTTCCGTTGGCGTAAGAATATGCCTTCCGGACTACGAGCAACCTCAACACCAAGAAAATACTTCAAAACACCCAAATCTTTCATATGAAAACAATCACTCAAGTATGATTTGAATGTTGAAATCGCAGAAGAATCATTACCAGAAATTATCAAATCATCAACATATACCAGAACACTAAGTTGAATAGACCCAAATTGCAGAGTAAAAAGAGAATAGTCAGAGTACGATTGCACAAATCCTTACCTTTTTAGAGAGGCGGCCAATTTAGAGTACCAACAATGAGGTGCTTGTCGAAGACCATACAACGACTTCAGAAGACGACACACCAAACCAGATTGAGAACCATAAAACCTAGGGGGAAGCTTCATATAAACTTCCTCATCAAGATCACCATGTAGAAATGCATTGTGGACATCCATCTGATGCAATTCCCAATTCTTTGCAGCAGCGACATCAAGAAAAGCCCGAACAGTGACCATTTTAGCAACGGGAGCAAAAGTCTCTTTGTAATCAATACCCTCAACCTGATGATTACCAAATATAACAAGACGTGCCTTCAATCTCTCGATTGTGCCATCAGAATTAAGCTTGACTTTGTAAACCCATCTGCACCCAAGAGCTTTCTTGCCCGGAGGTAATTTTTCCATTACCCATGTTCCATTATTTTCCAATGCATCAATTTCTTTTTGCATTGCCTCTTTCCACCCCTCATGTTGCATTGCCTCCTTGAAATTACGAGGCTCAACTACCGTATCAACAGCTGCAATAAACACACGGTGTTGCACAGAAAATTTATCACAATTCACAAAATGTGCTAAAGGATAGGGAGTACCTGAGGAGCATGGAGTAGGCGATGAACAATGAGAGATAGATGGACTAGATATAGAGATAGTGTGTGCCACATAATCCCGGTGCCACCCCGGGGCTTGCCTTGGACGTTGAGCACGGTCCAATACAAGTGTAGAGGAAGTAGAAGGGTCCGGAGCAGCCATGTCAAGGCTGTCCGAACCTGCAGAAGTGGCCGAGGAGACAGTAGTGGGGGCAGGGGACACCAAGGGACTGCCGTGGTCATGGGGGGTAGAAGCAGTAGCATGGGGTTGGGAAGAGTTTTCAGGCACAAGAGAACTCTCACCAACCTCTAATACATATTCCAAATCATCAAGAAAATCGTGATCAACACCAACATAGTCATTAGGCACACTTTCGGCACCCATAGTAGAAGAAACCGAATCACCATCTTTCACAAACGGGAATTCATTTTCATGGAATTTAACATCACGGGAAACAAAGATATCACCGGTTTCCAAATCATACAACTTCCAACCCTTCTTGCCATGAGGATAACCCACAAACACACACTTCCTACTCCTAGGTGCAAATTTGTCACCCTTAGCTTTTTGGTTATGAGAAAAACAAAGACAACCAAACACCCTCAAAACATCAAAATCGGGTTCTTTGTCAAAGAGAATTTCATATGGGGTTTTATTGGCTAGCAAAGTAGAAGGAGTACGATTAATCAAATAAACCGCCCCAAGGACACACTCACCCCAAAAAGTAATCGGCAAATTACCTTGAAACATCAAAGCACGACTCACATTCAATATATGTTGGTGTTTACGCTCTACCCGACCATTTTGTTGAGGTGTGCCAACACAAGAGGTTTGGAAAAGAATGCCATTTTCAGTAAAATATGGGATCATGGGTTTAAACTCTGTGCCATTGTCACTCCGCACACACTTAACATTGACATCAAATTGACACTTAACCATAGCAAAGAAAGAGCAAAAAGAAGAATAAACTTCGGTTTTGTCATTCAATAAATAAACCCAAACACCACGTGAAAAATCATCAACAATCGTCAAGAAATAATGAGCACCACAAGTAGAAGCCGTGTTATATGGTCCCCACAAATCACAATGTATCATTTCAAGAATACGACTAGCACGACTATCACTATCAGGAAAACTGGCTCGGGTTTGTTTAGCAAGAGGACAAATTTCACAAGCTTTATGTAAACACTTAGTACCAGTAGTACCTTGAATAGCAGGAAGCAATTTGACAATTTTTTCCGACGGGTGCCCCAAACGACGATGCCACAACTCAAATGTAGAAATATCCGGACCCGGGAGTGCACATACTTTTGGGAGACGCCGGAAATAATATAGTCCATCTATCCGTTCACCGCCTCCAATTAAGCTCCCCGAGGATTGATCCTGTATAGCACAAAGAGAATTAGTGAATCGGACAAAGCAATTAGAATCATCAATCAACTTCGACACCGAAATCAAATTGCAATTTAATTGCGGAACAAATAGAACATGTTCAAGAGTAATGCCATCCGCCAAGACAACACGACCCTCCTTAGTAGCCATGGCCTTAGCACCATCGGGAAGACCAACGGGACAAGAGATAATAGAATGAGCATCTTGTAAAAAATTGTCATTGCCGGTAACATGATGGGATGCACCGGTGTTAATAATCCATGAGAATGATAGAGAATCACTAGCCATAGAATTTGTAGGAGGATCAAACACACCCAAGATAGAAGAGGCAGTAGTATTACTAGGAGTAGGAAGCCGAGGAAGAGCAGCAGTTATAGAAGTAGCAGCGGCCACGGGGTGGGGTCGCGAGATATCCCCGCGGCCTGGCAGAACAGCCTGTGGTGTACCAGCACCCGCGGGACAGAGGCGCGGGATTACCCCACGACCTGGCAGGGCTGGCGACAGAGAAACGGCGGGCTTTGCGGCTGGCAGATGGGGCGAAGAAGAGACGGCAGAATCAGTCATCACCGGAGAAGAAGATCGCCGGCGAGACCCATATTTGTCCAGCCACCACTCGGGTAGGCCATGGACGAGAAAACAACCAGCAATATCATGTCCCGAACGATTGTAGTGGGTACAATGTAATTAGGACTTAGCATGTCGCATTAATTCAGCAGATAAGGAAGAGGAAGAACACCCACCATTCACCATTGTTGATCAAGAAGAAGAAGCAGAGATGCAGCGCACACCCCAAGCAAATCAACCAACAAAAATATCTAGTAGAATTAGGAATAAACCCAAAAATTCGAACAGGAATTGCAGAAATTTAGAGTAGAATTGGTAGAAATTGCAGCAAATTAGGGTCGAAATTGCAGCAAAATAGGGTCGAAATTTCAGATTAAAAAAAAAATCAGAAATTCAGCAATTTAGAGTAGAAATTCATATTTAGCAATTTAGAGTAGAAATTCAGATTAAAAAATTCAGAAAATTAGGGATTAGAATGTAGAAATTTAGGGATTAGAATTTGATTGGCTCCGATACCATGTCACGAAATAATTTCCGTAGTTTTCATTAGAGTATAGCAAGGGTATATATACAAAATATAATAGGGCTCATGAGATAGGCCCGATAACTATACACTATACACATAAATAGGTCCTAACAGTTTGCTTGTACTCCTATTTTTTACAATGTGAATTAGTATTGTGTGTCTTTTTTTTTTTTTTTTTTTTACTATTTATCTTTGATAGCCTTATTGCAATTCGGCTATGTAGGTTTATTGTGGTTATAGGCAGCCTGATACTTTTCTTACTACCTCTTTTGCTCTTGGCATTTACTTTTGCAAAAACTCTTGTGATACTAATGATGTATTTTGGGCCATAAATTAGGGCATATTTATAAAATTTCTTTTTTGTGTTAAAAAAACAAATATCACAAACTTTTTAAACCAGCAAATTTTTTTAGATAGCAAAACATTTTAAACAAGTAGTGGTGGTTGCATACAAAATGTCTTCAAAAACAATTTATCATAAAAGTTTTTAACAAACTTTGATTTAGGTGGTTAAAAAAAAAAAAAAAAAAAAAAAAAAAAATATAACCGATAGCAAATGTGAAGCGAGGTGTTTTCCTGGTAGTAAATATCAAAATTTTCCACTTTAAATGACTTGTATATAAACCAACGCATTCTAAAAAATTACAAACCACCTTAAGTGACAGTCACAATTAATATGAACAAGAAATTTATAAAAATGGGATACCATTATCACAATTCACAAAGTTGTAAACTTGTATGTTATACTTTCACTAAAATTAGATATATGCCAGATATTAGCCACTACATTTCACATTTACTTTAATTGAGGTAAAAAACAACCTAAGTATTAGGAAAACTACAATTCATTCTTGGTTGTCATCCAAATGTCACGGAATTTTTATTTGTAAAACACATAAATATTTAACAAAGGTGCAAATTCTAATAATTTACCAAAAAAAGAGGGGGTGATTTGGTGAGGTCACCAAATATGGAGTCCCCCCTAGCCATTCTCACGACCCTTCTTAACATTATAGGCCTTACTAATCATTCTTCATCTCCATCTTCGTTCCCACTCGGATCATCTCCTTTATTCCCTTTCGGACCATCTCCGTCTCCATCTCCATCCTCATCTTGGGGAGGAGAAATAAATACGACTGCGATTAGTGACAAACTTACAGTAGATTTCTACAATTCAAGTTGCCCAAATGTAGAGCAAATAATTGGTGATGTTGTTCGGAAAAAATCACAAGAGAATCCAGGAATTGTTCCTGGTATTATCCGTCTTCACTTTCATGATTGTTATATCACGGTAAGTCTATAACAAAAATCATATTCATCCTTAACTACTAATGATCGTACTACGTGCATAAGCAAGGTAGACAACGATTTGCATTTTATGCATGTACACGTTTAGAAATTAATTTGTACCATTTTATATTATAAATTATAATGTTGCATTTATTTGTTGAATAAAAACTTTGTTAGTAAAAGGCATAACAAAATTTTCATTTTAATTCTCATAATACATATAATTATTCATGAATATTCCATTTGCACAATGCACACAACACACTATGACATTAATTGAGCACCTCCTTTAAGAAAGATGATGATACATATTAAAGTAATATTGTTACCACATTTATTTTTTGTTTATCAAACAGCCCATCAAAAAATTTATGAGAATGAAGTATGACACATTTTCATACCTTATTGGATAAACCTTATTTTTAAAAGTGACCTTTAACAAAGCATTTTTTTTATTTTTAAAATGGCATATATGCAAGGGAAATACTAGTATAATGAATATACTAGAAGAAATTCAAGGTGGTAAATTGCAAGAGATATTATTTAGTTTAAGGGATTATTTACTTTTTTTTTTTTTTTTTTGACAAAATTATTTACATTTTTTAATGCAGTAAGCCAGTAACATGGTGATTAGAGGTTTTTTTTTTTTTTTTTTTTTTTTTTTTTTTTTTTTTTTTTTTTTTGAGGCAATGTCAAAAATTAAATAAAAAATCTAGAAGTGAAAACAAAACCATTTGATGATTAGCAATGCGAGTACTAAAGTTCATTGTATTAGTTTTTTTTTTCCCTGCATGCATATATATAATAACAACATGCTAAAATTGCTCACTGTAATCATAACAGGGCTGTGATGCTTCAATCCTTCTAACCCCTCAAAGATACAACTGTTACGACGCAGAAATGACATTCCCAGCCAACGGCAATTCCTTAAGGGGCCTGGACGCCTTAGATGCTGCAAAGACGGAGGTTGAGAAGCAATGTCCCGGCGTTATATCCTGCGCAGATCTTCTGGCATATGCAGCTCGAGATATGATTGTTTTATCAGGAAACCCGAAATATGATGTTCCTGCAGGACGTCGTGACTCTTTCAACACTCCTGGTGGCCTTGCAAGTGCCCTTCCTAAGGGAAATGATACTATTACTTTTCAGCAAGTAGCGTTTGCAGAACGAGGTCTTACGTTACAGGACATGGTCGTGTTAGAGGGTTCGCACTCGATAGGCCAAACCCGATGCCAGAACACGATTGCAGAAGTTGGGTCGATGGATAAAATGCCCGAAACAGCAAAGTTTGTCGACAAGCAGTTCCAGCAAATGGAGAAGCAGAAGTACTGTCCTGAATCTCAGGAAGTGTTGTTCGGGGAGTTACGAGTACCTTTGTTTCCTGACAACCCTAACAACTCAGATTGGGGCAACGCATTCTACAACCACATAATGAAAGGCAGGGGCTCGCTCCCTTTCGATGTATCATTAGCTGTTGAACAGACCACAAAAGATATGGTCCAACGTTACGCCTCAGACAGTGCTCAATGGCAGCAAATGTTTAATGAAGCCATGGTCAAATTGGGAAAGGTTAATGTGCTTACAGGAGACCAAGGCGAAATCAGGAGGAACTGCAAATGGATTAACGCGGTTTCTACAACATAAATGCATAATTACTAATTTAAAGTCCAAAACTATGATCTCCTTTTGTATCAATCAAATACTCGGTTACAACTTTCATAGCGCATTATGTGTTTCAGAGAATTTTTGTCTATCTTATTACTTATCATTCAAGCTACCATACTAAGAGTACAGTTAGTTATTCAAAAGAGGGTAACATATTGATCTATATTTTGCAGCACCTTCTTCAATTATAATAAACCTGTAAGTTTAACAGTTTGATAGATATGCTAAACTAATAATACTGCGACACGTCTATGATCTAAGGCTCACAACACAGGATAAGTGAATATCATGAAAATCTAGTATCACACAGTCCTCAATCTTTCATCAAATGTACTGCATAATACGAAGTACATAATAAGAAGATTTTGACACTAATGGACACACTTATCGTTTGGTTTTATCAAATGTTTAACATCTCCACTATAGGCATCTTATAGTCTACGTATAACATTTTCCTTATATACGTACGTACTCTATATGATTTATCCCGTATAATTTAATGTAACACCACATGGCAGTTGCTTTGCTTTGCCATCCACAGTTCACTGTTCATGTGAATAAAAAATAAAATAAAGTAATGATTAAAAAAGAGCAGAAGAGACAAAGTTTCAGTCATGAAATCCAACGGCTACTTTAAATCCTAAATGGCATGCAGTAAAGCCGCATATTCTGCTTACATGGCAAATTAACAAACCTCTTTTTTTGATTACTAACGGCTACTTTACCACCATAATAATATTAATAGAAAACAAAAAGGGTCTAACGGCTACATTTCACTATGCATGCTACGGCTGACCCTAACACTATACCGTTTTAATATTATGTTTGTTTCAAATTATTTGCAACGATTTGACATGTTGTAAATAATTTGAAACGGATGTAGTAAATCAAATTATTTGCAACGATTTGACATGTAGTAAATAATTTGAAACGGATGTAGTAAATCAATCAAGCAGAAAATTCACCATCAAACTTGGCAAATTTCCGAGGCAGAAACATACATGTAGCATAACAACGCTTAGCTTTTATATTACAAAGAAGCACGGTCCGAGCTAATACATGGTACTCAAATACTCAATGAGACATAGGGGCAGGTAGCAAATCTAGACAATTAGAATTATAGTACAAGGAAACAGAATGGTAATACAAAAACATACAAATGATGCTATAAACTAGTGGTCAGGTCATATATCAAGTAACAATTCTTGTAAGGCAATTTGGTTACCTTACCGCGGAAGTAGGCTTCTTCTTTTTCTTGCTTTGCTTGGGCAAAAGCATTGAAAATCGACCGAATCCAAGCTTCTTCCTTTTGGCAGGCAGCTGTTTTTGAAAACCCCCACAGTCACTCTCCACCTTCCAAGCAGAAGATATGACAGCATTCTGTTTCCCGAGCATCTGACCCAACGAAACCTTCCGTTTAACATTACTTTTCCCTGATTCAAATTCTTCGGTGATGAGCAACTTCTGGCTAAGTATTTGCCCTATTGACAAGGTTGACTTTAACACGGGGGCTTTCGCATCACTTACTAGATTAACACCATTCACATCAAGCACCCAAGAATCTCTTCTTCGGTTTGAAGGATAAGGATTCTTAAATTTGGTTGAGTTTTGTATGGAACGTCTTCGCTCTCCATGCTCAGATCTCCATTTCCGAAGAGCCTCCTCAACACCAAGCTTAGCCCTATTGGCAGCCTCAACTCTGTTCAAAGCATCTTCCAATGCCTGTTTAGAAGTTTCAACTTCGTCCATGGCTTCTTCTACCCTCTTCATAATATCCATTTTCGATACATTTGCCTCATCAACTTGAAGTGCTGCCTCAAGGGCTTTCATATTGCAACTTTCCTCGGCATCTTGAGCCTTGCTTTTCAATGAAGAGTATTCTTCAAGAGTAAGGGTTATTTTTTCCGGGTTTTCCTCAGTAGTTGTTGAATTCTCGCTCTGCTCTATAGCCTTGATCTCAGCAAGAGCAACAGCTTCAGCTGCCTTCGCTGCTAACTTCATTTTTCTAGCAGCAACCAATCTGATCTCGGCTGTCTTTACCTTAGCCTTTGTTTGTTCAATCTCTGACATGACCTTCATGACTTCAGACTTTGCAGTCTCTCCCTTCTTCTTGAAATCTTCTGCCTCGTCGCTCAACCGTTGAAGCTCTGCTGCAATGTCCTTGCTACCGTTGTTAGTTTCCTTGGCATCTTCCAGTTTAGATTTTTTGTGGTTTATCTCTTCTTCAAGAGAGGAAACCTTCAATGTATTCGATCTCAGTCTTTCACGAGTTTTCTCCAAAGACATCCTTTCTCGCTCTATCTTCTTGTTGTAAGATTCCACAGATGCTCGAATTTCAGCTAGATCACTTGTTGTCTTGGTAAGGTTCAACTTAGCCTGTTTGAGTTCCATCAATATCAAACCCGGGGTTGATGATGGTACAAGGTTTGAACCTTCTGGAAGCTTCTGAGCTGAGAGATTAGGATTATTCTCCTTCTCTTCCTCCTCTTTTTCGTTCACAACCGATGGCTTCTCATCAACACTAACATTCACTTGGGCTTCAAATTCTTCTTTTTGTAGCTTTGACTTGAGTTCCTCGACAATCCTCTTGGTTGCTTCGAGTTCTTTTAAAACCTCAAATGTATCTTTTTCTTTCAAGATCAGCTCTTTCTCCAATTCGGCTGCTTGTTCTTCCACTTTTGCTACATCAATCTCCTCCACATCACCGGGCTATAATATTTAATTCAAAATAAAAAAGTTAGAACTGTGTTTTCTTGTCAAAATCAGAAAATGCACCAAGATTTGGCATATAGATAATAGTAGAACAACAAAGATCATTATACAATTCAGCTCAATAATTTATCACTATTACATTTGATACACCAACTACTTCCACAAAGCAAATCGTATGATCCTAAAAAACATACCTATTTGGGCGCTAATTGAACTTCAGCTTCCATATATTTTAGATTTCATTCAACGAGATATGTGTCCAACAGTCCAAGGATTGGTTAAAATAACAGTTCTATATACTTACAGTCTTTCTGATTTTTACCTATTAGTTGATATCATACCACCCTTCTTCAATTACTTTCAATAAGAGAAGCATTTCATCTACTCCTCACCCTAAGACATGACATTTTTGAATTAGATTCGCCATTATGTCTCAAGCTGGGAAGCGGTGAAACACAATCATACTATGGCAATGTTCTTCCATTAACCCCCGTGTGTGTCCTGCATCGACTGATGCAAACAGCCATACTACTAAGAGTCCTAAACAAATCCTTACCCTTTCACTTTTCGGCTATCCTGCCACACTAATCAATTTCCCCATTATCGTAACACCACATATCATAATGTCTAACAGGAATAACATCTTTAGATCCAACCTCAATCGATTTTCTCTCAATACGCCATCATGAAATTTCGAACTTCCAATATTCGCAGTTTCTCCTCAAAGCTAGAAATTGCTAATATAAGATCAAACTAAAATGAATCAATGCACTCCTTCATCGATTAAATATGGATCCCTACAGACTAATTATAAGAATTCAAATTTACACAACCAGAAAACACTAACCACTTTGAACATTTTCAACCATCCAACCTACAAAAATTCACTTTCCTCCTTAATTGAAAATTTAAATACAATTAACTACTAAACTAATGAACACTTTATTCCTTCACGTTTTCCATAACTAACATATTATAATTAAACCCCAACTACAAAAAAGAGAAATTAAATACACAGTTACACCATAAACCCAACAATTATGTTAACAATTCATACTAAATTTGAATGATCACGAATTCACATATACCAAGACCCGGCCGGACGGCCCTCACGACTTTAACCAGCTAAGCTAGCTCGTGTCGACAAAAATCCACATACACAAACACATGGGAATACATACATTTTACTCCATCAAATTCTCAATCTTTTGATTCTGAGCAAAAAACCCATCAAATTTAAACAATACAAAAAACATATGAAACAAATTCACAACAAATCTTTAAAACAAAATTGATCAATAACAACTAAAAAAACAAAATTAGAGCTAGAATTTACCAGAAAAGAATGAGTGGATTTATGTAAATTGGAAACAGGCTTCCAAAATCCAAGCCCACCAAACTTAGTGACAGCTTCTTTAACAGACTCAAATGGTGCTGAAGTATCAATTTCACCTTTCAATTTTCCTGAATTCCCAAATCCTAGGGTTTCTTCGTCCCCCATTTTGAATCAATCAACCCACAAAAAAAATCCCCAAAATGAAATTGACCCTTTTGGGTTTTTTCCCTTAATTGCTGAAAAATTTATCTGGGTTCTTAAATTAATGTTGATTGAAGAAGATATAATCAAGAAAAAAAAAAAAGAAAAGAAAAACAGGGGAAAAATGTGAGAGTAGAAGAAGAGTGTTGTTGAGAGTGAAGGTTGAGGGGTTTAAGGAAGTAATAAAAGTGGGGTTTGTTTGTTTGTTTTGTGTTGGCGTGGGGACAACGTTGATTGTCTTTTTAACGTTCGAGTTTTGGGAGTAAACGGTTGGGGATTTGTTGGGTTTTGTGCTTTGAGTTTTTGATTTCAAGTATTGTTTTATTGACTTCTTTTTAGTCTACTGTAGTCTATACTCTATACTCTATAACGTCTACTATTTGGGAGTCTTCTTTTGTCTCTCTTTTAAAGGGAGGCTTAACTTCAAAAATATGGAGTGGTCTTTAGGTCTATGGGTCTTGCAAAAGTCAATCATCCTCTTTCACATTTTTTAGTGGTCATTTGGTTAAACTTAGGACATGTTCTGATTGAATGAGCTGAACTGAATATTTTACAAGAGAGGGAAATTTAGATAAAAACTGAACTGAAATGAACTAAATTTATTGGAGCTAACTGAATATTTTATAAGAGAGAGAAATTTAAATAAGAACTGAACTTATTGGAGCTGAGCTGAACTGAACTGAATATAAGCTAAAGAGAACAGGTCCTTAGGGGTGATTTGGTTAGATCATTTGGATTTGTTTGGAATGGAGTTAGAATCCATTTCATCTAATTTTTTGTTTGGTTAAGGATTTTTTTTTTTTTTTTGTTTTTTAGTAATAAAATATCATACCCAAGGGTTCTAACTCTCCCCTATATCCATGGAATCCGATACCCACCTCCTCCCTTAAGATTCACAATCCATTCTATTAATGAATTGAAGTATAGAATTCATTCCAACAATTAAACTAAAACTTCTTTAAACTAGTATGTGGTTTAGAATCCATGCCTCTCTGGTATGAGATTCCATACCAATATATTCCAATTTAAAAAACCTGACACCCCCTTAATGTATTAATCAATTATTTTTGTCAATTGTTGCTCATAACTCATAAGTAATGAAATAATATAAACTAAAATTAACTTCAATTCTCAATATCAATGCCAATTACATCTTTCCAATATCAATAATAAAAAAAAAGTATGAAATTCAATTCTCAATTAGATGCCAATTATATAATTTCTAATTAAGAAATGCACTATTAATACAACAAATAAACCAACACTTTGAAATCACACCACTACAAGGACAACAAGTAACAACTAACCAATATTATTTCAATTCTGATCTATTTCCTGATTTTATTACCAATCTTATTTGGTAACAACTAAAGACTGCGTTGTTCAATTTCATTAAATAGAAATAGATTGAGTATAGGTAGAGATTATGTCGTCCTTGATGATTTTGGAATGAGTGTATCCATCGACGACCTTGTAAAGGGAATCCAACACACGGGCGAGGTTTAGAACACGTTGGAGAACAGGCTTTGGGAGATCACCATAACTTGGATTAGGCTTGATTAAGATCTCTTCATTCAATTCTCTCCATGAATCGGTTATCATTTTCTTAAATATTTGTACCACTTCTTCCCTACTCAATTTGTAGTCTTTCATATAGCTTTCCACTCCTGAAGCAACATGACCTCTAGTTTGCTCCTCCTATTTTACAATGTTTTTAAAAGTATATTCATGCAATAAGAAATAATCAAATAAATATAATTCTAAATCATATATGAAAGGATAAGAAAGACATTCCAACTCAGATTTTAAAACATATTTTATAATCAAGCCAAATGTAACTCAAAATATTTTATATCAATTCAAATATTGAAGAGTGAAGGCCGAGTACATATTTCAAGAATTGACTTTGATGTTTTGCGGTTTATAAATAATTTTAAGAATTAATATATATCATAAGTAGTGAAAAATTTATGTGAAATTTGAAAATCTATATTATGATAAAACCAACAATATTTTTATATTAACAATTTTACACAACATGACTAATCAAACACAACATACCTCATGTGTAACAATGTCATCCATGAGACGACCAATAACTTCGCATGCTGTAATGGCCTTAGGAGCTTGCAATATCTGTTTAAATGGTTTTTCTTCTCTAATTTCTTCCATTCCCATCAAGGAGGTGAGAGTAATGATTTGAGTTGCCCCAGTTATTCTAGCATTCACCATATATTCCTCAAATGTAGGCACATATTTTGCCTTTAACCATTTCGCCTCTATATAATAGCTCCTTATTAAATCCTTTTTTTTTTTTTTTTTTTTTTTTTTGTCAAGTGCTCCTTATTAAATCCATCACCTAAATTGTGCAACAAAATAAATTATGTGAGATCATTTGCTAAATAATGGTATATAGTGACCTTTGAGAATCTAGTATAAAAAAAAATTGTGATCACAATTCAATTTAATTTATGATTTGGCATATTGATGAACAATACAATTTAGTTTTGTGTCTTAAAATCTACAAGTACCTCTCAAATGCTTCTGTTAGGAGCTCGAGTTCCTCGAATGTTCCTTATGCATCATATGTATCATCTAATATGGAAGGACTCGGAAAAACTTTGTAAATAGCATTCTAGCAAGAGAATATTGAGGTTCATAGTACATAGCTATTGACCAAAAGTGGCATTCTACACTTCTGTGCCTTGCATAAGTAAACTTGATTTTCAATTCTAATTTGCACCCCCACCAAGAAATAAATAATCAGAGTGAAATATTAAGATAACTCAGAACTATCACGTCATTTGTACTAGCAACCACATATAGATTAGTCGTGCACATTTTTTTTTATTTTTTTTCACACAGTGATGCAAAAATTTGCAACACGTGAAAAAGGTAAAAACTTACAATTAAGAATCACTAAAATCCACCACTTTGTATAAAAAATTAAAGAAATCCACCACTTTGTATAACATTAATGCACCAAAAAAACTGTTAAAAAATCATTATTATAGGGAATAAAGATACATGGAAGTATTGGAAAATAATTAGGAAATAATTATGTAGTTGATTAGTAATGGAAAATAATCAATTAGTTAATTAGTAGATTAGTGTTATTCACATGCATGCACCAATTTGACCAATGTTTGTGCTCTATACATAAAATAATATATAATGAATGAATACTTGTTCGTTTGATCTCAAAGCATATAGTTTCCAATTATCAACTATTTATAATTTATGCTAATTAAAGATATATATCATTAGTCAAAGCTGTGTATTAGCAAGTGTATCGGTCAAAGTGAAGCACTTAAATAAAAATAAAAGGAGTAATTAACTTTTCTTAAAAAAAAAAAAAAAAAAAAAAAAAAAAGGAGTAATTAACTAACTCGAGGATTTCGGTCAATTCTTGTCGATGTAACAATTTCGGTCAATTGCAAGCCTTAGAACTGTTTCGTTTCGAGTTTCGTCTTCTTCGTAGAAGGAAATAAAATGGCGATTCACCACCCTTTGAATGCCAAAATGCAATACTTGCTTCAATGCATGGCGAGCTTGTTCAGAGGATGATGCACTTGATTTAAGGGCATTGGTAGCAAAAGCAAAAGCTTTCGTCTAGGATGAATTCACCATGTACCCTTAAGTTCCCAGCTTCGTTCAAGCTCACCATGGCCTTTATATCAGTCTTTAGGGATTCTTTCATCTTGCCATCATCATTAGTAAACTTATTAAATACATCTGCAATTTATGATAAATAATATAGTATTAATATTACCTTAAATAGAAGGGAAAATATATGTATATAAGAAGCTAAAAGTGAAAAGAAATGACAATAAATAAACATTTATTACATCGATTTACTCATAAATTGTCGATAAGTTCCCAACTTAATACTAAAAAATAAAGTATATACATGCTTATTAGTTCACAGATTGTGTATGCATGTGTATATTATATTACTCGTATAACCAACCAATAATTTATTGAACAGAATTGAATAGAGCTGAAATGAATATATTATGAGAAAAGGAAATTAGGAACTGAACTAAACTAAATTGAAATGAATTGCACTGATTGGACCTGAAATGAATTGAAATTAAGCTGAAGTGAACAGGCCTTAAGGATAGTAAAGTCATAAAAAGTTACGAATATTAATTAATTAATTAATTTATCTTTCAGGATAATTTATATCTTTTTTATGGGTTGTTATTACCTACACCCCACTGTAGGTAGTAATACCTACACCCCCTTCCCTCCCTTTCCATGTAAGTACCATAATGTTGAAAAAAAAAATCACCTTTTCTCTTTCCTCATATAAATGCTTAAACAATAAATATTACTACTACATTTTCTCTTTCCTCAAAATTTTACCCACTTTTCACTCCACTTTCTCTCTCCTAAACTACCAAATTCTCTCAAATTTCTCTTGAAAAAAACTTTGCTAGATCTCAATTAAAATAATAGATTTAGATGAAATCATAAAATCAAAGGAAATTTCATCAAAAGAAAGGTTGAAAATCAAATTATAAGTTATTTTTGTTTATTTTTTTAAGGAAAATATTGCAAACCCTAAATTTTTTCCCTTGTTTTTCAATTATTTTCTCTAGATATATTAAATTTCACTAGTACTTTGCGTTTCATATAATTTTTATTGGCAAAAAAAAAGTTATAACCCTAACTTTTTTTTCCTTATTCTTTAATAATATGAAATTTCAGTACTCGTAGTTCATGATTTTTATAATTTTATTATGATTATAGTAGAATGATATTTGGTATTATTATCAATTTTAAGTTGATTGAACTTGTGGTGTGTATTATTACTTATTAGCTTATAAAATTACTGGACATAAAAAATTAAAATACAGTTCAATTGCCCTAATATAATGGGCAATTTGATCTATTTTGTAGGAATAAAGAAATGTAAATTTAGTTCGTAATAGATTTTTTTAAAAAATAAATGTTCATTTTCATTTTGGTAATTGCTCATTTATATATTAGCACATGTTCATTCACATATGAACAAATTATCATTAGAATTCTTCACAGATCTAATACAAAAATTTCAATTAGAGTTTGTGATTTCTCATAGTTATAATGGAAGTTATTCGATTATAATAGTTATTAAATTATTTTATAAGAATTTTCCATAAGTATGACATAATTTGAGTAAAATTGTTATTCGGTGAATTTTGGCTAGTACTTTTTATCAATCGTAAATGTTCATTTTAGATAGGCTTTATGTTTATTTGTAGAAGGATTAATATTCAAATTATAATTGCCAAAAAAAAAAAAATATTCAAATTGTAATAACTAAATTTAAAGACAAATTATCAATTTGATTTATGACATTGAACCATCAATTATCATTTAATATTACTTATTTTGTCACTTAAAACTATTATATGACGAATTTTGGCTAGTAAATTTTAATCTATCATAAATTTCATCATTTTAGATGGAATTTATGTTCATTTATGACCATTTTGATATTAATACATGTTCATTTAAATTTGATACATGTTCATTTTCTTTGATTTACATGATCATTCTCATATTGAAAGATGTTCACTTGCAATCTTATACAATATTAATTTTTTTTTATATCTAAGCATATTCATTTAGTTTATACTTGTTCATTCTCATATTAAAAGAGATTTATTTGTTGCAATTTTTAATACTTGTTTGTTATTATATTAAAAAATGCTCTATTAATTTTATAATTTTTCATTCTAGTATTGAAGATGTTCATTGGACTTTCGGTATATGTTCATTTTTATGTTGAAAGATGTTCATATAGATTGTAATACTTGTTCATTCTCTTATTGAATTATGTTCATTTTCTAGCAAAGTGTTCAAATTTATTTTTGTAAATGTTTATTTAATTATCCTGTTTTGTTTATAGTGTACTTTGATTGTTAATAACATTTTTCTTTACAATATTTTGATCTCTTATTACACAGGATAATGAAATAAAAAAAAAATAAGTTGAAAATGATTAAGTATATATTGAGAAAAAATATGTATAAATTAAAGGAAAACGCACAAGCATCATAAGAGTAAGAGGGGTGCAGCCGTATGTCAAGGACGATGATTCTAGAAAGGGGTGCAGGTAGAGCTACCTACATAGGGGTGTAGGTAAAAATTTGTCGTTTTTTTATATGCTTTTTTAATTTCGAACTATGCTCATTATGAAGTTACTGGATCGAGCCCAAAATTCTATTGGTAACAAATAAAGCTTTGTATTTTCAACTTAAAACCTAAACATTAAGAAATAGTAATTTCATTCAACAATATTCAATTTAAGTAATATAATGAGTATTTTATAGTAATAATCAATATTTCACTTAAGAGGAAAAACACCATAATATTAAAATACCTTACTCTGTTCGCCTTATGTAAACTTTCTTTTTAAAAAAATAAAAGACCAATATATAACTTTAAAGGAGTTTAATAGACAGTTTAAATAAGTTCAAATGATATAAGTCTTCGAGCAATTTTAATTCATATAAGTGAAGATTGGGTGAATATGTAGCTTAAGTCTACTTTAATAAGAATAAATAAATTTTAATCAATAAAAATGAGTTATACATAGTAATAATCACAAAGTTTTGTTTATCCGTGCTTTTAATCTCTCTTACCACAAGGTATTTTGTAACCATGTTGCCTAAATATGCGAAATTGTGATGCAGTGTTGTATAGATCATAGTCGATTTTGAAATTTTTAGTAGCAAATTCTTTGAAAATATGGCCCAAGCGCTCTTCAATTTCATTTTCAAAGTGATAGGAAATTCCAAGACGTTCTACTGCATCAATCAAGCTCATCTTCTTCACAACATCTAAAGGATTATCCATAGCCAGCATCATTTGTACTTCCTCCTTCAACGGTTCAATTTCTCTAGCGTACTTCTCCATCCTCTAGACATGAAACAACAACATACACTATTACATACACTTGATTGCATGCAACACTTGCTAATGGATACATTTGATCACATATGTAATAATCGTGTAACTATAAACCATAACAGCTAAGTAGTAGTCCGTAAAACTTCTTTAACTATTAATTAATCAGCTCCATTTTACCAAAAAAACAAAAGGGTAAAATTGGCCTCAACACCCTATAATATAGCTTAGGTGCAGCCAACACTCCAAACTTTGACTAGTAGCTGAAACACCTACTAGTGCTACCACCAACTATTAATGGAGGTGCAACGAGTGCCATCAAGTACCCTTTAATTACTAGAAATGTCTCAGATTTAGTGCCCAAAAATATCTATTAATGGCACGTA
The DNA here is from genome assembly GCF_948465745.1 of Chenopodium album. Classification (NCBI taxonomy): domain Eukaryota; kingdom Viridiplantae; phylum Streptophyta; class Magnoliopsida; order Caryophyllales; family Amaranthaceae; genus Chenopodium; species Chenopodium album. The sequence continues at coordinate 35,696,698 of NC_137859.1, read as the reverse complement.
TTGTACCGAAATCAATAGTTGGTGGTGTCCTAACTACTAGTCATAGAATAAGGTGTTGACTGCACCCAAACTATAGTTCAGGACTTTAGGGTGTTGAGACCAATTCAATTTTTAATTTCCAAAAAAAAAAAAAAAAAAAAACAAAACAACCTAATACACAAGTTAATGTATGAGAAAGTTAAACTGTTATAGGTATTTAGAAACAAGAGAAGTGCTTTTTTTTTTTCTTTTTGTAAAGATAAGAAGGGTTAGGATTGGATCGGATGTGGATTGAATCCCTCGTGGTATGCTAATGAAGGATGAAAATAAGCAAAAACAGACCATGTCTCAAATTACGTTACACACTTGTTTTTTTCATGATCTTTAATTAGTACATCTTCATCAAATATATGATTATTTTTACTTACAAAAGTAGCATAGAGTAACAAAATTATAAACTTTAACCATAAACGAACAACAAAATTCGAGGTAGTATAAAGATTTATCATTTTACGTAGAAAAAATTATCTAAATGAGGGGGAAAAAGAAAAATGAAAATAATGATTTACCAAATTGTCTTCAAGGGTAAAGGTGACGAAGTTGTCACCCCAAATGTCTGGAGGAAAATGAGCAAGAGGTCTCATAACAACTTCTTCTGCTTGAATTTTACACCCCATTTTTGTAATTAATTAAGTGCACATAACCTGCAAAACTGTTGAACTATTGCACGCCTATTTATATAGCATCATATGCATGTATCATACGAGGTTCCAAGTCTTTTTTTAATTTTGTTATTGTTTCTTTATTCATTATAAACTTTTTAATTTAATGTAAATTAATTACCTAGTCATCAACTTGTATGTGGTAATTTATAACCAATTGGTTGTTGGTGTAATGGTGATTGGAACTACACTTGGTGGGGAGGATCTATGTTCGATCCCCCGCAATAAAAATTGGGAGGGTACTGGAACCTAACCACCTAGAACTGATCTTTGAATCCGGATTAGCCCAAAGGGTGAACCGGATATAACACCAAAAAAAAAGGGTAATTTAAAAGGGTCTGTTATACTTCGTATTAGCTAGTGCAGTGTCATTATATTTAAAATTTAGCTGATCTTCGACTATGTATGGTAAGAATTCTAGTTCGAGTGGTATATATAGCATACGATTGATGTATTACGAATTTGTTAAGTAAAATGGTCAAATTAAGATGTACTCCGTGATAATCTAGCATCCTAGCGAATATTTTATAGGCGTTGCTCAATAGATTGAATTATATTAGGAGAGTTGTGAATGGTTAAGCAAAGTAACATCTTTATATCATACCTTAACCCTTAACGCATAAAAAGTTTTATTGAGTTGTGTAAAAAGTTATATATTTCGTCCATTTCAAAAAATAGTTTTATATAACATTGGTATTTAAAGGTTTTCTGTGCAGCATGCATTTTAACCATTAATACATACGTCTGAAATGCATTGTAAAATTTATAAAATTATAAAGAGTAGCATGTTAGTGATAGTATTACACATTGACTTAATTTATTACTTTCAATAAAAAAATGTTAATTCGTTAATATCTATGAAACTTGACCTTCTAAATTATTGCAATCTACAAGTACTTTTTTTTTTTTTTCCTCCAATTTGGAGTGACAGACTAGGAGTTAGTTCTCTTAAGTCATAAGTGGTGAGACGTAAGACGCATGATCAATGACAACATCGCGCCTTAAGGCGAGATCAGGGTTAGTAAACTGTGCAGCCTGTCGAGATTATTGTATATTATAGGCACGTTGTTCACTTTCACGTTGTCACTCAATTTAACAAATAAAATTAATTGACCATTGACTAAAACCAATTAAGCATGTTCATTCATTAATTAAAATCACATGTCTCATTTAATAAAATCACGTTACTATGTGATTAAAAAAAAACATGGAGCTTAACCAATAACCACGAATCCATGATGATGATCATATTTTTTTTTTTGCGGAACCATGAATCCATAATGATCATTTAATTTTAAACGTGCACATTTTGTACATCAAAACTAAAAAAAATCTATACTCGAAAAGCACATGAACAACTCAAATAATGTAAAAATTGAAGGTCTTGATGTTGTGTCCCTGCTATAAGGTTGGCCAATTAAAGAGGTTTAGACTAAAAGAAAAAATAAATAAACAATTACACAACAAAAAAATCTATTTTTTTTTTCAATTATTTCCATTGATCTATTACATAATTTCAAACATCTTATATATATTTTTTTTTTATCATAAAAAAATACTACCTCCGTTTTTTATTAGTTGACATGTTTTGAATTTAGCACTTTTCACTCACCTTCCTTTGACCATATTTTGTGATTTATATGCAAGGAAAAATATAGTCATGTGGGATCTTGTTAGATTCGTCACAATGTATATTTTATTAATATCAACTTTTCATAATTTTTGCTTATCTATAATTAAAGATATTAATGATTTAATTTGTGCATTGACAAACGTGACTAAAGAAACGTGTCAACTAAAAAGAAACGGAGGAAGTATGAATTATAGAGTTTCATATGTGGTTGGCTATACTGTGTGGCTAAGGTTACTTATTCAACGATTACTCGATCAGCCATAACTTGCAGGGGTTACTCAGTCATGATACAATAACATTTATATTTTTCTAATTTCGAACTCTATTTGGACGTTAAAGGTCTACATTGACCCCTAAAACCTTACCCAAATAATTTTTGCAACACAAAAAAAATTAATGCCTCGCAATCAATACAATTTATAACGCAAAATGAGGCAATACGTTGTATTTTTTCCAATCCCGAGCTCAAGTTGGGGCCTTAAGAATTATAATGACCCCCAAAATCTTAATAGAAAATTTTTTGACACGCAAATTGAGAAAAAAGTTTAATTAGCTAACCAATAACCACTAACGGAACGCTAATTGAAACAACCAAAAGTTATAATTTTAAATTTAAATAGGTATTAAAATAGATAAAATGTTATCATTATGATGTTTTGATCAGTATGTTGTTTTGTGAATAATTACCCATTTTCTTAATTTTCCTTAAAACTACCTATAAGATCCCAAATGTTTGTCTAGCACTACCATAAACGATTTCCGTCAAATTGAGTCGTTAGTAGGGCCCAATACTACTGTTCCCACCCAAATGAACTCCTCTCCTCAAATATCTATCTCTTCGTTCATTTACTTTCCCTCCATTTTCACTTCTCATCTTTGACCTTCTAGCTTCCACATTTTACCTCTTAATCTAAGCTAAGCAAATCTCCAAATTCATCCTCTTTTTAAAAAATTGACAAGGCCTAAAACCCTTTTCTTTGTTGTCTATCTCTATCTATCTTATTCATATTTTTGTTGTTTTGGGTAATTCTATGTCAAAGGGTGAAACTACATCAATGGTTAAAGCCCTTAAAGGGATGGGCAAAGTAAATGCTGAAAATTTGAACGAAAACAAGGATGAACGATGTATACTGGAGTAGTTATTATGAAATTTGTGGCCTTTAAATTATAATTTGTTGAACATGAGGGAATTCCTAGTTTTTTATTGCTCAAATAAGAACCTAAAACTTTTAATTGACGAAATAAGAAAAATCCTTTATTCAATTAAAGTCTTAAACCCTAAACCTAAACCCTAATTGAAGACCCAAATCCTAAGTTGAATCCCTAATTATATTTATTAAATTAAATTAAAAACCCTAAACCAATTATATATACAGACCTACAATTAAAACAATAGCTTAAAACTTACCTGATTTATTGAGAAATTGTGTTAAATTGCTTAATAAAAGAATTTTGGATGAGTTTGGAGGGAAAGTAAATGATGGAGGAGAGAATTGAGTGGAAAATGGTAGGGGTGTACGTGCCCCACAGACGGTTCAATAGGACGGAAACTGTTTATGAGTAGTGTAGTGTTAGACAAATATTTGTCATCTTATGGATAGTTCTAAACATACAAAAAAAAAATATTTAAAAAAACAGGTAAATGTTCACAAAACAATATTTTGGGGTAGTTCTACACAAAATTGCTAATTTGCAACTAGAATAGCGCCTACATATTTTAGATATAGAAGAGGTTCTTTGTAGAATTTACAAGGCACCCCAGAGAAGCGCCTTAGAGGCGATACATATTTTCCTTTTTGTGTAGTAGTGTCATATTAGAAAAAAAACAATTAAATGTAAAAAAATATAAAATAAATAAGGGAAATTTTCAATGGTAGCCCTCAACTATTGCTTATTCCCAATGATAGCCAAGTTTTTTTTGGATTTTTAATGGTAGCACTCTACTTTTTAAAAGTTACAACCGTAACCTTATTAGCTCTAAACCGTTAAATATCTGTTAACTTTAACTATTTTCAACACTTTTCTCTCTCTTAACCATTTTCTCTAGCTCTCATCCCCTTCATTCAACTTCCATGACATCCACCCCCAAACCCTCCACTATCCACGGTACACCCACCCCCTATCTACCCCCCTTCCACCATCGCACGCAATGGCCACCCCTTCAAGTCAATTATGGCCACCCCTTCAAGTCATTTAACTTAACCTGCCCACAACAACAACGACATCAGTACGTACAAAAACAACAATCAAACACTTCCACCTTTGCACCATCGAGTCACCCAACCATACACAACTAAGCAACCCGCAGCAACCACCATTTTCCACCTCTCTTGCTTCCAACCTGCAACAATAACCACACATATTGCAGCTTTCACACCAACACCACAATCATAGCCCTCGCGCCGCACCTCAACTACTCAAAAATTCAACAAAAATGGAGGTCGATGAATTCCCAATTCCTTTCAATCACAAATATAAAAAAATCCCTAATAAAACCCTCAGAATTCATAAATCATCTCCAATTCTTCTCGCACAAATTCGACATCAAATTCAAATATAATTCTGGTTTGATTCTGTCTCCAATCACCGACTTTGGCCACAATATTAACGCATATGGTGCAAATTTAACAACTACGGACGATGGAGAAGAAGAGGAAGAACAAATTGAACCATGCAAAGAGGGGGTAGGGGAAAGTGGGAAACACCAAAACAAGATGTGTGGGATGTCGAGTATTAGGGAGAATCTATCACCGGTGGCCCGGTGGGTGGTGGAGCCGTGGAGAGGGAGGGGGAAGAATGGATGGGCAGTTGAGGGGAGGGGTGGTTTTATTTATTTATTTATTTTTAATTAACCTTGATTCAAAATAAAGTTATATTTAACATAAATTTAACGGAAAAACATAATTAAGGTTACAATTGTAGCTTTGTAAAAGTAGAGTGCTACCATTGAAAATAAAAAAAAATAAATAAAAAAAAATTAACTATCATTGGAAAAAAAACAATAGTTGAGGGCTATCATTGAGAATTTAGAATAAATAAACATGAAATTTAAATTATTACATAAAAACTACTTATGTTGCTTTGTTTACTTTGCCAATTAAATTATCAATGTTATATTAATGGTATACTTAATTGATTTAATTGTTTTATTATTTAATAGATATTATGATTTGTATATTTAATTTGAATATATGTAGATGATATTAAAAATTGTGATTACATTAATTTTTTTTAAAATAAAAAATAATTAATAAGATTTGATGATTAGAATTTATAAGGTTATGATAGAAAATTAAGACTAGATCATAATTAATATTTAAGAATTAGATTTTAATTTTTTTTTTTGTTTGTTTCAAAAAACAAAATAAGGAAATAAATGAATAATATATCAAAATTAAGCATAAAAAAAATTAGTTTTTTTTTTTATTGTTACATAATTTATTGCCTACAGAATTATTTGTTACATAATTTACTTAATTATTATGCTTAGTTTTATTTACAAATATGATAATAGAAAATATATATACTTTGTTGCTTTTTGTTTGATTTTGTCTTGTTATTTGATACAAATATGTCGTCGTCCTTTTGTCATCCTATTCATCGACGAGCACTTTACCTTTTTCGTTGTCTTCCAAATCTTTTTCAAACTCTTCGGTACTACTATTATTTCTAATAGCTAGTGGGTTTAATCAACATGAAACAAATTATATTAATATTATTCATATATTAATAAATTACGTGATAATAAACATAATTGTCGGAGTTCCATTATCAATATTCACGGATCATTATCACGCTGTCGCATTCGCATTCATTTCAATTCTCAATTTAAATGCAAATATTTATATTTTAATTGATTAACAGCATTCCAAATATTCGCATTCACTTTGTTTTTCTGTTGATTGTTATGTTGTCATTCAGCCTACTTCTCTCGGGTTTTCGTGTTAGTTGTTTTTCGATTTAAATTTTTGCACAAATTCAATTGCTTTGTCTTTCTTGGTTTATTAGTCCTTTAATTTTTGAGTCTTTCCAAGTAGGTTCACCATGCGACCAATTATCTATACTTTTCTTCCTACGCTGGCTCTTCAACGTAGGTATGTTAATGTTTTGATTTCATTTGCTCTGTCTTACTAGGTTTTCTTAAAGAATTTAGTTGGGTTTGTTTTTTCATGTCTTTGTTGTTTGTAATTGTTTGTTCTTCAATTGCTTTATTACTCCGTATTAAATTATGGTTTTATGTTTGATTGGTTTCTGTTCATTGCTTGATTAGCAAATTCTGGGAATTTATTATATGAATTTTAATTTGAATTAACGTTAATGTCAATTGGGTAGACAACCAAAAGTGAATGAAATCAATAATGGGTCAGTTTTGCACTTTGACTTCTACTTAATTTTGTGATGAAATAAGCTTTTTGTGTTATCATATTACTAAATATATTGTAATTTTTTTTACAACAGTGAATCGTACACTTCCATTACACCATACCTCTTCTTCACAACCTCTTCCCGTTTCCCCTCACCAGAGACAACCTCCGCACATCCCCGCTAGAGAGAGTCCTTACATCCGCCCCCGCTAGAGACAGCCTCTAACAGCTTACCTTCTACTCTAATGGAGATCTCATCGTTCTTGTTTTGCTCATTGCTCTAATCCCCACTGCCATGGCCCCCTTCCCAGGAAGCCCCTAGCATGAGGTGTAACGCCCCAACCTCTAACTCAGGTATTAAGGAGATCTTAGCAGCGAAATCAACCTAATTCGGTCGAGACGTCACTGCTGTAACTCCTTCACGAGAGTTACAAGGCAACAATCATACCTAACAACCTTAATTCATAAAGTATAGAAATCTATTCAATACAAACATTAATCTTACTTCAATAATAGAGGACCGTATTTTAATATAAGCTTACTAAAGTCTTACTTGCTAATGAAATTAATAAATTATCCTCTTAAAACTATAAATATCTAGTGAGCTTCTTAAGATGATTAAAATCCTTGCCACTACGTGTTCCCTTTGTTCTAGCAGTATCTAAAACAGAAAAATTTTAAACAGTGAGCCGAAGACTCAATATCGTACTACTCTAGCAGCGTAATATCATTTCAATTCATTTTAGTTAATAAAACAGGTAATAAAACATCATTTCAATATACCTTCGTTCATAACCTTTTTAATAAAATCATTATAATCATTATACATTTAACAGGGGTATGACGTCTCCTACTATTAGGGGGAGCCATTTGTCACGGGTCACCACGTGACACAGTGCTCCTAACAGAGGGAGCCAATTCCCCATAACAGGAATTGGCCAGTGCCCTCAGGGGAGCTATTGCTCAATCATATCAGATTATATTTACATATTCTTATAAATTAATAGAAATCAAGAAATTCTAGTCATTTAGAATGCTTTTGTAAAAAAAATATCTTTATAAAATATTTATTGTATACAGTTAACTCATATCATCATTACAGTATCCTTGTGATTTATTAGAAAATCAAATATTTCAGGGAAAGATTTCAGACAAATCATAATTATAATCTATCCCGCAAATCATAAAACATATAGAAGGCATAAATCACTTTCAATTCAATCGTAACATCAACCTTTAATAAACGCATTTCGAAGGGAATTGCGGGTACTAGCAATAGTCGTTACCTCGATTTACAGTCTGAAAACCTTCGTGTAAGCCTTTATTTCTATCGTTCTCATTGAGCTCCGAGGTCCGATTTCTCTTAAAAATATAAATTATTGCATTAGTAGGGAAAATGATTAATTATTTTAGTATGAAAATAACATAAAACTCATTTTTTAGAAATAGGTGTTGTGTAAGTTTTTGATAAAAGTGATTTAATCATAAATCCTTCAAAAAGCTAGTTAACTAAAACAAAACCCTTTTACAAAACATAAATCATAAACAAGTGCCGCTTACTTTGTGCTTAGTATTATACGAAGGCAAATAATCTCAATGGATCTTAAAAGATCAATTCCATTAATTTTGACAAGAACATAGTCATTAAAGGAGAAGAGGCTACCTTGGAAAATATAGTATATGCTTTATGGTGACGAGGTTGATAAACTGTGAAGGGGTGAGGCAGTAGAGGACGTTTTTGAGAGATGGAGATGTTGGCTTAGATTAATTAGTGGCGATGATTGACCCAAGTAGACGGTTGGGGTTTTTCTTTAAGGAGTCTATTCATGGTTCATTGGTTGCTAGTAGCTCAATCCTTAACCCTTTCTATAAATATGAGCAACATCTTTACTGTTGCTTATGAACAGTACTCGCTTCACTGTAGCTTATGAACAGCGTCTTTCCATATATGCCCTTGTAAGAGGTTGGTTGCTACTATGTTCTGCCTTCCACTCACTGTTGTAATTACTTTTCTTTTGTGCCCTTTTTAACATAAGCCCATATGATAAATCAATTGAGGTTATTGCTTTTGTTATTAAGGATATATATGGATTTAGATTTGCCAAGTATATGGACTTGGATTTGCCAAGCTTGGGTTATGGATTGTTTCACAAGAAAAGTGAGGGATTTATTATTATAATCGGATTTAACATCATTGTTATAATTATAATTAGAGTTTTTTTTTTAGGGGGAAGATTAAAATTCATTAATAATAAGCCATACGACACTTACATAAGAAATCATAATCGAACAATACAAAGACAAATGAAACAATTTCAAGTTCGATAATAAAATAAACTACAATTGCACGCGCAAAATGACTTTCTGAAATACCCTTGACTCGTATAATGTTGTCCTATGCAGCCTCTTGCAAGGGGGTCTGGCAATCAGCTGTAGTTTCTGACGTGAACCTTCATTGACTCAGAATCCTGTACTCCTCGACCTGAAATCAAACTTGGTGTCGTACACTTCACCATTGACAATACAATCTCCGATTCAAACACGGACTCCAGCTTGGAAGCATAACCCTTCAGCCCAAACCAAAAGAAGATCAAACCAAAGCCCCGTAGCCAAAAAACCCGGCTCAAATCCTGCACTAGAAGATCGGCACACCGATCTGTACACCCCATAGCACACAAACGCACCACACAAGAAGAAAAAATAACAAACCCAAAAAAACAACACATGCAACGACTAAAATAAGAAACAGAAAGAAAATTAAAAACGAGAACTACAAACGAAACCCTAGCAAACGACCCCGCAGCCAATCCGAGTACCCCCATCCAAGCACCGTGGTTCACCAACCCAACCCACATACCACCGTACAGGAAAGCCCGATCTGCAGGGACCCGCCCGAGAAGCCCAAACCCCACACACCCCTGAACCGCGGCAACGACGGCTGGAAACACCAGACTGAGAACGACCCCACGCGAGGGACTCAGAGGGAGATAACTCTCCTTCCGTTCTCCTGCAAAACGTCGCGACGACGGCCAAGGCGGTGAAGCAGAGATACTGCGGGGAAGCGGAGAAGAAGAGCGGCGGCAAGCCGGCTACAAGGCCGGTGAGGAATAGCGGCGGCCGAAAAGGGGGAGCGGCGCAAATTGCTAGGTCGACCAAACAAAAAACCAAAACGAAAAAAGAAAAAAAACACCCTAAGGAGGTAGATCGGAGGCTCGCCGACATTGTGGCATGGGCGGTGAGCCGCACACCCGCCGGCGAGCCTCATGGCCGGAGAGATTTTGAGAGAGACGGTAGGGTTTTTTGGGGGAGAGAGAGAGCGCTAGAGAGATAATTATAATTAGAGTTAAGGATACGTGAACAAATGCAATATTATATTCACACTCAATATGAAATTAGATTGAATTATATTAAATTAAGTTTAATTTAATTTAATCAAAGGTATGATTCTTAAATATATAAATTACGAGTCTATGTCTTAAACTCTGTACAATATATTAAACGATTATCATGATCAGTTTGCTATAAATTTGCATCGTGTATATGGTTATGATTTGTTTGTAAATGCATTATTATATTCACACTCAATATGAAATTGGATTGAATTAAATTTAATTAAATCAAAGGTAAGATTCTTAAATATATAAATCACGTGAGAGTAAGGAATAGCTCAAGTGGTTAGAGCTTCCCTCTCGATTCTAGGAGATCATGGGATCGATTCTCACCCCGTCCTTGTAGCTCTCTAACACCAAATAAATAAATAAATAAATAAATATATATATATATATATATATATATATATATATATATATATATATATATATATATATATATATATATATATATATATATATCACGAGTCAATTTCTTAAATACTAGATTCACCTTCTACCATAATATCAGAACTTCCCTTCACTTTCACATCTTCTTTTAGCTCCTCTAAATATGCAAACGTTTTTTGTGAAATTTCAGCTATGTAACTAAGAAAACTATACACCTTTTTAAGCGCACTTTCCTATGGATCGGAGATCCAAATCTTTGGTAAAAAAGCATGAGATGATGAATGATTATACTTTTTCACCATTTGTGCACACATATAAAAACAGATTGTAATATTAGCTTTTTAAAACTAGGTATATTCAAAATGTATACATATACCCTAAATTAACTTGTAGCTCAAGGAAAATAGTACTATTCACTACTTTAAAGCAATGCACACAAACAAAAGCCCAAAAAGCAACATTTAAAGCAAAGTGTTATACTAACATAATATATAATATCCAACAAATTAAACATTGACTCTGATAAATTAGATACAAAATAAAATTGAATTGCTTCATTGATTGTAATATCAAATATATAATAGTTACACCTCCTAACAATTAATAGATTAGCATATTACAATAGATAATATTTGCCAAAATATATCCTCACAAAATACATTATACGATATCTCATTAGAATCATAAATAGTCATAACAAAATAACACATATTATTTTTGTTGAACTGAAATTATTTTTGCCAAACTTACATTATTTTTACTAAATTCAAATTATTTTTACTGAACTAAAATTAATTTTGCTGAACTGAAATTATTTGTATTGATACTCTATTATATTTCTTCTATACATTTACTGGTTTTATTAAACTGAAATTATTTTTATTAAACTGAAATTAATTTTGTTGAATTGAACTTATTTTTACTAAACGCAACTTATTTTTATTGAAGTGAAATTATTTTTACTATATTATTTTTCACAAACTTTTAAATAAAACGGACGTTCAGTAAATTACTGAACATCCGTTATAAAGTGACAATAAAATATGCAAAAGTTACACTAAAACGCATAAAAGTTACCCTGATATATATGAGTTATTTATGCTTCATTGATAAATTTGATAAAAGTGACACTAAATTTGACAAAAGTGACACTAAATCTGACAAAAGTGTATACGATGTACAGTAAATTACTGAAAACCGGGTGTATACAAAAGTTTTCCATTATTTTTAAAGGTGAACTGAAGAGGGCCTAAAATAAGTGTTGGATTTTACAGCTACTACAGCGGATGGTAAGACAAGAAATTTTAATTTTTTTTTTCCTCTACGACTTACAGGGAGTTAGGAAATAAGACAATTTTTCTTATATAGTTATGTGGAACAATGGAACATTATTCTTTTATTTTTTTAATTAATAAGATAACATAATATAGTATATAAAAAAGAATAAAATAAAAGAAATATGAATGACATAAAATACTATTCAAATCTCTTTCCTAATTGAATTACTAATTGATTTTTTTCCCTACGAGATTAATAATTAGATTTATAAACCGTATATTGCAAAATGCTCGAACATTAAACAAGGGTCTGCTCACATTTATTGAACTGAGCTAAGCTGAACTAAACTGATTGGAGCTAATCTAAACAGAATTGATTGGAGCCGAACTAAACTGAAGTGAACTGAACTGATCGGAGCTAAACTGATTGGAGCTGAACTGAACTAAATATTTTATGAGAGAACGAAATTAGAAGCTGAATCGAATTCAACTGAAATTAAGCTAAAGTGAACAGACCCTAAAAGCCACAAAGAATACTCTACACTCTGCAGCCGAAGATTAGCCAAACTAAAGTAAAGATTAGTCAAGAATTTCCTAAATAGACCACTACAAACATTGCCAAGAACTTAAAATAGCAAACGAGAATGAAAGCTAATCTCTAGTACCTTTTAGAATTACATTCAGATTTGCAATTGCAAGGGAGAGGACTGACAATCAAACTCCCGGAGATGGTCGAATTATTCTTTTCGGGCGAAAACCCAACGCCGATATCATCACACACGAGCTTAATCTCGCACTTGTCAAAATAATGATCACGAGGACGTACATAGTGACCCTGAGCTTTTAAACCAAACCGTAAAACATTATCTCGATAGATCGAATCCATGGTCTCGTTTCCAAGGTAGTGTGCATTGATGAGCATTCCAAATTGAATCTGGCGTTGTTTATCATCTTGAAGAAAATCATCAAGTGTCGTCGATGAAATAATCTCATCATTTTGGTGATACTCTAATGACACTTGCATTTGATCAAAAGACAATAAGCCTTCATCCTTGTTCTTTAATGTGACAGTAAAGTTCAAATCAGCTGTTGCAAGTTTCTCAGTATTATATACTTTCATGGAAAGAGAATCAACCTCAAACTCTGGAACAGAATTACGATTGTTGCTACGGCCGACGAAAAACATTAATAAACCCAAGAAAAGCAAAAATGGGATAAATGGGATCATGAATCTTATAAATTTCACGATGTGGTTGTCGTTGCTGCTGCTGCTATTGTTGTTGTTGTTGTTGTTGTTGTCGAGTTCCATTTTTCGTGTTCTATCTTCTTCAACACCGACCACAACATAAAAAAGTTACAAAACACTGAAAAAATGTTTATATAAAGTATTATGAACTTCACAAGTTTGCAGCAGTCTAATCCAATTAACACAAACAAACATGTTTAAGGGCTTATTGGATACTTAGATATCGTTTTTTTTTTTTTTTTTTTTTTCCAATTTCATGACATATTATACTCCATGATTTTGAAAAACAAAAACAAAAACTAGTGAAGTAGTGAGTACATTATAATTACATTTACTATTACAATAACATTAAAACAAATGACAATTTCATGTCCCGCAACAACAATCGGAAGGGGCCTGGAACCTAACCACCTAGAACTGATCCCAAACCCGAATTAATCCTAAAAGATGAGCCATGTGGAACACACACACACACAAAACACGTAATTCAATGTGAACCAACAAAGTTATATACTTTCAATGTAATCCGTCAAAACAACTAAACAATAACAAATTAATCAATTATCCAAGTATCCAATAATAAATCAGCAATTTCAAATTAATTATTCTAACCTTGATTATCATTCAAGTAATCCAACTCTAATTGAACAAAGCCTATCAATTAAATACTTAAGTTTATAAGTAATTAAACATTGAAGGGTTGTGAATAGATTAGCAACCAATTTTGATTCAATTACCAAATTAAAAATCACATAAATTATTTTAGGGATATTTGATTCGATGATCAAATTAGGCTCATAAATTTCTTTTCATAATGTTAGAATTCAGAGGCCAAAGTTGAAATTTTCGAACCCTAATAAACTTATTGCACTGACAATGAAATTAAATTACATTAACCTAATATTGTGAAATTGATATGATTATAATAACAATAGAGACAACAACTTACCTCAGAAGCTGCTTCAATGGGGGCGGTTCAATGGAGAAGTTAACGTGAAGTGCGCTTCAATGGAGAAGTAACAGGAGAAGGAAACTATGCAATCATCCGTCATATATTTCTTGTTTTTGACAAGCAATTGGACTTGGAGCCCAATTAATAAAAGGCCTAAGCCACCCCAATTATAAATGGGTTGGTTCCATCCGATTATGTTTTGTATTGTATCAATACAAAACATTCGATACAAAACATAACCCGACTTGCCTAAAAATCCTAACAAGATAAACTTGCCAAATATATAAATACAACATAAATACACCAAACCGACTCTAATATCTTTATAGAATACCATCTAATTATGGAACTTAACTGGACGGGTTTTGTCTTACAAATTACAAGAAATTCACAATTGAAAATATATAAACCACTCTTGTCAAAAGATAAAAAGAAAGAAAAATTAAAATAATTAACCTTAGTTGAGTAGTTTGTTACGGTTAGAACTTTAAAAATTATATCATTACCAAGGATAATCGGAAAAATAAATTTATTTACCATTGGAAATAAGCAAATACAAAGGGCTATCATTGATAATTCCCCAATTTTAAAACGTGTTCATATAATACAAGAAATTATTATAGGAGGCATGTTATAATTAAGTATATCAAAAATCCAAAGTTTCATGCTTAATTTATAATCAAGGATATCATAATCCAAAGTTTCATTTTGTCAAAAAAAATAAAAAAATAAAAAAAATCCAAAGTTTCATGCTTAATTTACAAAAACTTTTGTATACATCCGGTTTACACTAATATTAGTGTACATCGAGCATTATAGGGGTAACTTTAAGCCAATTTAGGGTAACTTTTTGCCTTATTTTGGGTAACTTTGAACATAATATGATATTTTTTTTATATATCGAACAAGAAAAGTTTTATAAGAGTGATAAAATTACTTTCAATCACTAATAATTTAATCTTAGTCATTTAAAATGTGATTCTTTACCAATAAAACGTAGATTATTTTTATTTGTATTGGGTTACTTTTATACATATTAGGGTAACTTTTATTCATTTTAGGGGTAGCTTTTGATCACTTTAAGAGATATTTAAAATGGATGTACAATTATTATTATACACCTGATTTTTTTAAAAGTTTAATCTTAATTTAGGAGTTAGGAGACATGTTATATACGAGTGAATGGAAAATGGTAATATTTAGTAATACATGAACAAATTACTAATAAACAACGCACACTTTCGTGCGTATACTCAAACATTAAGCTCCACACAATAACGTCACACAACAACACAAAGTACCAACGTCAACAACAACATCACCGTACAATATATATCGATCAGACATTTAAGTCTAGAATCTTTACTAGAAAAACTCGAAAATTGTTTGTAAACATTACGTACTAGAAATAGTAGTATAAATTTTATTTGGTGACATGACCCAATTCAATCTCTTTAAAGAGGAATAGGCTGAGTATAGGTTGAGATTATGTCGCCCTTGATCAGTTTGGCTGAGTAAGTGTACCCATCAATGACCTTGTACAAGGCATCCACCACTCGAGCAAGGTTAAGAACTCGTTTGAGCACTGGCTTTGGAAGGTCATCATATCGTCTCTTGGGCTAGACTTGATCAGAAATTCCTCATTCAATTCCTTCCATGCATCTTCAACCATTTTGTTAAAAATTTGCACCACTTCTTCTCTACTCATGTTATAGTCTTTCATATAGCATTCCACGCCGGAGGCAACATGGCCTCTAGCCTGCTCCTCCTATTATATAACATGAGATGTGTTATTTGGTTAAATGCATGCATCGAATTAATTTAGTTAGAGTTATGTTGCATTGTGTATATAAAGATTAATAAAAACAACCAGCCAGAATCATTTGTCTCATGCTATATGCGTTCTTTTCAAATTGGTCAGCTAACAGATGTAATGTTGTGACAAAACAAGAATGATTATTGAGACACAACGTACCTCATGACTAACAACATCATCCATGATACGGCCAATAATTTCACAAGCTCTAATGGCCTTATTAGGGGCTTGTATTATCTGCCTAAATGGTTTCACTTCCATAATTTCTTCCATTCCCAACAAGGATGATGTAGTAAGAATTTGAGCAACCCCTGTAATTCTTGCATTCACCATATATTCTTCAAATGTAGGCACATATTTTGCTTTGTACCACTTTGCCTCGGTGTAATAGCTTCTTATCAAATCCATTACCTGAATACATCAAAGTTTATAGAAACATCTAATTAGGAAACAAACAAAAAAAAAAAAAAACAATTGCTTATTTCCCCATCTAATACTACATACTATATATATGCCACTATTTTTTAGGAAATTTTGTGTAGAACTACCCTAAACATAGGGTCATTTGTGAACAACTACCCATTTTTTTTTTTTTTGTTTAGAACTACCCGTAAGTTTGGAAAAATTTGGGTAGCACTACCCACTAACGTTTTTCATCCAATTAAAATGTTATTTTGGCCCAATTTATCACTTTTTTCAATTACAATGGCCAATTAATGCTAAAATAAGCGAAAACCCCAATTCAATTAAACCCCCAAACCTTAGAAATCAAAATCCCCAAATAATACTAAACTCACCAACCCTAAAATGAATTTTAATTAAAACCCTAATTAGGTTAGTTAAGGTATATTAAAACTTTTATACAAATTGGGAGAGTTAATTGGGTGGTAAAAGTGAAAAAAGTGGGCTCCGATAACGTTTTAATTGAACGGAAAATGTTAATGGGTAGTGCTACTCAAACGTTTTCAAATTTGTGGGTAGTTCTAAACAAATAAAAAAAATGGGTAGTTGTTCACAAATGACCCTATCTTTAGGGTAGTTCTACACAAAATTTTCTATTTTTTACGTGTTGTCCAAATGAGATAGGTGCATAGAAAGTTAAAATTTCCGGTTTATCTTAATTATAATTTTATTAAGACATACAAGCAAGGCAAAACTACAATTCGTATCAATTAGTTTCTCAAATGTATAAAATTGTAAATGGTGGAGAATTTATACTATATTGTTGTATTAATTCTGATCTACTTCTTACAAATTAGTGACAATTAATATGTAAGTATGTGACCTTATAATATAGACCGATGAGTACAATAAGTCAAAAGACGTTACAAAGTCTCACCCGGTCTCTAGCGAACTTAGCTGCGTACGGTTTCTCACGCTCTGTCATCTCTTTGGCAAACTCATTATAAGTGTTGTACACAAATTGAAAAACTAATTTCATATACTCTTCAGGAAATTGCTCCATTGCTTTCAAGTCCCACCTGTTTTATTTAGCAAATGTGAAACTTAAGCTTTTTTATTTGCTTCTTTAAAAAAATATTAAATATTTTTATTAATTTACTTAAGGCTCACTTCGCCCTAGATTGCAAACTAAAAAAAAAATACTAGGACAAACTTGTGTAATTTTTATATATATACCTCTCAAATGCTTCTGTTAAGAGCTTAAGTTCTTCAAATGTTCCATAAGCATCATAAGTATCATCCAATATTGAAATGACAAGGAGAACTTTGACAAGTAACATTCTAGCATGAGAATATTGAGGTTCATAGTACATAGCTATTGACCAAAAATGGCATTCCACACTTCTTTGTCTCGCATAAGGAAGCTTCGTTTTAAAATCCAAGTCGTGCCACCACCTATGGAACAAAAACTAAAATTATCAGACGACTTAGAACTATCATATATTCTCTCTGTCCCTTTAAAATTGTCTCATATATATGTCCTTTAGCTTTAGTCTCCTTTAGAATACAAACACACGTGCATGTACTGTGTTTTTATATTTTTGCCTCTTTGTGGTAGGCTAAGTTAAAAGGGGATGAACTGACCTTAAGACTTGGCTCAATTCTTTACGATACAATAGTTGCACCCTATTAAAATCAATCTTTGCTAGCTTCAGAAATGTTTCGTGTCGAGTTTCATCTTCCTCGTAGAAAGAAATGAAAAGGCGACTCTCCACCCTTTGAATGCCAAAGTGCAATACTTGCTTCAATGCATGACGAGCTAGCTCAGAGTAAGGTGAACTTGATTGAAGGACATCCATGGCGAAAGCAAAAGCTTCGTCTAGGATCGGTTCACCATATACCCTTAAGTGTGCAGCTTCATACAAGCTCACTATTGCCTTTATGTCATTCCTTAGACTCTCTTTAAACTTGCCATCACTATTAGTGAACTTGTTGAATACATCTGCAATTTGTGAGAGTTTATTCATTATTATAAGTGATATATATATATATATTTATATATATATATAAAATAAAAAAAAATAAAAAAAAAAATAAAAAAAAAAAAAAACACTTAAGAAAGTATAATTAACTTTGATCAAAAAATCATATTTGTAAATTCAAGCAAAGCTAGCTTAACATGTACGTGTTGTATACTACTCGTGTAGCTAGAATCATATATACATATGTACTACTTCCTCCATTCTTTTATCATTTAACAATTAGATTTTAATTTACAAGAGAATTACATGCAATTATCTAGAGTACAACTGTATGTAACAACTTGTATTTTCAGTTTTTGAGGAATAAATAATGTAAACATAGTTGATATTTTGAAAGTATACCAAGACAAATCTAGTAAGAACTTGTATATATAGAAGTATATGTGAATAGCGTTAAAATTTTATTAGTTGTTCCGATAATTAAAGAACGTAGGAAGTATGTGTCTTACCACAAGGCATTTTGTGTCCATGTTGCCTGAATATGCGAAATTGGCATGCAGTGTTGTATAAATCATAGTCGATGTTGTAATTTTTTGCAGCAAAATCTTTGAAAATCTTGCTCAAGATGTCTTCGATTTCACTCTCAAAGTGATAGGAAACTCCTAGACGTTCCACTGCATCTATGCAACTCATCTTCTTCCCCAAATCAACAGAATCGTCCATAATTAGTAGCTTCTTTCTCAAGTCCTCCTTCAATGGTTCAATCTCTTTTGCATATGTTTCCATTTTCTAGACCATAACACAAATTATTAATTAACACTAAAATTAAACGTAGCTATGACATTTTCTTTGAAATATAGTTTCATCTTTTCAACTTAATTAGTTGGTAAAATAATGTAAAGGTGCCACATGAATTAAGACTGAATCTCGTCTATATAATCACCACCTTTTAATTTGTTACTTTTTACTTATCTGTCTTTTTGACAAATATAACATAATCATTTAATAAGCTAGATTTTCTCATTTGCACAAATGAGAAAAAACTGATTTACTCATTCATGCAAATTAGCGAAATGAACAACCGTCGGTTGTAAGGTTGTAAGTTTGTAACATCCTAGTATGAGGTGAAATATAATCATAAGTTACAACTCGAGTTGGATTTAATGATATTGTTTTAGAATAGAAAGTGCATGGAAACTTTAGTGTATATACCTAGCCCGATCGATCCTAGGTGTGCTCAAATCAACATATATAAGTATACATCAATTGAACAATTATGTATTATTAACGTAGTATAAGAAAAATCTGTCAAAAAATAAAAGGTAGTATAAGAAATATTGCATATCCTCATATTAAAGTAGAAGGAACAAACATATAATATAATATCTCTTCAATTTTATGGGTATAGAAAATTCAAATTTAACTATAAGCATAATAAATAGGAATAATTAATTAAATTACCAAATTGTCTTCTAGAGTAAAGGTGACAAAGTGTTCGCCCCAAATATCTGGAGGAAAATGAGCAAGAGGTCTAAATGTAACATCTACTGCTTGATAACATCCCATAATTAACTTGCGAATTAGAAAGATGTGTTTTCAATTAATTGTATAATTAAGAATTTATTGAAGGTTGGTAGGTTGGCTCATACAAAAACTAATGAAAAATGTCATGGCTATTTATAATGCTTGGAAAGTACTTGAACATAATTAATTTATTATTTAAATAATTATCTGATAAGAGCATTATTTTGTGGGCCAATCAAATTGTTCAAATAATTTTAGACTAATTTTTTTTTGGCAAATAATTCATACTTTGTAGTATTTGGTGAAAAATAATTTCTTACTTTAATCTACGTGGTTCTACTTACACAGCCAGGTGTTGAGTGGAAAGCGGTGGAAAAGACTTTAGAATTGATACAGTTTTTACAAGTGCATGCGTATAAGCAAAAAATCTCGCGTGGACCAATATTATTGTGGACCTAAGGTTTATACATACGTAATTGACATTATATTTAATATAGTGACCCCTAATTTTATAATTGTAACCTTATTTTTAACATAGTGACCTTTTTAAAAACTTGTGTAACCCTTAATGTTATTATGAACTTAAAGTACAACATTATGTTGAATAGTGACCTAATTTTAACATAGTGATATTTATTATTTATATTGAACATTATATTAAAAATTTCATTAAAATATTAACCTCTTATAACTTTTATAATGTCACACTAACTTTTATTTCAACATAATAATTTTTATTTCAATATAGTGACCTTTTTTTTTTATTAATAAAACAATCGTATAGTCTCTAATGTTAGTGGTCCACAATAAATTAGTGTGAACCAGGTTCATATGAGAATTTGTAGCGTATAAGGGCTTCTTGTCTATTTCATAATGTTATTAACTTGTTTAATTTTGCTTTGGCACTATTATTTTATATAAGTATTATTTTATTTTTTGAAATCCTTGGCACTGTTACTATTATCATCTTTTCTAATTTTTATGGGGACATATTAGTTAATTTATTTTTCAATATATATCTTTAAACTAGATTAGAGCTGTGCGATGTACGGATTACAAAAATTATTGAAATAAAATAGCTTATTTCTATTATTTATTTTTTCGTATATACTTATAAATTAAATCATAAAAGATATGCAGCTATCATCATAAATTACATGAGTAACAAAATATAAAAATGAAAGCCAATTTCTAGATATTAATTTATTTATTCCAACCAAAAGTAAAAATTGATTTATTTATTTATTGACACGGTCAAAAGATTGAAATGAAAATGATTAAAAATAAAAAATAAATAAAATAACCGATTCCTCAAAACAAAAAAAAAAACAAATAAATAAATATATATATATATATATATATATATATATATATATATATATATATATATATATATATATATATATATATATATATATATATATATATATATATATATATATGACATCATAAGTGTATTTGGCGGGAAAAATTTTCATGAGAAAGTGACACATACATATACATTTGAGAGAGATGATGATGTCAACAGATTTCTATATTAGTAATAGTTAATAGATTTTTAATTTTTATAACATACTGATATATAAATACACAATTAGAAGTATGTTTTGTTTCATATATTTGGAAAATTTTAAAAGGTGAAATGTTAAAAATATTATGAAACAAATATAATACTCCGTACAATTTTTTAGATGACATGTAAGAATGAACTTAAGAAGAGTGGATATAATAAGCAATACATTAGTTACAACAACAATTGATACATGTTTTTTTTACAACAATTGATACATGTTTTTTTTCTTACATGTCTAAATAAATTAACTCTTTTCCTTGGAGAGCAATATCATAACGATATCGGACCTTCATGAACTTTAAGTTGGGGTTTTGGTCCTTTTGGAATGAGGAAGACAGGTATAGATAGATATACATTACCCCTTAATTAATACATACATATATTTTTCATCCAGTTTGATCTAAGCGTACAACCGCATGTTGTGTGACCCGTAACAAATTCCCCTGCTTACTATCTTTCTCTTTAAATTAAAAGTACATACCCACAAACATGATCACTTTTCCTTAATTTGTAGCTACATTAACTGAGAAAAATTAAGAAAAACAGACAGGGTAATTCTTTAAACCTTTCGTAATACTTTTTTTTTTTTTAGCTAGATTTTATGCTTACTACCTAAAGGTGTTAGGTATTAAAGATAATTAATGATATTATCAGTCAAAATTAAGTTTACATTGCCATATGTATACAAGGGAATCGTTCACATATAATACCGAGGGATTATGAAACAACTACGTAGTATACTATGATCTTTAGATTATTTCAGGGAAGAACAAACTTAATAGTTGATATAATTAATAAGCAATATTAAACATTATAATACAATCATAGTTTTTCTTTGAATTGGTAAACATAAAAAGGTGAAATGTAATTATGTTAAGAATATTATTAAACAAATATAATACAATAATTTGTAACACACATTTATTTTATTTAGAATTTATGCTTACTACATGAAGGTATTACATCAAGTATATAACAAGTATAAGATAATGCCTTTAAAAAAAAAAAAATTAAGGCCTCTTATCATATAGTTTGTGACTAACACAATTCTGGTGTCATGACATACATATGGCATTGCATGAATCAAGATTGACGCATTATTAAATTATTTATTCACCAATTTAATTTCATTTTGGTGTGTCCTTAGCTTATTATAAACATACATAAACGAGTTGGAATTCCAAATTGGACGACCAATGTGGTGCCATGCATATCACATAAACCAGTCACTTTTCATTAAAATAGTTTGAAAATAAGCAACATTATTATTGCATTATTACGGAAACAAAGAGGATTAGGTTTGAAATGAGAGGTAACTCAACATTAGAATCACTTATCACATTTTGTCCAAATGATTACTACACACGGAAAAATGTTTCTTCATATTACAATTTTTATCTATCTTCTTTCATTTCTTATGTTTTAGTTAATGCAAGCTGCGTAATCACTCTAGAATTTGTGACTTTATCAAACATAGAAGTATTAATTATTGATAAACTTGTGAATAGTTGCAAATTTTGTTTAACCAATAACCTTGCTCGGTGAAGACGCTTACAAAACTTCTTTTTTTTACATGTTTTTCGGGTGGCTTGTACCCTAATTGATGCGGCTAAATCAAAGCTTTTCTACATTTATTTACATTTATTTGGGAATAGAGATCTGATGGTTGAGTCCCATAAATATATTTATACTCTATATCACTCACTCACACGAGAGCTTGTTGGACTTACTTAGCTTGAACGGTGGATGCAGCATGGGTCCTCTTCATACCCAGCGCGAAATATTCCACTTGAAAGTAGGGGATGGTGAGATTTGAACCCGTAATCTTTGTGTCATATTGGCTCCGATACCATTTTAATGGACCATCTCAACCAAAAACTTAAGCTGATGGTTGAGACCCATGAATATATTTCATATTATATCAGAAGATAGAGTTGTAAATGAACTTAGCAATCAATAAACTACTTGGGTTTGAGCTCGATAATGCTTTACAGAGTATTTGATAAATGAGCCAAACTTGAACAAATTTTGAAGTTCAAACACATATGACCCCTCTATGCAATTCTAGACAGATAACAGTGGTTAAAGATTGCAGGCATCTCCTACAACAAATATCTAGTTGGTGAAAGATTAGCCAAATCTTGTAGAAGCAACAATTTCATCCCCACCACGACGACGGTCTGTTACAAATAATGCTTTTATTTGTCTTTGATCTCTTCTTTTACTAATGCATTTCCTTTAAACCCAAAAAATAATAATGCTACTAAATAAAATAAAAAATCGAATGCCATCTTGTAGTGCTTGAGACAACGAGCACTGTACATACGTGTGTAGATTTATTGCCAGCAAAATAAAGTACAATTTCAGTATCTCACTTTATAAAACATGTCACAAACTTCTGATTTTTTACTCTCATTATTCAAGACTTTGATACTATTTTATTTTTGGTATGATTGATTGTACTTGTATGATAAATTGATAATGCTAAATATTTCTATTGTCATTTTTCACGACTTGATAATTTATTTTCTTTAGTGCAATACCAATTACCAAGTACAAAACTTTTTTTTTTTTTTTATTAGTATTCATTAAATTAAGTGTATAGAAATTAATTATAATTAAACATGATATTTCTTTTTAGATTTTTTTTAAGAATTTAATTATTTTACGGATAATCATATACTCCCTCCGTTTTTAAATACTTACTTCACTTCCCTTTTCCAGCCGTTTTAAAACACTTACTCCATTCTTTATTTGGAAATCTTTTACAATGTTTAATTCATTTCTCACACTTTGATGGACCCAACATAATACTCTCTCTCCCCTATTCTTCCACTACTTTTGCTTTTTATAATTTTTTATTTTCTCAACTACCCCACTACCTCCATATTTTATTACTGTTGAGTAATTAGGTTTTGATGATTGTAAACTAATGATGATTATCTATCTAACGTGTTTGTTAAGTTGTGCATAGAAAGAACAAGTTATGCTTGGAACAGGATACAAAGAACATGAGCAATGACAAGTATAAATAAGGAAACCGAGCAATATATGATAAGCAATAGAAGAACAAGAACAATGATGAGTGCTATGGTTGATAAGCATGATGATGGCTAAGGAACCATGAAGGTAACTATGTAAATAGGTGTTTGCATATGTTAGCTTCATGAGGTAAGTACACTATGCATACATGAATTGTATATGTGTAGGAGTATTTACATAAGCTTTAAGTTTAATTAGTTCTCTCACTTGAAGTTTGTTTATGACAAACAAACTTCAATCTAATGTTTCTCTTAAGTGTTTATGTGAAGACAGGAACTGACTTAAGTGAAGTCAATGGGTTGGAACATAGAAGACTTCAAGAGGAACAAGAGAGAATGAATAAACCTAAAGCAGGTTCTCCCACGAGAACTAAACTACGAAGGAACCTCAAGGTATTCTCTAACAAGATCCAGAAGGAACTTTCGGCAGGTTTTCCCACGAGAGCCGGAGCATGTTCCCTAACAGGTACATGAAGAGTTCCATGTTCCCTAACAGGTACATGAAGAGTTCCCTAACAGGAACTTAGTTCTCTAACAAGAACTATCTAAGTTCCCTAACAGGAACATGAAGACAGCAAGTTCCAATAGGAACTTGGCTTGCGGTTCCAGAAGTGGAACGTTGCCCCGAGAACTAGAATACATCAATACTACAAGATTCCAGAACAAGAGTTTCAAAGAAACAACATGAAGACGGAGAAATCGAAGTATATCGCTCTAGGATTCATGTAAGTATGTTGGACATAAAAGTCAATCTGGAACAAGTCTAAAGAACCAAGGTGAACTCATGATAGTCAATGAAATTAGAGTTACTGACTTGTCAGGAACTCAGAGACTGTCAGAGTTCCAAAACCTAATTGGAACTTACGTCTGCACGTCGTTAAAGGTCGCAGGTCGAATTTAATGATTATATATTTATCTACCACGTGCATATCTTTTAAGGATTTGGTTTTACAGAATAAAGATATTTATTTTCTAATAAATCCTTGTGGAAAAAGATAAGTTATTTTTGGAAAATATTTTCAGCAAAATAAGTTTTAAATAAAATCTAATTTTATGGCAAGTTTATCTTTTGTAAAAAGATATGGTAATTATATCTTTTGTAAAAAGATATGGTAAGATATATTAGTATATTTGGAAAATATATGATCTAGATAAAATCAGATTTTATGGTAATTATATCTTATTATTATTGACAAAATATATTCTTGACAAAAGATATAATTATGGAAAACTTATCTTTGGAAAATATCTTTTATTTCTATCTTTTAATAAAACTTATCTTTTACGAAAAGAATAATTTGGGTGTACTATAAATATGCTCATATGTATTCATTCAAAGTTTGAGGCTGACGAAGCTTAGTGGTCGTGCTTAATGGTTTCATCCTTCACCACGAAGCTAAGTCAGACTTCCAGGTCGAAGTTCCAGTCAGGTTTGGTTTCAGTTCGTCCAGACAGTTCCAGATCAGATCTTGAGTGTCCAGCATATTAGTTTTATCTCTTTATTCATTGGTATGTATTTAGAGTTATCCATTGAGATCTTGTAATTGGGAAAAAGGGTTTTGAGTGTTTTATGTATTGGGGTGTGAGAGTTCGTGAGGATTCTCGTAATAATTGTATTGTAAGAGTGCAATGTGTGAGCTTCAAGGTGAAGCCGATTAAGCTTCTAGTGAGAGGCCGAGTGGGTAGTACTTTGGTAGTACGAGTGAATCTAAGTGTGGTACTTAGATTGGATAGGATAGAGTCTTATCGAGTAGCAAGTTTCCGAGCAGGAACTTGTGAGTAAAGGTCTGTGCATAATAGGTTGTAACTTGGTGTTTGCCCTATTATAGTGAAGTGGTTTGTGTTTAAAATCCCTATGGTAGGGTCGAGGTTTTACTTCCAGTTGGGCCCTGGATGGTTTCCTCGTAAAATCCGCTTTGCATTGTCTAAGTTCCTAACAGCAATCAGTTTTATATTCCGCGAAAAGTAGGCACTAGGAACATACTACAATTCACCCCCCCTCTTGTAGTATATCATCCGAAATAACAATTACTTTTTCTAAATTCTCCTAAAACTCCGCATATGGAAAAATGGAGCAAGTATTTGAAAACGGAAATAGTACTTAGTAATTTTTATACTAACTCACAATTATATATGTTCTTTGATGATTCACACCAAAAATAATAAAATATATATACTTCGTATATGTTCTTTGATGATACTTAATTTACCAGTTACAACTTATTTTTATTGAACTTAACTTATTATTTAATGAATAAAACTAATTTTTGCGGTGTATATTATATTATTTTTTATTGAAATTAGATAAATTTTTAACGTGAAGATATAAAACATGGGTTACTCTGTAATAGCTTGTACACTTAGGGCCTGTTTACATTTACTTAATTTCAGTTCAGTTCAGTTCTGTTCAGCTCCAATCAGTTCAGTTCAATTCAGCTCCTAATTTTCTTCTCTCATAAATTATTCATTTCAGCATAGTTCAGTTCAGTTTAGCTCCAATCAGTTCAGTTCAGTTCAGCTCCAATCAGTTCAATTCAATTATGTACAGCTCAGTCCAGTAAATGTAAAAAGGTCCTTAAGGGTGTGTTATATTTACCTGATTCTCACTGATTAGAACTTATCTTAATTTATCCGAACGTATCTAAACTTACCTAAACTTATAAGGTGAACAAAACAACCCTAAGAGATGACCATCCATAAAATATAGAGTATATAAATCAATGTAATTACTCCATACATAATTAATTATATGGGAGTGTATGTATTTTCATACGATAATACGATTCACCATAACCTTCAAACAAGGGTTGTTCTTTTTCGGATATCGGATCATATCAAATCCAAAAATCGGACGCAAAAATTTCAATTTGGAGATATTGTGATCCAAATTTGATTCGAAATTTTCAGATATTTGAATTTCAGATCAAATATCCAGATCTTCAAAACAATTCATCGTGTTATTAAATCGAATAATCTGGTTATCAAATCAGCATGGAAGTTTTGTGAGAAATGGCATTTTGTATTTGATATGAAAACCTTTATTATGATCCAAAATATCCAAAATCAGATCAAATAATTTTTCTAAAAATTTCAATTTCGAATTTGATAACATATTTTCAAAGCGTATGAAATATATTTGAACACCCCTTTTCAAACCTTAAATCCTCTAATTTTTGTTCCAATAATACTCCAAATTAACTTTTATCATTATGTACATTCGAGTTTGGTGAAAAGAAAATCAAGTCAGCTGATCAAAAAAATTCAATAATTGAAATTACATTCACAATTTATTATTCAGCACACAATTTAAAACAACATTCGATTGATTATTGTAAGGGAAATGTTGTCCAGCTAGAAAGTCTAGAACCATTATCATGTTCATCTCGAGTATCAAGTTAAAAGTTCACTATTATAGAATCAAAAGGGAAAAAATTAAAGTAGCATGCATGAACCATGTGTCCGTATCAAATTGTCATACTGAAATACGAAAAATTTAGATAATATATGAATTTAGTATGAATGTATGATTATTGTATCATCTTTTGATTGCTAAAGGCGTAGTTGTACAATAATTGAAGATTGTGCGATAATTAAATAGCCTCTCATATTGAGTTGAATGTATGTTACTAAAATGATTGTTTATTAAATAACCTCTCAAATTGAGTTGAATGTCTCAACATTGTATGATGAAATTGGAACAATATACACAAAGAAAATTACTCTGTAGTAGTAAGCAACACAATACCTTGTATTAATTGCTTGATTTATATCTATGTAAATACTTGCAATCGCTTGCTAATGTGATTTTAGACCTCCCTCTGTAAAATATGAAGTATACAAGTATTTGTAATCAAGTTATACTAGTGATAATGAGTTTTCATACCTCTAATATAACATACTCTGTATGATTTATTAGTTTTCACATAACATGATAAGAAAGGAGAAACATCATTGATAAAATCGTACAGTACAATTCATTGGATTGAATGAAATAATATCATTGGATATAAAATAAACTTCGTATATATTATTATAAGATGCCTTATAAGATAAATGAATAGTTATAGGGACTTAGGGAGAATTGAGAACAATTTAGAATTATCTCTATTACATTACCCAAGGGGTAAGGTAACAGTGTAAGAATAAAATAGTTACAATGCTCTTTTATCTTTATACTTAAATCTTATAATATGATTGGTGACATATTTTCACATAGTTAAAGTACGCATCCTGTATATATAGATCTAGTCAATCATGAACAAAGTACATTTTCAATGAACAAAAAAATAGAGGAAATGTAAACCATTACAAATTTACAAGTAATTTACAATTCTATAATAGGATGATACCACAGGTTGGGCCATGAAATTAAACTTCTAAGTACAATTTGGGCCTAAAATAAAAGTACATATGATGGTTGAAATAGCCATGGGTTAAGCCCAATTATCTATTAGAGGTACTGACTATTGAGCCTATTCACATACAAATATGAAGATCTACTAAAGGTTTACTCAACACAAAGGAAGTCTCACTGATCTATTCCATCCATCCAAATTGAATCATGTATTATTGGATTTCTCACGATATATACTTTCATAATATCAATTTTCTTTTAATTTTTATAGTTAGATATATAAAACAATAGTCAAAGTCTTGTCTCAACAATGTTTGGTCAAAATATAACCCTTAAGAATAACAGATGTATTAGTTTATTACGGCTAATCGGCTATAAAATACATTCAACTTCCTTATCATAAATGTTGCAAATCACAAGATTCACAACAATATAGAAGAGGGCACATGCATGAGTAAAAATTGTGTGTTGAAATGAGTAAATGTCAAAATGATACATGTATTAAAGAGTATGTGGCATTGATTTCACACCGAATAGATATGTACAATTTGACACACTTTTACAAGGTTCCTTGTTGACGTTTCCTTAATACAATAATTGCATACATGCATGGCAAGATTTGATAATTTTTACAATTAGGGGGAAGAAATAATTCATGCAACGACACCTACATTTGTATGTAGATACAATTATACGAAGTACAAATATTTAAAAAGAAAATTAGGGTTTCATCTTACATTAAACTCATGCATTATATGAGCTAATAACCTAGTTGATACGGCAAAATCAATTTTAGAATGAAAATGTAGGTAAATTAAACTTTGAGCATTAGTCAATAGTACGTCAACTTTAAGGCCTTGCTTGAAAGCTTGGACTATCAACAAGCAGTGAAATAGAGTCAATGTTCCATGATTGCTCCTCCCATATCTTTCTCATTTAAGCCGCAACTAATTTATCCAGTTATTAAAATAATTGGATGTGTGACGTCATATTCACCTGATCATAAGAAAAAACAAATAAATAAATAAAAATAAATAAAAAACACATTGCTCATTGTTTTTGGAATGATGGTAGTAAAGTAATACAATTAATACTTTGTACTGTAGTAATTATTTCAATGAAAGGATTAAATTTTATGTCGAACCACTTGTTAGTTATGCGCAAAATTCCAAGAAGTCACACTGATGCAACATGGCATGATTTCGTGATGTAAGCTACAACAATGTTGTGCTTTATTTTAGGGTAATGAACTAATGATATATTATGGCTTTATAATACGGAGTACATAAATAGATCATTCTTCCATTGTAATATTATAGAGGAATTAAACATGATCATATAAAATAATTAGTGCAATAAAAATGCGTTTTGCAACGATTGTTCATATTATATGGTCACCTCTATAAGAACAAAGTAACCTCTGTAACTTTAATCGAGTAACTAACTCTGGTAGTACTGACCAAATAATCCTTATAATAACACTTATTACTTAGCATCCCCAATAAAACTAATTGATGAAATAACCTCTTTAATATTGAACAAATAACTCTAATGCACTAACGAAGTAACCCCCATGATGACTGACCACAAGGTATGGCCAACCACATATAAGAATTTGTGAGAAAAATTTAATGATTATTAAGTATTAATAATAACACTTATTCAAGTTTGATTTGATGATTATCATAAAGCTCATATATAGCTGGCTACACTATGTGGCCTGGGTTAATTGGTCCGGAGTTACTCGATTAGTCAGTGGTTACTTAGTTAATGGTTACTCGATCGATCAGGGGTTACTCAATCAATGTTTTGGTGTGTGTCAGTAGGCTACACGGTATGGCAAGCACACAAAAAGAGCACTTTTTTGTTATAAATTTTATGGATTATCATTTTAGAATATGCATTTATTAACGTTTATATACGTAGAAGTTGCTAATAATTTGCTTATATCATCGAGTCATTTCACGGGATAAAGTTATAACTAGTAGACTTCTCTAATTTTGGGGTAGTTACTTAAAATTTATTATGCTGGTATATAATTGATTTAAGTTGACATTTTATTTGAAGATTATTTTATTTTTTTCTCGTTTGGTGTTAATGATTAAAATAGCAACGACATTTGGTAAGCATTTCAGTTTAATACTCCTATTTTAGTTCGTGGAGCCGACTTAAATATTGTTTGGTAGATAGCCAAGATAGATAGGTAGTCTACTAGTATCCATGATTCTAGCAAATGACCATTTATCTTAGTTTATATTGAATGGAAAATTCTTAGTATGTACTTAAAATAAAGAGAAAAAAATTTGTTTAACAATCTAACTACATCAAAATAGTTTAGACTTCTAATGAATTATTGATTAAAATAAGTCACTTCTCATTTAATATGAATTATCATATTGGACCTTTAGACATTATATTGTACGGATAATAACACATTCACATAAAGAGAGTTATATATCAACTTTAAGATTGGCTCTTTAAGATTGGCTATATAACTTATAAACGTAATTTATGAATGATTCTTATTATATATATCATAGTATTTAATTCCTTATTTAGTATTTATTTCAAGATGAGATGCGTGTTGTATACTGATATGAATTGAAAGAGTAAATGAATGAAATTATGCACGTTAAAAAATTATTTGTTCCCTCTTTCATTGTCATTACAGCAGAAAATTATTTGCATCAAACAAATGAGCCCATTATTTTTAATCCAACTAGCTCAAACACTGCTGTATAACCATGAGTGGTAAGCACCACCATGAA
Organism: Chenopodium album; assembly: GCF_948465745.1. Lineage (NCBI taxonomy): Eukaryota > Viridiplantae > Streptophyta > Magnoliopsida > Caryophyllales > Amaranthaceae > Chenopodium > Chenopodium album. Next base: position 35,665,286 of record NC_137859.1, on the reverse strand, counting down.
TCAAGGAAGCTCCAATTGCAAAACATATTCTTCTTCCATATAAATCAATAAATCATACAATAATTAATATTTAATTAAATTCAAATTTTGCTAGCTGTTTCATCACGTACACTCAATAATAAACTAAACACAATTTAATTATATAATTGGCGTACGTGTGGGTTAATCTTTACTACCTTGACCATCTAGGAAACTTCAGTTAAAATAAGTCAATTAAATTACAGAGACAAAAATTTCCAATTTCTAGGAAACTAAGTCAATGACATTTAAGATTCTAATGCAATATTTCAGATCACCCATCTTAGCACAGATCTTGAAACCTTCAATTATAATAATATAAAAAACATTAATCTTATAAAAATACTCCCTCCGTCCCTAAATTACATTCCTCCTTTCTATTTTTGGTATTCCAAAATTACATTCCTCCTTTATATTTTTGGTAATTTTTTTTAATAAATCAACTCTCTTTTTCTGTTTTATATTTAATGCTTTTCTCACTCAACCTTACCTAATCTCACTTATAATCCTTATGCCAAATTACAATGAATGTGATTGGTTAAAAATTTTCAATTAGAAGCATGTGATTGGTCTTTTTTTTTGCAAAGGATTGATGACATGTCATGAGTAATAACTAATCTATCTTTGTACTTCTCATTGCATTATCTAATTATTGTTCTTTGTCTTATTCTTCCTTCCTTAATTCTCGTGTAAATTTCCAAAGAGGAATGTAATTTAGGGACGGAGGGAGTACTTAATGTATGCTCAAATATCATATACTCCGTATGATATTCCTCCGTTCCTTCGTAATACCTCCATTTTCTTATTGAGACGTTTTAACGTTAGCATTATTCATGCATTTCTATTTGACCGTATTTTGTGATTTACAAATAATGAAAATATAGTTATGTGTAATCTTGTTGGATTCGTCACAATATATATATATATATATATATATATATATATATATATATATATATATATATATATATATATATATATATATATTCAAAATACTAACCTTTTATAATATTTGTTTATTGGTAATTAAAGATATTAATGATTGAATTTGTGCATCAACAAACAATACAAAAGAAATTAACTAAAAAAGAACGGAGAAAAATATCATTTTGATTGATATATGTGGCAGTACAAAATTTTGACCTTTAACATGCACAATTATGTGTAATAAAATTTATAAAAAAATTCCATGTTATAAAAATATTCATCGAGATTAATCTAACATTATACTCCATTAAAAATAATATTTGTATCAAATATGTAATCAAAGTTAGTACTATCTTCGTTTCATATTAAATGCAACAAAAAAAATTTACTATTTGTTACTCCCTCCGTCCCCTTTTGATAGTCCCTTATTGGCAAATTTTAGTCCCAAAATGGTCACCCCATTTGCTTTTTCCAACAACCACTAATATTAATTTTTTACCAAAATTCACTCTAATTTGCAACAATACTTGTGCATATTTAAATTTCTCATATAAATTTTGTTTTCCCATGTACTTTTATTACTTTCTCTCTCTGCTTTTTTGCATACCCAATGTCAATTTACTTTTTCAATGTACTTTAGCTACAGAGTATTTTTATTTGTGTTTATTAATTCCCGTGAAAAATGCCCACAAGGGACTATCAAAAAGGGACGGAGGGAGTATTAACCATTACAAGTATTCAGAAAATCAGGAGTGAGTATATATTTTTCATATGCTTAGTCATATATATTATATGGTCCTACCTCATATAATTTGCTCCCTCCCACTCCTCTCTCTTTATATACCACACTCCTATTCCAACAAGAAGCCTAACCAAATTCACAACAACAAAAATATCAAATTTTCACCCAAAAAAATAGAAAAACAAAAAAAATGCTCCCAATCAAAGAAGATGAAAAATTCTCAAAATTAGTAACAAAAGAAAGTTCGATTTCTAATCCATCATTTAGAGTGTATTATGGTGGTAATTCAGTAGCTGTGCCTTTTGTTTGGGAGGCTAAACCAGGTACACCAAAACATACAAAACATGTTGATTACTCAAAAGAAGAAGAAAACAAGCAAAATATTCCACCTCTTACACCACCACCTTCTTATTACCTTAACCAACCTAAAAAGTTGCCTACTAGCAATGGTAGTAAAAGGTTTTCTAGTAAGATTTTTCTAGGGTCATTGTTTCCTAAGAGTTTGCATAAGAGACAAGTCTCATCGGCCTCATCCTCATCCTCATCTACATTGTCTTGCCCCTCATCGTCGATGTTAGTGCCAGACTCCTCGACGATGAGGAGCACTGAAGAGAGCCAGAGTCTGAGTCTGAGTCTGAGTCTGAGTCTGAGTCGAGGGAAGAGGAGGACATTGTCTAGCCCCGGATCATTGTTTGATTTTCTTGTGAATGGTCAAGAAGAGGATGAACATGAAGATATGAGGAGTCCTAGATCGGTTTTGTGTTTTGGGCTTGTTGGTAGTAGGAGGATCCGTAGTTGTTAGCAAGAAAGGTGTGATTTATTTCATACATGCAAATTTAGTACAAGAAAAAAAAATAGCCATGAAAAAAAATAAACATGGGATCTTTTTCTTTATTTTCTTACCGTTTTTTTTTTAAAGAAAATGGTAAGATAGATGGAAGAAGTTGTAATGTACGTGATTAATGGTATGGTAGTGATCTCGTCTACCTTTGTTAACTCTTAATTAATGTGTATATGCAAAAACAAGAATTTTCTGTTAATTTTTTGCATGTACTTTTGTTTAAGCTAGTTGCTTGTTTATGTGGTTTTTTTTAGTGATTTATACATGTGACATGAAAGAGCAATCTCAGTAATGTACATTGTATTATTAAACTTTATTAATTAGGTTCTTATAATATGTGTATAATCTTATACAAGTTCTCCCTGATTTTAAATAGATCTGAATCTTTTTGTCTGAATAATCTATACATGTTTATATTAGCATACATTACAGTATTATCTTGTATAGGAGCACATTATAATATTCCTGACATGTCACATTGAATAGTACTCTACAAATACAAAAGCTCCCCTAATTTTTAGAACGATTTTTCTTAGTGTAAAAACCAAGTCATGCGATAGAGTTCAACTTGGGTCATATTTGGTTATATTGTTAATTATTTATTATAAAACTTATTATTGACATAATATAACGCAAATTAATTTTAAAGTTTTGATTGGATAGGTGATTTAAAATCCATCGAGATCATGTGACTTCAGATTCGGTTTGGGTTTTAACTAATACGGAGTAATTCATCCATACTACTACTATTTTTATATGAATGAATTAATGAGCTTTGTCACACCAATTTTTTTTTTTTTTCCGACCTAAAAAAAATATGTAATTTAAAACAAATGAAGTATAATTTATTTTTGAGGGAATGTTGGTAGGCCTTAAATTAGAATTAATGAAGATGTGTCTTTAATTAGACCTTGTTAATTTTCTTATAGGAGGCCGGATGGTTGTTACAATGTCACTAACAATGCCAAGATAAACCTTTTCTTTCTGACTTTATTAGTTATAGTAATCTAAAATTAGTTGCATTATAATTTAATTAATTAGCTAATCTTGTTGCTTAGAGAAGGGCCATTGTGCCGCTCAACAAGCCAATCTCAACCGACAATAATTTGTTGAACATTGGCAACCAATAGCTATACAGTGAACCTGTTTATTGGTAGTGAGTAGGCCTTAGCTTCTAATGTTTGATAGCAACCTCATTTCAATCAATCAAGATTGTGTAATAGCAATAATTGTGAAAATAGAAAGTAACCAACAATGGTACCAAATTTCAATTTCACGTGTAAATTTGAAATTTTCAATCATCTACATACAATATTAATTAGTCCACAAAACTTAGTACTCCCTCATTTGCTTAGATCTATACCAAATCAATGTTGTGTTCGATAAAGAGTTGTAATTTATAATGACATAGAGTGATAGTCTGAACGCCTTTATGCAGTTTGTGGGAGAATATGATAGATAATTACAATATTAGTGATATTTTTCTAAATTTATTTTCCGATTGTGAGGGTTGGGTAACACGATACCTTTCGATGAAGTGATTGTGACTGAGATATCAAGTTTTCATATACTAAACATAAGAACGAGAAATGTGTAAGCCTCATTTACTTAATACGGAGTAGTTTTTTTATTTTAACAAAACATTTACCTACTAGTTACCGTAGCTAGAACATAGAGTTATCCAAATGTACGAAGTATAACATAGGATCATTCATTATTTGTCCAAAATCCAAAGACTAGTAAAACAAGAGAAAGGAGGGAGCATTTCTTTTATCACCGGCCACTCTATTCAATGTGTAAACCAAGGTACACGTAGTAGTAACTATGAGGAGAGAGGTGTTTATTTCGCCAAACTTGCTATAATATCTCATACAAAAGAATAAATGAAGGGACCATTAATTAGTTATGGTGATCATTAGTCACTATCTAATTGGTTAATCATAAATTTATCACTGCCATAAGTTATCAATGTCATAAATTCAATCTTCATTATTAGTTACTATTTTTACTTTTTCATTTTTTTTTTTATAAAAAATTTAATCTTATTGAGTTTGAATCTTACACAAGTCAATCTAATATAGAATAGCAGATAAGACCTATTCTGAAAAAGAGAGAACGGTAAGAGTAAGGGTAAAAGAATTCAATCCCCCCACTTCTAAAAAGTCCCGTATTAGAATTTGATTCCACAAACGTATGATTGTGAATCTTGTGACAAGCAAACCATATCGTTAGGCGACCATACTTTCCTTGGTTATTAATCACTATCATTGGTTTGTTTTAAAAAAAATCAGTATCATTGGTTAATTAACCATAAATTATCTTAGGGGTTAATTTTTAAATTACAACAGTAGCCTCTATTTTTATTTCATCCGTTATGGTAGAAAGTATATTGGAGCAATGTTATTGGAGTAGTTAGTTGTTTGCTTAGCTAATTGTGTTGCTTGCACTAATCGTTTTTTGTCACTTAAACAAGCTTCTCTCAACCGACAAGACACCAAAAAGTCATGGTACTTTCTGACTTTAGGACAATAATGGCATCAAATTAAAGTACAAAAATTTCTTTAGTAACTTGAATGTCTGAGATCTTAATTTTCATAATTAAAGCAGGTGTCATGCATGTATGTTTGAGTTTAAGATGATCAAGTTAATAATCTACAAATCATTGTTATTAATTAATCACTTTTATAATAATCAACATCTACGAGTATTTATTCATATATATATTCTTATTATGATAGGCATTAGGCAACATTGCTATTAATAATGAATATTTATCGTGCCTTTATCAGTGATTAAACATCAATTTATACGTAAGCATTCTAGGGTCACACAAGTAATTATTTTACAAACTAATTAAATATAATACGAGTACAAGATTATTTACAGATTCTATAAAGTATGTGACGAGCAACTGCATTCTTATTCTATTGTAATCTTAAACGAGCATTCCATTTCACTATTAATTTCATTGCATATTTTGAAAATTATTCTAGATCTGCGATTAAGACTCGTAGATAAACAAAATCAACATTAAATTTTTGAATGTATAAGAAATACATAAATGATACAAGTATTATATTGTGGAAATTTATATTGCATTGTGGGTCGTCATGCACCAATTAATATGATGCAATATGTATAAGTACATAGTATTTACAAAATAGGAATTGCAATTTTAAGATAAACAACAAAATAAGTGGGGTATATAAATATATGATGTAGGTGTAAATGAAGGTAGTGCCATGGTATATATATTGGTATATTGCCATACATATTGCTACTAGTTTCTAGTCAGATTCATGGGTTCATTAATTGAAGAAGTAGGTGATTGTTGGAAGGTAGGACCTTTATTTGCTCTATTTTGTAATAAATTTATTTATAAAAAAATAAAAATATTTTTCTAGAAAATCTTTTCGACCAACATCAATATCATGCATGGGAAGCAATACCGCTCCTTCGTTCCTTAATGCACCATCACAAATTATTATACAACAATTATATAGATAGATTAAGGCTATTATTATTAAAGCTATCAAAATATTTGTGGTATGGTCTACTTACAAGGTGACAAACTAACAGAAAATTAATTTTTTTTTAATAAAAAAACTACATGATATTTATTATATGTCGTTTTCTGTTTAAGTAAATCATCGATCTTTTCTCATTATCCTACTGAATATACTTATAATAATAAAATTTAAAAAAATTAGCAAATTTAAGTGTATGCATTTGTCTTTAATAATTAATATGTATTTGACTTGACATAAATAGAATATAAATATATAAATAATCAACGATCGATTAAATTGTTATAAACTTAGTTGTTAAAATAAAAACTTGCTAATAACTTAGAGACGGATCATATAATATGTCACTCTATGTAAGTACATAACAAACGAATAATGAAATCGATTTGGATGATATTTTGGTAGCCAACCATGGCATTGCAAACATGTATCAAATCCAAAAGGGACGTTCCATTCAACGTGTGCCATTAATATTAATGCCCCTTGCATTATGCAAAATGGTAGCGAAGCAAAGCTTGCAAAGTTAGTTGTATTGTGAAAAGATCCAAATAAAAGGCCCTACTTTATCTTATTAGTAAGTGCAAACTCTCATTGTGTCGGCTACTCACAGGCTGGCAGATTAATAGATTCAAAATTTAAGAGTGCTTCAAAAACTCAAATAAAAGTATGTTGTACAATTACATTGTTCTTAGAGAAGGTCTTGTTTTACTTATTTTAGAAAATAAGTTCAAATCAAATAAGATTAAAAAAAAATTAAGTTCAGATCAAATTATCGTTTTATGTGTAGTTTTTTATTGCTATATATTTTTAGTTTCGTAATGAAAATTACATATTAATAAACACATTATTAAGAATCTAATAAAATCCCACTTGATATATTTTTTATTTATAGATTATCGCACACTTAAGGTTAAAATTTAATCAAATTTAACAATTAGATTAGATCAGATTATACCAGAGCAGATCAAATAAGTAAAAATAAGATGAACTAAATAAGCACGAAATATGTTATACGAGTACTTCGTATCATTATATTGGTTGCTTGTTCGATCACCATCTTTTTGTCCCTAGATAATTTAGTCAACTCTAGGTTGAGGCCCAATGCTTTTAACTTATGTCCTTATTTGTTTGTCTTGCCCCTTATTTCCCATGCGGAAGTTTCTTTTTCAGAAACGATGATTATATCAGTTAGTTACTCGCTTTGTTCGCATCGCAATAATAGTCCTCGAAGCATAAAAAGAAGGCAATGTGTTAAAGGACCAAAATCACCAAATTAACTAAAAGCTCGCTTAAACCTTAAACTGATGGTTAGGCCCTACAAATATGTTTTATACTCTATCAAGCCCATTTACATGAGAGTCTGTTAAGCTTGAAGTGTATGCAGTATGAACCCTGCCATACAAGGCTTAGTATTCCACTTTAAAAGGAGGCCAGGTGCCCAGGTGGTGGGTGAGATTTGAACTCATAACCTTATCTCACGATGATTGATGTAGACATTCTATACCATATTTTACCCTCGATTTATAGCTATTTTTGTATGATTTCTAAGCTCTACGGAGCTATTTCTCGCTAATATCCTTCTTCTAGTGTGGCTTGGTCTATTTGATTAATTTTTGTAGGCATATGAAGACTTTCGGATGAAATGGAGCATTTGGAGTGATTATGAGCTTGCCACGACATTTTGAGGTGGATTGGAGAGCTTTATAAAGAGATTTGCAAGTCATGAGAAGTGTATTGGAGTGTTAGATGATGATTGATGATAATGCTACATGGCCGTGTACCCTTAACTACACGGTCATGCGAAGGTTCCAAGTTCGAGTGTTTGCTACACGGTCGTGTACCACGAGCTACACGGTCGTGTGATTCCATCTCCGTATGAAGTCCGCCTACACGCTCATGTACCTCTCAGCTACACGACCGTGTACGTATATGATGAAATTTGAAGATCAAGTATGGTCAGCTACACGGCCGTGTACCCATCAGCACACGGCCGTGTACGTGTGCGCAGGAGATTTATTTTATTTATTATTTTATGTTTATTTTTAGGAAAGAATAAATAGGGGTTTTAACCCTATTTTAAAACATCTAGTTTTTATTATAACTTTTTCCATTCTACGTTGTTTTGGAGAGAACACATAGAACTCCATTGAAGCATTCATCTTAATTCAATTTCAAGTATTTCTCTTTCATCTTTAATCTCTTTAATTTTCTATTGTTATTATGTTTTCTTTAATTATTTGTCTTGTTATTTCTATTATCATGTGTGAGTAGTTTCATAATCTAGGGTTAGGTTGAACCCTAATATGGATTGATGTGTTATTTGATTCCCAATTCCCAATTTAATTAATTTATAATTCCTCTTTGTTAGGGTTGGTTTTATTATCAATTATTAACTAGAAATAGTATTATTGAATGTGATTAGGTTTACAACGAAAGTTGATTCTTAATTGATTTTAGAACCCTAATTAAAAGTTGGAGCTTTTATGCATGAAAATAGCTAATTGTTCTTGCTAGGACTTATAGGATGCCGTTCTCAATGTCTTTAATATGTATGATTCCATGAAAATAGGTATGATTGCATGTTAGGGAAGCTATTAGTTGATCGAAAGAAACTCTTAGTATTGTTTTAGGGAGCATCTGTCCTGTGGAATGTTTATTGATTTAATTGAGGGAAAGGGATTGTTCTATTGCATTGATTCATGTTAGTGGGGATACTTAATCTTAGATGTTTTTAGTTCTTGATTAATTCCATAGTATTATTATTCTTTGCTTATTAGTTGATATTGCTCTTAGTTATTAATTCTATCGATATTGATTGGTTACTCGCTTAGTATTTACTTGAGTCTATTTAATTAGTTGAACCATAGTCTCTTGGGATCCGACCCTTACTTGCCCGTCTACATAGTAGTGGTCTTGTTAGGTTATTTTTGTTAGGTACGCGACACGCCTATCAAATTTTGGCGCCGTTGCCGGGGACTAACGGTTTCATTCTAGTTATTTGTGATTCGTTTTACTAAGCATATATTTTGTTGCTTCGGCTATTGTTCCTTGTGTCTTTGATCTCCCATTTTAGTTTCTTTGTTGCATGCAAACTCGAAGTTCAGGTTCAGATGATTTAACACCTTTTGATTCTGAGATCTAAGCTACTGCGAGAAGACAAAGAGGTAGAAGAAGGAGAAATCGAAATAAAAGAAACATGGTCGACCCAGGAACAAAATCTCTTTTGGAGTATGGTATTCCGGATACAACAACCGGATTTCTCTCCAGTATTGTTAGACCACCTGTCACCGCTCAGAGTTTTGAGTTGAAGCCCCAATTCATACAGTTTATCTCCAATGATTCTTTTGCGGGCTCATCAAATGATTGCCCTGTGACTCACATTGATAGTTTCTTGGAAAAGTGTGACACTATGAAGCTCAACGGTGTCACTGATGATGCTAAGAATTCGTCTTGCATTGATTATGCTAGTGGTGATACTTAATTCTAGATGTTTTTATTATTTGATTTTCTTGTTTTAGTAGTATAATATTTTGATATTTTCAACCCTATTTTGATTGACTCGACTAATTTTAATTCATAGTAACCAATATTGATACTACCTTCTCTGTGGGATCGACCCTGACTTACCCTACTACATAATTAGGAGGTTTAGTTAGGTATTATTTTTGTTAGGTGTGCGACCGCCTATCAAATTTTGGCGCCGTTGCCGGGGAGGGTGACGGATTGATTTGGTTTGCTTAGAATTAATTAGTTTGTGTTTGTAATTAATTTTTATTTCTTTTTGTTTTTTTTGTCCCTTGTTCGTATTATCATTTGATCATGGATTGGAATCAATACAATGGTGAATATTCTTATAATTATCATCAAGATTATAACGGCTATAATGCTTGGGATTATCATGTTTCTGATTTTGATGCTTCTTATCAAAATTCTCAAAACTTTTGTAGGAACCCCTATGATTTTGCCCATGATAATCAAGCTTATGAGAATTATTATGACCCTTCTCCTCAATATGAGTATCAATGTGATAACTCATATTCTCCATTTGATTCTCAATTTTCTTATGAGCCTCAAGCATCTAAATCTAGATTAGAGCTTCTTGTTGAAGAAAGTGCTAAAATATACAAGGACATTGAAATTCAAACAACCGAGTCAAGATTAAAGTCTATTTTTGCAAATTTCATTTACGAGGTTAATTCTAGTTTGGAGCAACTAACTGACCAATCAAAGAATTTACAAGCCCAATTGAATTCTATTCAACAATCTCTTGATTGTCAGTTGATGTATGATGATGATGGCTTAAGGTATGATGAGAATGAAATCCATGTAGAGGAGAGGAATGATGAAAATTGTGAGAATTTGAAGGAAGTTAGGGATGAAATTTGTGAATTTGATAACGAGGATTATAAGGCTGAGAGAGTAGAGATTAGTGCGCCTTTATCCAAGACGGTGTCTGTTGAGCCTCATATTCCTTTCTCTAGAAAACTTGGTCTATACCCTTGTTCTCCCCCTTTACATCTCCCTTCTTTTGTCTTTTCACCTCCATCAATCCGTGATAATTTTGTGAACAAGGATTCTCATTTGGATGTAATTAATGGAAATATTTCTTTTGTTTTTCCAAGTGAGTCTAATAAGGTAGTAATTAATTTTCCCTTGTCTTTTGAGTCTTGTTTTTCTTTTTGTATTTTTAGTAGAGTCTTTAGTATTCTATACATTCTTTCTCTAATGTTTTTCTATTTAATATTTTCTGAGATGTTTGCAGGAACATATGATAAGCTTCTCAGAGCACTAACTTGTTCTGCATTGGTCTATAATTTTTACTAGAATTTTAGAACTTAAGGTTTTCTTAATTTTGTTCTTTTTTTTCCCCCTGTTTGACGTTTGTGTAGCAAGTAGTTTAGTACTCCATAGTACTTTGGGGTTTTATTTTTCTTGTTTTATTAAGTTAGGTAGTTTTGTTTTGTTTCTTTCTTTGTTTTTTTTATTGTAGCTTTGTTTTTTTATTAAGTTAGGTACTTTCCCCCTCTAACTATTTGCTTTAGTATGTGTTTCTATGTGATTGCAGGTGGTTGAAGTTGCCATCCACGATCATCTACTCACCAAGAAAGCATCACAAGCAACATAGACAGAATGGTCCGCAAGCAGGTTGCGGCGAATTCATCTTCTACGCAGCCTAGTTGCGGCAGCATTCTTCTTGTGCATCAAAATCAGTTTAGCCCGCAACTTGGTCGCGGCCAACGATGCTACACCGCAGCCACATTGCGGCATAAGGTTCGTAAAGTAATATAAAAAAAATGGGGAAGCACCAAAGCACAGAAAAACTTACAGACGACTCAAGGACTCCTCGTCACTTGGAAATAGCTCGATCATGACAGCTCGAAAGAAGATCACATTATTTTCGAGAAGCAGGGCCTGGATATGATTATATAGATTTTGGGCCAATTGAGATACTTTTTTTTGTGACACTATTCCCGTGTTCCATTGATTCTTGAAGACCCTTTTGATTAAGCAGTTTGGTTTGACGACTGGTGAATGATGACTCTTCTAGTATTGGTGCTGCAATCATAAGGGTTGTTACACCCTCCCTTCCATACTCTGTTGAGACTCTGTGAGTATCTTAGCTTCCCTCTTTATTTAATCATACTCTACTATTATTGCATTGTGGACACTGCAAATTTTAAGTGTGGGGGAGAGTTTTATTATTCTTTGGACATTTTAGGCTTTGTCGTCTTAGTATCATCTTGAACTTTTATTCCAAAATGTGAAACAAGTGATTTTCGAAAAAAAAAAAATTTCCACTATTTTTCATGAATTGATTGGCATTAGCTTGAGTAATTCGATAAGTAGCGTAAATCCTTTTGATAACAATTGTTTGTGGTAAGATGGTTTCGCTTTTCTCTCACGCGATAAGTACCTATTGGAGGGCCACGAACCTCGTAAGACTCAAATCGAATATCCTCCTTCTTGATCGCCCCAATTGAGACTTGCATTTTAGCTTCCTGAGATCGTTTATCGAATTGTTTGGGAAATATGATTAAGGCATATTTTTGTTATTTAGAGCTTTCAGAGTCATCTTTAGGAATTTTTCTTTATATATATGCTATATCTTTCTCTTTTTAATAGCCCCTTTGAGCCTTATTTCTTTCTTGACTACCCTTGTGTTACAACATTATGGTTTCGTAATGCATTGTTTGGATAAGAACAGTATTTTGCTAAGGCATGTTGATTTGTATGATGAGCTATTTGAAGGAAGGTGTTATGAAAAATAAAGGAGAAAAGAAAAAGTGAATAAAGATGTGAGAAAAAAAAAAGATGAAGAAAAAATAGAAAAAGAAATATATTCAAAAAAAAAAAAAAAAAAACAAGTATTGAAAAAAATGATGAGAAATAAAGAAGGGTGAATGTTAATGTTGAATCAATGGAGTTGATAAGGAAGAGTAATGCATTCATTGTTGGCGGTGTGATGTTTGATGTCATTAATTTCACTGTTGATGTTTCTTTACTCCTTGCATATTACATTCAAGGATGTTAAATATGAGTTTTATTGGATTGATTTTAACCACCACATTCCCAAATTTACATCTCTCTCACCCTATCACCCAAGCTACCCTTTTAAAGTCCTCTTGATTTTCCTTGCAATTTCGTCTTTCTACCGGTGGAGGGCAAGATTTTGTGCAAGTCTTGACGAAGGTCATCAAATCGAAGTGAGGAATGAGCTAATATGGTTGAGCATCCTTAGGGAAGGTTCAAGCTTGAGGAAAGGAAGCGGCAAGATTGGTTGGTTATTGAAGGGTGCTACAATTTATCGTTTCATCCATGTCATTGATTTGTGATACATAAATTGAGTTTTGATTTAAAAATGATTTTGGTTTTTAATGAAGTCACTTGGTTGAACAAATTGGTTTGGAAGTTCTTGAGTCCGCTTTGTAGGTATGCCTTCTGAAAACCTTCACGAGACCATACTCGTCCACTAGGGTAGCCTAGGGGTTTAAAGGGCTTGTTGCACATGCTAAGTGCAATCGTGATTCCTACGACAGTGAGTATTAAGATTTATTGCTTTCTAGGTTAGGTTTGTTTTTCTTTTGTTTACTCGAGGTCGAGTAAAGGTTAAGTGTGGGGGAATTTGATAGGTCCTAATTTGTACATATTTTAGGTGCTTATCTACAGTCAATTGTTTATGGATTTAGAAGTCTAAGTTGTATTTTTACATTATTTGCTTAGGTTATGCTCTACTACTCTCCGTTTGTGTGTTTTGATGAATTTCAGGTGATTTAGATGCAAATGGACTATGGTTAGCTAATCTTGAGTATGATAATAATGAAGTATGAAGCTACGTTGCTTTAGGATATCATATCATGTCTTCGAGATGAAATAAGGATAGAAAGAAGCAAGGGCGTTGATGAAAGACTTGGCAAATATGAGTCCCGTCCACTATTTTGATCATAACTTTTGATCTACAAATGATATTGGAGTGATTCAAATTGCATTGGAAAGTAGACTTAAAGAGCTTTCCAACGATATATTACACGCCTCAAACAAAGATCTGGAGCTCAAGTTATGACCGTTTTAAGAAGAGCTACGCGTGCAGCAGCGAGATACACGAACGTGCCCTATGCTTACACGCCCGTGTGTGGACAATTCTTGGACGATTTAGCCCGAATTAGTTTCCTAATTCTATCCTAATTCCTAGCTTTATTATAAATACTCCTTGGCTTTATTATCCCATAACCCCCATTAGTTTAGAACCCTAGTTTTCTCTCTAGTTTTATTTTATTAATTCAAGTATTATATTTTCTTCATCTCTTTCATTTATTTTATTTCTTTTATTATGTCAGAGTAGATTATTATTCTAGGGTTAGGTTTAACCCTAGCCATGATTGATACTTGATTTATTCTTTGAAATTCTCAATTAATTGTTATATTGTTCATGCTTAATTAATTGTGCTTATGCCAATACTAGATTAGAGATAATTGGTATTGTTATTATTCCTTTGTTTTAATCGCAACGAAAGTTGGGTTTTAACGGAATCGAATAGATTAATTAAGGGTTTGAAGTTCATCATGAAAATAGTTGAATGGATGATTAGGAAGTTAGAGTAATGTGCTTAATGTCTCTAATTTGCATGATTCCATGAAAATAGGCTTGATTGCGATTAGAGAAGCCATTGATAACTCGAAAGAGACCTTTGGTATTATATCTAGGGATTACTTTTCCTTGTGAACATATAATTAATTGGTTGGGGTAAGAATTCGTCTTGCATTGATTATGCTAGTGGTGATACTTAATTCTAGATGTTTTTATTATTTGATTTTCTTGTTTTAGTAGTATAATATTTTGATATTTTCAACCCTATTTTGATTGACTCGACTAATTTTAATTCATAGTAACCAATATTGATACTACCTTCTCTGTGGGATCGACCCTGACTTACCCTACTACATAATTAGGAGGTTTAGTTAGGTATTATTTTTGTTAGGTGTGCGACCGCCTATCAATGATTTTGACACCATGTTAAAGACTACCTCAACAAGAAGCTATGATATATTTATACTAGTTTGGATCGTGTTAGATTCATCTCAATTCACATATGCAATACATATACAGTGTGGATGATCATCAAGGTGGCAAATAAAAACATTTGTCATCTTATAGATAGTTTTAAACATACAAATAAAAAAAAACATTTTAAAAAAAACAGGTAATTGTTCACAAAACGATATTTTGGGGTAGTTCTACACAAAATTCTTAGTTTGCAACTAGAATAAGAAGCGCCTACATATTTTAGATGTAGCAGAGGTGCTTTGTAGAATTTACAAGGCACCCCAAAGAAGCGTCTTAGAGGCGATATGTATTTTCCTTTTTGTGTAGTAGTGTCATATTAGAAAAAAAAACAATTAAATATAAAAAAAAATATAAAATAAATTAAATAAGGGAAATTCTCAATAGTAGCCCTCAACTATTGCTTATTCCCAATAATAGCCAAGTTTTTTTGGATTCTCAATGGTAGCACTCTACTTTTTAAAAGTTACAACAGTAACCTTATTAATTCTAAACCGTTAAAAATCTGTTAACTTTAACTATTTTCAACACTTTTCTCTCTCTTAACCATTTTCTCTCTCTTCCCCTTCATTCAACTTCCATGGCAGCCACCTCCAAAGCTCCACTGTCCACGGTACACCCACCCCTTGTCTACCCCCCTTCCACCACCGCACGCAATGGCCACCCCTTCAAGTCAATTAATTTAACAAGTCCACAACAACAACAACATCAGTACATACAAAAACAACAATCAAACACTTTCACCTTTGCACCATCGGGTCACCCAACCATACACAACTAAGCAGCCCGTAGCAATCACCATTTGCCACCTCTCTTGCCTCCAACCCACAGCAGCAACCACACAAATTGCAGCTTTCACACCAACACCACAATCACAGCCCTCGCGCCGCACACACCTTTACTACTCGAAAATTCAACAAAAAATGTAGGTCGATGAATTCCCAATTCCTTTCAATCACAAACATAAAAAAATCCCCAATAAAACCTCTAAAATTCAGAAATCATCTCCAATTCTTCTCGCATAAATTTGACATCAAATTCAAATATAATTCCTGTTTAATTCTCTTTCCAATCCCCGACTTTGGCCACCACATTGACGCATATGGTGCAAATTTAACGACGATGGACGATGGAGAAGAAGAGGAAGAACAAATTGAACCATGCAAAGAAGGGGTAGGGGAAAGTAGGAAACACCAAAATAGGATGTGTGGGATGTCGAGTATCAGGGAGAATCTATCACCGGTGGGTGGTGGAGCCGTGGAGGGGGAGGGGAAGAGTGGCTGGGCAGTTGAGGGGAGGGTTGTTTTATGTATTTTTTTTAATTAACCTTGATTTAAAATTAAGTTAGACTTAACAGAAATTTATCGGAAAAATATAATTAAGGTTACAGTTGTGACTTTTAAAAAGTAGAGTGCTACCATTAAAAAAAATGGCTACCATTGGAGTAAGCAATAATTAAGGGATACCATTGAGAATTTCCCAATAAATAAACATGAAATTTAAATTATTATACAAAAACTACTTTATGTTGCTGTATTTACTTTGCCAATTAAATTACCAATGTTATATTAATTGTATAACTAATTGATTTAATGGTTTTATTATTTAACATATATAGTGATTAGAACAAATAGGTATATTTAATTTGAATATATATAGATGATATTAAAAATTGTGATAACATTTAATAGTTTTTTTAAAAAATTAATAAGATTTGATGATTAATAATTTATAAGGTCGTGATAGAAAATTATGACTAGAATTAATATATACGAATTAGATTTTAATAATTGTTTTTTTGTTGCAAAAAACAAAACAAGGAAAAAATGAATTATATCAAAATTAAACATAACAAATTTAGTTATTTTTTTTTGTTACATAATTTATTGCTTACAAAAATATTTGTTACATAATTTACTGATCATACTTTGTTTTATTTACAAATATGATAATAGAAAATATATATATACTCTATATTGAGATAATTAATTAATGTGGCTATTTGTTTGATTTTGTATTGTTATTTGGTGCAAACATATGTATACTATTCCACCACTTACATCTCATCCCACCGGAGATGTCGTTGTCTTTTTGTCATTCTTTTGACCGACGACACTTTACCTTTCTCGTTGTTTTCCACATCTTTTTCAACCTCTTTAGTACTACTATTATTTCTAATAGTGGGTTCAATTAACATGAAACAAATTATATTAATATTATTTACATATTAATAAATTACGTGATAATATAATAGACATAAATGGATTTAAGACACTGATATATGTCATGTTACATCAACTCGACAACCGCCTGAACGACTACCTATTCCACCACCTTAGGAGAAACTCGACTATGCAATATGCATAATGTCAGCAAAAATCATCATGATTACGTTCACAGCAGAGTCGAATATGCTATGTCACGAGGGCTTATGTCCTACAGTAGCCGTCTGTGTAACACCCCCAAATTACTCTCGAATATTAACAATGATAATCCAACTTAGGGAGTACTTGGGAGTATTACCGCCACGTGATTACGTAAGGCTTAACAGAGTTTTGCAGCGGAAAACATTACTTATCTTTCAATAATAATAATAGTAATAATAATAGTATTAATAATAGTTTGAAATACTTCCAAGGTAACTACAACACTAGTACTAAGTTTACTAAATTAAACTAGGTGATCACCGCCCATCATTCCCAATGCAGCATATAGTTCATGTTATCTGATCGCCATCACCAAACTACTCATCAAAATGATAAGTAGGGCCAAGCCAAAACAAAACAATACAATACGTATTAGTCAAAATGCTAAGTGCATACAAATGCTAGACATGTAAAATCAATTTAATTAATTAAACATGCTTTTGAAGAGATTTATTTTTAATAAATCATAATTTATCCAAACCATTCATGTATAAAAACTTTTCAAAAGAACCAATTTCCGAAACAACCAACTTTCCAAAGATAATTCCGAATAGGATGGATCAATCCTCATTTTCGTAAATCATTTTTCCACCTAAGTGTGCACACCCCCCAAGCTAGTAACTCCTTTACATAGTGCTATCAAGGGGAAAGACTAGGTCATACAAAGTCCATAGTCTTCAACTTACTCCGCGTAGTGGGAGTTAAAAATCCAAAGATCCAAGGAATAAATCCTGATAAATAAACTTTCCAATATCCCATACTCGGGATAATTTAAACAAATAAAACTTTCTTCTTGAATATCAATACAAGTTAATAATCAACCACATAAAATATTTAAACATTGGAGATTAAACGATTAAAACATGCTTCACCGAAATATATTTCTCAATCATTTAAACATGGTTGAAAATCGCTTAACATATAAATCACGTTGCACATAAAAACCACTTTATAAAAGATCTAGCCACGTGTACGTAACTTGATCCTTGCAAACAAGCACGAATGGTTCCTAATTAGGAACTTGAAATCCCTATTACAATAAACACAAAGTCCTAATAAAAAACTCTTCAACCCATAAACACTAGTACATAACATGTAGACCCTTGACTTAGTTGTGCACGGTCAATTAGTTTAACTCTTGTAATGTTTATACTTTCATAATTCAAGAAACCTTTTTAATATTAAGAGAGTTAGTTATATTAATAATAATAATAATAATAATAATAATAATAATAATAATAACCTTACCTTTTGCTTATGGTGGTTTGGGTGTCTATTCGGCGGGTGATGTTCGGCACTATGCTTTCCTTGCGTCGCGTCTGCAGTCTGCTGGTCTTTAGGCTATGCTTCTTCGCAATTCTGGTATTGTAGGTCCGGGACCGGCCTTCGATGATGCTCTCAGTCTTTTTAACAGGACTGTGGAGACTGACCTTATGAGTAACAAGGACCTTAAACTATGTATCAAATTTCCTTTTGGTTCAAATTAATTAAAAGCTCGCTTAAGCCTTAAAACTGATGGTTAGGCCCTACAAATATGTTTTATACTCTATCAAGCCCATTTACATGAGAGTCTGTTGAGCTTGAAGTGTATGCAGTATGAACCCTGCCATACAACGCTTAGTATTCCACTTTAAAAGGAGACCAGGTGCCCAGGTGGTGGGTGAGATTTGAACTCATAACCTTATCTCACGATGATTTTGACACCATGTTAAAGACTACCTCAACAAGAAGCTATGATATAGTTATACTAGTTTGGATCGTGTTAGATTCATCTCAATTCACATATGCAATACATATACAGTGTGGATGATCATCAAGGTGGCAAATTTTACATTATGGGAAAACATGACCAATTATAGGGTACTGCATTCGTAGAAGGCATACAAATTCAAATCATATACTAACAAGAACAACTGGGAACACACACTTCTTTCATTTTCGAAAGTTCGCTCACAAGCTTTATGTACAATTTTACTCTAGTAACGCATGGGAAAAATTATAAATGTAAGAAAAATGTGAATAAAATAAGAGATCAGATATGAGGTAAAATAATGGGTGAGTGTAAGAAAAGGATAGATAGTAATAAAGTAGAAAAGAGTGTAAAAAAGTGTAAATAGTGTGGATCAAAGGGGTAGATAGCAATAAGGATATTTTGAAGGAATCACTTTCAAAGTAACTCGAATTGTTTAAAATTGCTCTAAATGAAAAACAAGTTGAACTTTCAAAAGTAAGCGGATAAACTACGAGTACTGAAATAACTAAACAAGACTACAAATAAAATGTCCCTTAAAGTAGTAATTTTTTTTTTAAATTAGTACAAATAAAGGCCGATTAAGAAAAAAAAAGGTCGGGTTAGAAAACACAAAATGAAGAACCCACTCATTTAAGCCCTTTAGGGCACAAGGATGTTGGATCTTGGTTCGTTGTACTAAAAAGACCGCCATAAATAGTGTAAAATTTAATATTATTGAGAAATTTATGATGTTTGGGTCAAATCGGATTGTTCAGATTTTTCTCAATAACTTCAAATTGGGTTTGGATCATGTCTTTAGGTTAGGTCAAGACTACCAGCCCTAAGAACAATGCCCATAAAATCTCTTAGATTTAAGCATTGAATCCTTACGTGGATAAAATTGAATAGGATTATTTAGGTAGAGCTTTCAAGTAAGCCCATATACAACATCCCATATTCGCGATGGGCTGATGGCCCAAAGACTGTTAGGTTTGGTCCATGTCAATTTTTTTATTTCTTTTGATTTTTTGGTTATTTAATAAGTTGGGTTTAGGGCTGATAGCCCAAATGCATCTACATCACATTTAAAAAAATAAATAAATATAAAATAATAATTTTAATGAATTTGAGATTTGTAGCGTGGTGCTAACACATTCGATATGGCATTAATTGCGTTACTAAATACATTTATGAAATTATTTAGCTTACCTTTTTAATTTATTTGTAGCATAAATCCCTATATATACTACGGAGTATATAGTTATTTACATTAATTATGTGTGCCATTATTAGATATTGCATTATAGTCTTGTAGGTTTAGTTGCTTACTAGCTAGGTAGTTTCAAAGCAAAGATGGAGACCATGGAGATATGGAGTGATGGAGACATATTTTAGTGTTGAGAGAGCCATAAGGACGGGTAATGAAAATCGATTCCAAGAACTCCCAATACCGAGAGGGAAGGTTTAAGCATCTGAGTCATCCCTACTCTCGTGAAGGAGACATATTAACATGTCAAGATTCCTCAAAAAAAAAAAAAAAAAAAAAGAAGAAGAAATGTCAAGGTTATCTTTGGAAATGATTTTGGTATGCTTTCACATTCTCATTTCCATTATGAGCGCACGGTTTTATGTGGTTTACATATAAGAGAACTACTAATAATTATAAAGTCTATCATGAGAGTAACAAATCCGCTCATTCATATCATTTTAGTCTTCGCTTAATCAATGAGTATATCTCATTTTCCAATTGCATTACTACCTATGATTCCATTTTAGGTCATTACTTCATAAATGACTATTATTTTTTCCACAAATGTTACAAAATCATGACTATTTCCCTAAATGCATCTATAATCATGATCATTCTTTAAATATGTATCTTATATTAATTTAGTAGTAACTCTCATTTGTAGACCAAAAGAAAAATGGCATTCTTTTCCTATAATCACATATTAATTATTCTAATTCTACTAGTTTCTCTTCCTCCATTATTTTGCAACTTTGATCATGAAATTGACCCGGATACACATAATTTCATCCAAACCATATGTAACATAACCCGAAATCCAGACACTTGTAAGTCCATTTTCATAAACAACTTGCCTAAACCCGAAACCGACCCCGAACAATTGACATGGGTAGCCATTGATCAATTGTTAGAAGCATTGTACGAAAATGTAGACTACGTACAAAGTGTGAAGAAGAAGATCATGCCGATAAAAATCACAAAAGAAGAGAGCATTAATTGGGAAATTGTCACAATTTGTGAGAGGAATTATTTTGAAATTAAGATGGGAGTTGAAGATGCAAGGAACAAGGTAATTAATCTTAGGAATATTGATAGTTTAGCCAATGTTAGTAAAATATTTACTAATATTAAAAAATTAGCACTTTGTGAGATTAAAAAATGTGAAATTAATTTGAAAAAAGGTGTTCGTAACAAGTTTTTGGATTCAAGTTTATTTCGAGAAATTAGAGAAAGAAATAAAAGAATTGGGTTTTTGGTTGAAATGGTTTTTAGTGCGGGTGAAAATCTTTTTAAGGTTATGGATATTGGAGCCGAAGAGAAGAAATTTAGTGATGAATTTATGAAATTTCTATTCAATACTTTAGCTTGGTTAGTTGGTTTATTTGATCTTGGTTTATATTAATGTTTGAGCATTGTAAACATTACCGTTTGTGTGGTTGCTTATGCATTAGGGTGTAACAGAAGTATAAAAATCACGCATGATGTGTATGTATTGGTGAATATTTGCACACATATGTAATAATTGGCAAAGAAATAAAAATGTTATATTTTGCAATTGCATATTTGCATTCAAGTTTAGTGAATGAGATGGTCATATATTGTAATATACTGTAGTGTCAATAATTTGCTTTTAGTGAGGTACAATTTTATGTGATTATCTATAAATTTTGTGTTGGGGAATAAATCGACCTAATATACCCCAAATCCAAACTGTTAGATAATAGGTTAATATTATCTTGTTAATATTCTGTAAAGATATATCTTGTGTAATTAGGTTTCTCATGACTAGGTTGTAAATCCTATATATATTGAATTAATGAGAATGCCTCCGGTAAGGAGAATTACACTATTCTACATGGTATCAGATTCCTCTTAGGGTTTTTTCTCTCTCTCTCTTTTTCCAAAACCCTATTCGATCCTTTGGACCCCATAGCCGTCCACCTTCCTCACAGCCGTCCTCCATGGCCAGTGATGATCTCACCCCCTCCTCCTCCTTCCCCTTCCAAAAACACTCCTCTCCACCCGGCTTTTGCCGTTAACATCAACAAAGCCCTCTTGAATGTGTCCCTTGATTACGATGATGCCCAATATGCGACATGGGTAGAACTATTTCAAATTCAAGCCTGCGCTTTCAATGTCCTTGATCATATTGATCCGAAAGTTTCCCGTCCCAAGGATGTTGATGATGATATGTGGAAGAGATTGGATGCAATTGTTAAGCAATGGATCTATAGCACTATTTCTAAAGACCTTGTTAACACTATCATGAAACCGGGTGCCACGGCTCAAGAATTATGGACCCGTCTCGAGGAGTTGTTTCATGACAACAAGCATACAAGAGCAGTGTATTTGGAGGAACAATTTTCCACAACGAAACTTGAACAATTCACGAACATGGCCGACTTTTGTAAGCAACTCAAGGTTCTTGCGGATCAACTTGCTAATGTTGATTGCCCGGTTTCCGATCGCAAGTTGGTTATGTGTAACACCCCAATAATTCTCTCTTAAAAACCTGTGAGAAACCTGTAAATAACCTGAACAAATCCAAGAGAATTACTGGAGTGCTACCGCCACGTGTTCAAACGTTAAGGCTATCTCAGAAGTTAGCAGCGGAAAACCAAAACAGTTTAAATAAACCTTAAAGCAAAGTATTTAAATCAAAATAAGCATTACAAGTTGGAACCTTTAAGGCCCTTATTCAAAACCCAAAAGCAAAAGTAAGTAATTAAAATTCAGTGTTAAAACAAACTTAAACCAAAAGAAATAGTGTCAAATGAAATCGAGTTAAACAAAATCAAACTTGCAAGAAACGCGAAAATAAGCAACCAACTCTCTACTCAAGATCCCACAACCCTGATGAATGCTGCATGTGAGAGAACCTGTGGTTATTCTGCTCCCCAATATTACAAGTGTAAAAATTGGATCGTCACAGGGTCATTTGAAGGCGAAGGCCATGACCAAAGAAGGACACACACACAAAAGCACGAAATCAGCAAAGCTGAGTACATACAAGCTGCAAAGTAAAATAAGGAAGTACTTAACATGCTACTAATAATCAATCATACGCATAATCAGATCACAAACTCAACACACGACTCGATTATTTAATTTATTAAGACTCCACTAGCTAATAGTAGCTAACTCATTTCAATTTATTCTTTGGATTTAGCAATAGACAAGGTTGTCCAACCCATGTCCCATTTGGAACATCAATAAAGAAAAACCCCATGCCTCCTTTCGGAAACATCAATAAACATCCAACGACCACGGGCGCGACTCCGTGACCGTAGTTAGTATGAGATCTCACCTAACTCCTAGTTTTATAAAAAAAAGTATTTGAAATAAGAGACTCGTAGATCAGACGGCCTCAAGAAAAGTACACGGCTAATACCCCATGTACCCCAACCCCTGATTGTCATTACTCCAGAAGTGCACCAATCCAGAGTTTTATTGCTCATCCATCTTGCACTTTACGTGATTTACAAGTTTAGACTTGGTGATGACTCACATGCATAACAATTCAATCAATCCAATATCAATTCAATCAAGTAAAACAACTTTTCAATTTCAATTCTTGATTTGTTAGTGGCAAGCAACATTTATTATTTATTCCTTTACTACCTCGGTGTATAAACACCTTGAGTGCATAAGGCACCCCAAACTCTTAACCTTGTCTTATAAGACGTGAACCATTCCTTTACTCATCCTAATTCATTAAATCATGAATGAGTAATAATTGAATCATTTCACCAATCACATACCTTTGCCTCTAAGCATACCTTGCATAATTAGTACATAACCAATAATTGCAATAATAAATAATGCACATCAAATGAATTTCACAATGTATAACCAAACAATTTAACCCAGTCATCCCTAGACATGGTACTAAGTTCTCGATCCATCCTTAAACATGCACCTAAAAGCAAGGTTTTGTAACTTGTACGTACCTTGAGTAAACAATTCGATTGGCCACTTTAAAGACTAGAAATCACCTTCTACAAAGTCCTCTCCTAAACCAAATAATAAAGAATAAATCAATACCAAAGCAATTAAAATTACAGCAATACTAAAGTATTTAAAAACCTCTCAAACCATTAAAATAAAGTCCTTAAATTAATCCAATTAGTCAAAACTAATAGTACAACATCCCAACTACAAGTTTAGGTGTTAAAATCATGAAAATATAGTGTTTAATAATAAATTACAGCAACTTTAAAGTGGTAAAATAAATCTGAAAATTTGGTTTAAGCATATAAAATAATCCCATAAGCATAATTATTTGAAAAAGCCATCATATAGTAATTTAGAGTGTTAAAAACCCAAAAATACATCAATTCAACGCAATTAGAGGCTTCAAAATAGAAGATACAAAATCTGAAAATTTAATAATAATCAAAATAATTGAACTTAAACATAATTTACATATAATATAGTTAGATAACTTAATTAGTACGTTTTAAACCCTAAAACCATGAAAAATCAACATTTAAACCCTAAATTTATAATTAAACCAAATCTGAAAATTAATTTTAATTGTAAAATTGTGGGTTTTACAATTATGAAATCATAGTATTTCTAATTAACTTGCTTAACACGTTTTCAAGCCCTAAAACATGAAAAATCAATGTTTTAAGCCCTAAAATATACAAAATACATAATCTGAAATTTTATTTAATATTTTAGATATACAAAATCCATAAATTTATAATCTTTTATAATCTAAACATACTATCAAACCATAATAATAAGAATTCATAAACAAAATTTAATAAAGATCAAAACTTTAATTAAATAAAACAAGAATAAGAGAAGGAGAAATAAGGGAAGAAGAAGCAAACTGCAGGAGGGGCAGCAGGTGGCGGCTGGGCGGTGACAAGGTGGCTGGCGGCGGTGGTGGCTGGCGGCAGCAGCAGGGGTGGCTGGCGGCAGCAGGTTTTTTTTTTTTTTTTTTTTTTTTTTTTTTTTTTTTCTTCTCTTCGTGAAAGCAGTAGGAAGTAAGAGAGTGTTTTTTTTTTTTCTTTACGTGAGATTTGAGGGAGGAGAGTTATAAGGGTTTTTATTTTGGGCTTGTTAATTTCCTAATTAAATTAGGAGTGGTATTCCTAAATAGATTAGGATTATTGTAAATCAAAAATAAAAAAGCTACTTTATTTTAAAAACTTCCATAAAATAATTTATTTAATAAAATTACCATAAATATAATTATAAGAATAACATATAATTAAATTATAATTGAATTAAAATTTGGGGGATTACAATCTACCCCTCTTAAAAGAAGTTTCGCCCTCGAAACTTAACCCAAAAACCATAATTTTCTTTTTTCAAAATCGCTCAAACTTTTGTGTTTTGTATTGCTGTAAATTGCTTGCTTCTTAACAAACATACTTAACAAATCGGACTTTGTACTCAATGAACTCATATTTGGCTTAAGTGTACATACTTTTATTGTATGTAAACGCAATAATAATGCATAATGATAACCAAAAACATGCAAAAACGTGCAAAATCAAGCAATAAATGGTATAATTAAGGTAAAAGCGCGAAATTACATCGCATTCTTCCCCCCTCAAAAGAAAAGAGTTACGCCCTCGTAACTCACCTCGTCAAATAACTCGGGATACTTGTTCCTCATTTCTTCCTCGGCCTCCCAAGTGGCTTCTTCATATTCCTGATTAGACCAAAGGACCTTCACTATTTTCACATCTTTGTTTCTAGTACTGCGCACTTTGTGATCTAGTATCTTTACTGGTCTTTCTTCATAAGTTAGAGACTCATCTAATTGAATAGTCTCCGGTTGCAAAACATGGGTTTCACTAGGCACATACTTCTTTAGCTGGGAAATGTGGAACACATCATGCATTTTCTCAAACTCCATTGGCAAAGCCAATCTGTAAGCCACCTTTCCCACACGTTGGAGGATTTCATATGGCCCTACATACTTAGCACTAAGTTTCCCTTTCTTGCCAAATCGCATCACACCTTTTGTTGGAGAAACTTTCAGAAAGACTTTGTCCCCAACATTAAACTCATCATCTCTTCTCTTTAAGTCAGCATAACTTTTCTGTCTATCTTGTGCTGCCTTGATACGTGACTGGATTAGTCTCACCTTGCCCACCATATCCTCAATGAAATCTGTACCCAAAGTAACCCGTTCGCTGTAGTCATTCCAGCAAACTGGACTTCTGCACTTCCTTCCATATAGTGCTTCAAAAGGTGCCATCTTGATGCTTGTATGGTAACTGTTATTGTAGGAGAATTCTATCAAAGGTAGGTGATCCTCCCAATTTCCTTGGAAATCTAAAGCACAAGCTCGTAACATATCCTCCATAGTTTGGTTTGTTCTCTCAGTCTGACCATCTGTTGTAGGGTGAAAAGCAGTACTCATCTTCAATGTTGTCCCAAGGTTCTCCTGCACTTTTTGCCAAAACTTTGATAGAAACCTCGAATCTCTATCCGACACTATGTCCTTAGGAACTCCATGCAACCGAACTACATTCTTCACATAGACACTTGCTAGCTGCTTCTTTTTCCAGGTCTCTTTGATAGGAATGAACATCGCCGACTTAGTAAGTCTGTCCACAATCACCCAAATTGTGTCATTCCCAGAACGAGTCTTGGGTAGGCCTGTCACAAAGTCCATGGATATAGAATCCCACTTCCATTCCGGTATCTCCAAGGGTTGTACTTTTCCCATGGGTCTCTTGTGATCTATCTTCACCTTCTGGCACGTCAGACACTTGGATACAAACTCAGCTACCTCTCTCTTCATATTCGGCCACCAATAGAACTCTTTCAAGTCCTTATACAACTTATCTCCCCCGGGGTGAACTGAATAAGGTGTATTATGGCACTCCTCCATGATTTTTCTTTTAATCTCCTCGCACTTCTGTGGTATACACCATCTCTCTTTATATCTCAGACTCCCATCCTCATGAATCTTGAATTCAGTCTCCGCACCACTAGTCACTCGATCCCTAATCTTTTGAAACGACTCATCCTCCAGTTGCCTTTCTCTAATCTCCCCAAATATGGTAGGTTGGATGGTTAAAGCACTCAGTAATCCCTCTAACTCTCCTTGATTGATAACCTCAAGGTTCAATCTCCTCATATCTTCACACAACTCATTGGCCACAATTAAAGCATTGACATTATGACTCGACTTTCTGCTAAGGGCATCAGCAACTACATTTGCCTTTCCCTCGTGATACTGAATGTGGACATGGTAGTCTGTGAGGTACTCTAGCCATCTACGTTGCCGCATATTCAAGTGATCTTGGGTGAAGATGTACTTTAGGCTCTTATGGTCTGTGAAGATCTTACAAGAAACACCATAAAGGTAGTGCCTCCAAATCTTCAAGGCAAACACAACAGCTGCAAGCTCCAAGTCATGGGTAGGGTAGTTGACCTCATGTTTCTTCAGTTGTCTCGATGCATATGCGATCACCTTTCCATTCTGCTGTAATACACATCCCAAACCATGCTTTGAAGCATCACTATACACTTCGAATCCTTCTCTCCCATCAGGTAATACCAGCACTGGTGCAGTAGTCAATCGCTCTTTGAGGGTTTGAAAAGCTGACTCACAACTCTCATTCCACTCAAACTTACTCTGCTTCTTCATAAGGGTAGTCATGGGTCTAGCTATCTTCGAAAAATCCTTAACAAACCTTCTATAATACCCAGCTAATCCCAAGAAACTACGAACATCAGTCACATTCTTAGGTGTTGGCCACTCACTTACTGCCTTAATCTTCGCAGGATCCACAGATACACCCTCTTTCGAAATGTAATGCCCCAAAAATGCAACTTTCTCCAACCAAAAATCACACTTAGAAAACTTAGCATACAACTTGTTCTTTCTAAGGGTTTCAAGGGTAGTTCTCAAGTGCTCAGCATGTTCTTCCTCATTCTTCGAATACACCAAAATGTCATCGATGAATACAACCACAAACTTATCCAAATACTCATGAAACACTCGGTTCATCAAGTCCATGAATATGGCTGGTGCATTGGTTAACCCAAAAGGCATGACAGTAAACTCATAATGCCCATATCGAGTTCTAAAGGCTGTTTTTGGAATGTCTTTATCTGCAACCTTCAACTGATGATACCCCGACCTCAAATCAATCTTCGAAAACACACTTGCCCCCTTTAGCTGGTCAAACAAGTCATCTATCCTAGGTAAAGGGTACTTATTCTTCACAGTCACATTATTCAGCTCTCTGTAATCAATACATAGCCTCAAGCTTCCATCCTTCTTTTTCACAAATAACACAGGTGCTCCCCAAGGTGATGCACTAGGCCTAATGAACCCCTTGTCTAACAACTCCTGTAATTGAGCCTTTAGCTCACTCATCTCAGCTGGTGCCATCCTATAAGGTGCTTTTGAGATAGGTGCAGCTCCTGGGACTAAATCAATGGTAAACTCAAGTTCCCTCTTAGGTGGCATTCCTGAAATCTCTTCTGGAAAAACATCTAAAAACTCATTCACAATGGGTACATCCTCCATCCGCCTACTCTCACTCATACTCAAATCTTGGACACAGCAAAAGTACAATGGACATCCCTTACTCACTAGCTTCTTGACCTTCAAAGCAGAAATAATCCCAAAACCCTTAGGCTTCCCTAAACGTCTATATGACACCGTCTTACCCAAAGGATCTCTCAACTGCACCCTCTGCATCTCACAGTCTATCTTGGCCTTGTATGAGCTCAGCCAATCCATCCCTAGAATTACATCCAAATCCCCTAGATTAAACTCAATAAGATTCGAAGGGAAGATAGCTTCTCCTATTTTCAAAGGCAAGCCTTTGAATACTCTATTACAATGGACAAGTTTGCCAGTAGGCAGACTAACCGACACATCAACATGACTGGACTCAGTTAAGTTTAATTTGCGCACAACAGAAGTAGAAATGAAAGAGTAAGCTGCTCCAGAGTCAAACAAAGTGTTGACAGAGGCAGAATGAATAGAAAAAGTACCAGTAACTACATCTGAGGACCTCTCAGCTTCTCCCTTGCTCATCACAGTCAAGCGTCCGGGAGTGTTGTTTCTTGCCTGGTAACCATTGTTGTTGTTGCCTGAGTTGTTGTTGCTGTTGCCAGATCTGTTGTTATTGTTGCTACCATTGCCGAACTTCCCATTCTGACCATTTCCAAACTTCCCATTCTGACCATTTCCCCTGTTCCCCTGGTTGTTGAAGTTGTTAGGCCTCTGTTGAGTGTTCCCACCATTCCCACCATTTCCCTGTTGTTTCTGTTTGGTGTAACACTCATATTCCCTGTGCCCCTTCTTGTTACAGAACCGACAAGTCACTAAATTCCCATCACAATCTCTCCCAGGGTGGTTTCTCCTACACCTCTTACAATGGTAGGTTCTCTCTCCATTGTTAACAGTAGAAGAGTTGCTAGCAGTTTGGTCACCTCTATCAAATGAGTTCCCATTCCTAGGCCTCTTATAGCTACTTTGGTGCTCTGGTCTCCCAAAGTCCTTCCTCTTCTCCCCGGCCTTGGCAGTCTCTCCCACACTCTTAGAATTTAAGTGGTACATGTGGGCAGCTCTTTCATATACCTTGTCTAGAGTTTTAAATACCTTCCCCGCTAGGTCTTTTTGCAGTTGGTTAGTTAACCCTTGCTCAAACCTCTGAGCCTTCAGCTCCTCAGTGGGTACTACTTCAGGGGCAAACCTAGCAAGTGCCATAAACTTATTATAATACTCGGAGATTGTCATCTGCCCCATTTCTAGGTTTATGAACTCTTGGGCTTTTTGTTTCTTTAGGAAAGGAGGGTAGAATTTGTCTCTTAAAGCGGTTTTGAATACCTCCCACCCAAAGTTAGGTTTGGCTTTCACTAGCTCACAGTTATCTCTCCACCAAACGTCAGCTTCGTCCTTAAGATACATGGCTGCCTGATCCACCTTCAAATTATCAGGGCAGTTCAGTGCCACAAACAATTTGTCAAACTCACGTATCCAGTTCTCTAAGAAGGTGGGGTCAGCACCTCCCTTGAACACTGGGGGTCTCACTTGTGCTAGCTTCTTGAACATTTCTGCCTGGGGGTCAAGTTGATCCCCTCGGTTTTGGTTCAGATTCTCTGCCAACATTCGGATGGCTTCAGCAAGGGCGGCGTTATTGGCCATGGTAGTTTTACGCCTGAAAATATAGGGACATCATACTCTAGTTCAAATACCATACGCATATACTCACAGAATCATCATAATAAATATCACATATATTGGTTCAAAAGGGCACCTTGCTTTGCACCCCTTTGTCCCAAGTAGAATCATACAAATATAAACACAATTCACACCCAAATTCAAGTAAAGTTAAGAAAAATAATCCCCATACCACGTCACTCTTACTAGCTTAATAATGACCAAAGGAAATATCTTAAAATCTTTATTTCACCAACTTTAACTTTCTTTGGCTCACAAATATTAGAAAAATGAAACTTCTAATATAAAATAATGACTTTATTATAACTTAAATAAAAGTATGAATCCCAAAGAACAATAACTCTATAGCTTTAGCTACTTATTTAAATTAATCATCTAAAGCATACTATAATAAAGTTCTAATAACTATTATTAATGGCAAGTTGCCTTATTCATGCTAACTCTACTCTAAAAAAAAAATATCTCAAGGTATCACATTGCTGTTCCTATCTTTCTTTTCATCATAGTTATTGACATCAAAATCGGGATCCTTTTCATCATCTGAATCTTCAATAGTTATGTACTTGTGAAGCGGATTAGGATTCCTAGTAGCTCTTTTTCCCGCATTTGGATCTTCCAGTGGTGGTTGTAGCCATTCAAGGTCATCCTCATCTGGAAAGTCAATAAGGGTATAGTCACGGAACATTCTTTTATAAGTGTTAATCTTATGCTTCTTATTTTTCGCAGTTTTAAACTCATGTATATATTGGTAGTCTTCCTCATCAGGATTATCTGGCGTCATAATCCTTTCGTACCTCTCTAAGGTATCTTCACTTCGCACATCATTCTCATCCTCAGACACAACAATAGGGTTGTTCCTAGTAGCATTATTCGTGCTTCCAGACGTGCTTACCGAGTCGCTCATCTCCTTTCTACGTCATCCCCACGCAACGAACATACAAAAGCATAACACAAGCACATCACAAAACACATCAATTAAGACATTAATTACTAAATGTTAGATAAATAAGAAAAATGACACTCCAAATGACAATAAAATGTAAAGATATGTATGGAATATGCATGCATTCCCTTCTTAAGTCTACCCAAAGCTCACCAAGTAGACGAAATAAACTTCAAAATCATTTTAGATAAAACATTTCAAACATACCAAGTTTCGAAAAATCACTTTAGCCTTTGAACTTAAATCCTCAATGTTAATTAGTTAGGCGCCTAAGACATGTTAAGCTAATTGGCTTTAGTGGTAATTAAATCTAAACCTAAGCTCCCAGATACCACTTTGTAACACCCCAATAATTCTCTCTTAAAAACCTGTGAGAAACCTGTAAATAACCTGAACAAATCCAAGAGAATTACTGGAGTGCTACCGCCACGTGTTCAAACGTTAAGGCTATCTCAGAAGTTAGCAGCGGAAAACCAAAACAGTTTAAATAAACCTTAAAGCAAAGTATTTAAATCAAAATAAGCATTACAAGTTGGAACCTTTAAGGCCCTTATTCAAAACCCAAAAGCAAAAGTAAGTAATTAAAATTCAGTGTTAAAACAAACTTAAACCAAAAGAAATAGTGTCAAATGAAATCGAGTTAAACAAAATCAAACTTGCAAGAAACGCGAAAATAAGCAACCAACTCTCTACTCAAGATCCCACAACCCTGATGAATGCTGCATGTGAGAGAACCTGTGGTTATTCTGCTCCCCAATATTACAAGTGTAAAAATTGGATCGTCACAGGGTCATTTGAAGGCGAAGGCCATGACCAAAGAAGGACACACACACAAAAGCACGCAATCAGCAAAGCTGAGTACATACAAGCTGCAAAGTAAAATAAGGAAGTACTTAACATGCTACTAATAATCAATCATACGCATAATCAGATCACAAACTCAACACACGACTCGATTATTTAATTTATTAAGACTCCACTAGCTAATAGTAGCTAACTCATTTCAATTTATTCTTTGGATTTAGCAATAGACAAGGTTGTCCAACCCATGTCCCATTTGGAACATCAATAAAGAAAAACCCCATGCCTCCTTTCGGAAACATCAATAAACATCCAACGACCACGGGCGCGACTCCGTGACCGTAGTTAGTATGAGATCTCACCTAACTCCTAGTTTTATAAAAAAAAGTATTTGAAATAAGAGACTCGTAGATCAGACGGCCTCAAGAAAAGTACACGGCTAATACCCCATGTACCCCAACCCCTGATTGTCATTACTCCAGAAGTGCACCAATCCAGAGTTTTATTGCTCATCCATCTTGCACTTTACGTGATTTACAAGTTTAGACTTGGTGATGACTCACATGCATAACAATTCAATCAATCCAATATCAATTCAATCAAGTAAAACAACTTTTCAATTTCAATTCTTGATTTGTTAGTGGCAAGCAACATTTATTATTTATTCCTTTACTACCTCGGTGTATAAACACCT
This sequence comes from Chenopodium album, assembly GCF_948465745.1. Classification (NCBI taxonomy): domain Eukaryota; kingdom Viridiplantae; phylum Streptophyta; class Magnoliopsida; order Caryophyllales; family Amaranthaceae; genus Chenopodium; species Chenopodium album. Next base: position 35,632,649 of record NC_137859.1, on the reverse strand, counting down.
TGAGTGCATAAGGCACCCCAAACTCTTAACCTTGTCTTATAAGACGTGAACCATTCCTTTACTCATCCTAATTCATTAAATCATGAATGAGTAATAATTGAATCATTTCACCAATCACATACCTTTGCCTCTAAGCATACCTTGCATAATTAGTACATAACCAATAATTGCAATAATAAATAATGCACATCAAATGAATTTCACAATGTATAACCAAACAATTTAACCCAGTCATCCCTAGACATGGTACTAAGTTCTCGATCCATCCTTAAACATGCACCTAAAAGCAAGGTTTTGTAACTTGTACGTACCTTGAGTAAACAATTCGATTGGCCACTTTAAAGACTAGAAATCACCTTCTACAAAGTCCTCTCCTAAACCAAATAATAAAGAATAAATCAATACCAAAGCAATTAAAATTACAGCAATACTAAAGTATTTAAAAACCTCTCAAACCATTAAAATAAAGTCCTTAAATTAATCCAATTAGTCAAAACTAATAGTACAACATCCCAACTACAAGTTTAGGTGTTAAAATCATGAAAATATAGTGTTTAATAATAAATTACAGCAACTTTAAAGTGGTAAAATAAATCTGAAAATTTGGTTTAAGCATATAAAATAATCCCATAAGCATAATTATTTGAAAAAGCCATCATATAGTAATTTAGAGTGTTAAAAACCCAAAAATACATCAATTCAACGCAATTAGAGGCTTCAAAATAGAAGATACAAAATCTGAAAATTTAATAATAATCAAAATAATTGAACTTAAACATAATTTACATATAATATAGTTAGATAACTTAATTAGTACGTTTTAAACCCTAAAACCATGAAAAATCAACATTTAAACCCTAAATTTATAATTAAACCAAATCTGAAAATTAATTTTAATTGTAAAATTGTGGGTTTTACAATTATGAAATCATAGTATTTCTAATTAACTTGCTTAACACGTTTTCAAGCCCTAAAACATGAAAAATCAATGTTTTAAGCCCTAAAATATACAAAATACATAATCTGAAATTTTATTTAATATTTTAGATATACAAAATCCATAAATTTATAATCTTTTATAATCTAAACATACTATCAAACCATAATAATAAGAATTCATAAACAAAATTTAATAAAGATCAAAACTTTAATTAAATAAAACAAGAATAAGAGAAGGAGAAATAAGGGAAGAAGAAGCAAACTGCAGGAGGGGCAGCAGGTGGCGGCTGGGCGGTGACAAGGTGGCTGGCGGCGGTGGTGGCTGGCGGCAGCAGCAGGGGTGGCTGGCGGCAGCAGGTTTTTTTTTTTTTTTTTTTTTTTTTTTTTTTTTTTTTTTTCTTCTCTTCGTGAAAGCAGTAGGAAGTAAGAGAGTGTTTTTTTTTTTTCTTTACGTGAGATTTGAGGGAGGAGAGTTATAAGGGTTTTTATTTTGGGCTTGTTAATTTCCTAATTAAATTAGGAGTGGTATTCCTAAATAGATTAGGATTATTGTAAATCAAAAATAAAAAAGCTACTTTATTTTAAAAACTTCCATAAAATAATTTATTTAATAAAATTACCATAAATATAATTATAAGAATAACATATAATTAAATTATAATTGAATTAAAATTTGGGGGATTACAATCTACCCCTCTTAAAAGAAGTTTCGCCCTCGAAACTTAACCCAAAAACCATAATTTTCTTTTTTCAAAATCGCTCAAACTTTTGTGTTTTGTATTGCTGTAAATTGCTTGCTTCTTAACAAACATACTTAACAAATCGGACTTTGTACTCAATGAACTCATATTTGGCTTAAGTGTACATACTTTTATTGTATGTAAACGCAATAATAATGCATAATGATAACCAAAAACATGCAAAAACGTGCAAAATCAAGCAATAAATGGTATAATTAAGGTAAAAGCGCGAAATTACATCGCATTCTTCCCCCCTCAAAAGAAAAGAGTTACGCCCTCGTAACTCACCTCGTCAAATAACTCGGGATACTTGTTCCTCATTTCTTCCTCGGCCTCCCAAGTGGCTTCTTCATATTCCTGATTAGACCAAAGGACCTTCACTATTTTCACATCTTTGTTTCTAGTACTGCGCACTTTGTGATCTAGTATCTTTACTGGTCTTTCTTCATAAGTTAGAGACTCATCTAATTGAATAGTCTCCGGTTGCAAAACATGGGTTTCACTAGGCACATACTTCTTTAGCTGGGAAATGTGGAACACATCATGCATTTTCTCAAACTCCATTGGCAAAGCCAATCTGTAAGCCACCTTTCCCACACGTTGGAGGATTTCATATGGCCCTACATACTTAGCACTAAGTTTCCCTTTCTTGCCAAATCGCATCACACCTTTTGTTGGAGAAACTTTCAGAAAGACTTTGTCCCCAACATTAAACTCATCATCTCTTCTCTTTAAGTCAGCATAACTTTTCTGTCTATCTTGTGCTGCCTTGATACGTGACTGGATTAGTCTCACCTTGCCCACCATATCCTCAATGAAATCTGTACCCAAAGTAACCCGTTCGCTGTAGTCATTCCAGCAAACTGGACTTCTGCACTTCCTTCCATATAGTGCTTCAAAAGGTGCCATCTTGATGCTTGTATGGTAACTGTTATTGTAGGAGAATTCTATCAAAGGTAGGTGATCCTCCCAATTTCCTTGGAAATCTAAAGCACAAGCTCGTAACATATCCTCCATAGTTTGGTTTGTTCTCTCAGTCTGACCATCTGTTGTAGGGTGAAAAGCAGTACTCATCTTCAATGTTGTCCCAAGGTTCTCCTGCACTTTTTGCCAAAACTTTGATAGAAACCTCGAATCTCTATCCGACACTATGTCCTTAGGAACTCCATGCAACCGAACTACATTCTTCACATAGACACTTGCTAGCTGCTTCTTTTTCCAGGTCTCTTTGATAGGAATGAACATCGCCGACTTAGTAAGTCTGTCCACAATCACCCAAATTGTGTCATTCCCAGAACGAGTCTTGGGTAGGCCTGTCACAAAGTCCATGGATATAGAATCCCACTTCCATTCCGGTATCTCCAAGGGTTGTACTTTTCCCATGGGTCTCTTGTGATCTATCTTCACCTTCTGGCACGTCAGACACTTGGATACAAACTCAGCTACCTCTCTCTTCATATTCGGCCACCAATAGAACTCTTTCAAGTCCTTATACAACTTATCTCCCCCGGGGTGAACTGAATAAGGTGTATTATGGCACTCCTCCATGATTTTTCTTTTAATCTCCTCGCACTTCTGTGGTATACACCATCTCTCTTTATATCTCAGACTCCCATCCTCATGAATCTTGAATTCAGTCTCCGCACCACTAGTCACTCGATCCCTAATCTTTTGAAACGACTCATCCTCCAGTTGCCTTTCTCTAATCTCCCCAAATATGGTAGGTTGGATGGTTAAAGCACTCAGTAATCCCTCTAACTCTCCTTGATTGATAACCTCAAGGTTCAATCTCCTCATATCTTCACACAACTCATTGGCCACAATTAAAGCATTGACATTATGACTCGACTTTCTGCTAAGGGCATCAGCAACTACATTTGCCTTTCCCTCGTGATACTGAATGTGGACATGGTAGTCTGTGAGGTACTCTAGCCATCTACGTTGCCGCATATTCAAGTGATCTTGGGTGAAGATGTACTTTAGGCTCTTATGGTCTGTGAAGATCTTACAAGAAACACCATAAAGGTAGTGCCTCCAAATCTTCAAGGCAAACACAACAGCTGCAAGCTCCAAGTCATGGGTAGGGTAGTTGACCTCATGTTTCTTCAGTTGTCTCGATGCATATGCGATCACCTTTCCATTCTGCTGTAATACACATCCCAAACCATGCTTTGAAGCATCACTATACACTTCGAATCCTTCTCTCCCATCAGGTAATACCAGCACTGGTGCAGTAGTCAATCGCTCTTTGAGGGTTTGAAAAGCTGACTCACAACTCTCATTCCACTCAAACTTACTCTGCTTCTTCATAAGGGTAGTCATGGGTCTAGCTATCTTCGAAAAATCCTTAACAAACCTTCTATAATACCCAGCTAATCCCAAGAAACTACGAACATCAGTCACATTCTTAGGTGTTGGCCACTCACTTACTGCCTTAATCTTCGCAGGATCCACAGATACACCCTCTTTCGAAATGTAATGCCCCAAAAATGCAACTTTCTCCAACCAAAAATCACACTTAGAAAACTTAGCATACAACTTGTTCTTTCTAAGGGTTTCAAGGGTAGTTCTCAAGTGCTCAGCATGTTCTTCCTCATTCTTCGAATACACCAAAATGTCATCGATGAATACAACCACAAACTTATCCAAATACTCATGAAACACTCGGTTCATCAAGTCCATGAATATGGCTGGTGCATTGGTTAACCCAAAAGGCATGACAGTAAACTCATAATGCCCATATCGAGTTCTAAAGGCTGTTTTTGGAATGTCTTTATCTGCAACCTTCAACTGATGATACCCCGACCTCAAATCAATCTTCGAAAACACACTTGCCCCCTTTAGCTGGTCAAACAAGTCATCTATCCTAGGTAAAGGGTACTTATTCTTCACAGTCACATTATTCAGCTCTCTGTAATCAATACATAGCCTCAAGCTTCCATCCTTCTTTTTCACAAATAACACAGGTGCTCCCCAAGGTGATGCACTAGGCCTAATGAACCCCTTGTCTAACAACTCCTGTAATTGAGCCTTTAGCTCACTCATCTCAGCTGGTGCCATCCTATAAGGTGCTTTTGAGATAGGTGCAGCTCCTGGGACTAAATCAATGGTAAACTCAAGTTCCCTCTTAGGTGGCATTCCTGAAATCTCTTCTGGAAAAACATCTAAAAACTCATTCACAATGGGTACATCCTCCATCCGCCTACTCTCACTCATACTCAAATCTTGGACACAGCAAAAGTACAATGGACATCCCTTACTCACTAGCTTCTTGACCTTCAAAGCAGAAATAATCCCAAAACCCTTAGGCTTCCCTAAACGTCTATATGACACCGTCTTACCCAAAGGATCTCTCAACTGCACCCTCTGCATCTCACAGTCTATCTTGGCCTTGTATGAGCTCAGCCAATCCATCCCTAGAATTACATCCAAATCCCCTAGATTAAACTCAATAAGATTCGAAGGGAAGATAGCTTCTCCTATTTTCAAAGGCAAGCCTTTGAATACTCTATTACAATGGACAAGTTTGCCAGTAGGCAGACTAACCGACACATCAACATGACTGGACTCAGTTAAGTTTAATTTGCGCACAACAGAAGTAGAAATGAAAGAGTAAGCTGCTCCAGAGTCAAACAAAGTGTTGACAGAGGCAGAATGAATAGAAAAAGTACCAGTAACTACATCTGAGGACCTCTCAGCTTCTCCCTTGCTCATCACAGTCAAGCGTCCGGGAGTGTTGTTTCTTGCCTGGTAACCATTGTTGTTGTTGCCTGAGTTGTTGTTGCTGTTGCCAGATCTGTTGTTATTGTTGCTACCATTGCCGAACTTCCCATTCTGACCATTTCCAAACTTCCCATTCTGACCATTTCCCCTGTTCCCCTGGTTGTTGAAGTTGTTAGGCCTCTGTTGAGTGTTCCCACCATTCCCACCATTTCCCTGTTGTTTCTGTTTGGTGTAACACTCATATTCCCTGTGCCCCTTCTTGTTACAGAACCGACAAGTCACTAAATTCCCATCACAATCTCTCCCAGGGTGGTTTCTCCTACACCTCTTACAATGGTAGGTTCTCTCTCCATTGTTAACAGTAGAAGAGTTGCTAGCAGTTTGGTCACCTCTATCAAATGAGTTCCCATTCCTAGGCCTCTTATAGCTACTTTGGTGCTCTGGTCTCCCAAAGTCCTTCCTCTTCTCCCCGGCCTTGGCAGTCTCTCCCACACTCTTAGAATTTAAGTGGTACATGTGGGCAGCTCTTTCATATACCTTGTCTAGAGTTTTAAATACCTTCCCCGCTAGGTCTTTTTGCAGTTGGTTAGTTAACCCTTGCTCAAACCTCTGAGCCTTCAGCTCCTCAGTGGGTACTACTTCAGGGGCAAACCTAGCAAGTGCCATAAACTTATTATAATACTCGGAGATTGTCATCTGCCCCATTTCTAGGTTTATGAACTCTTGGGCTTTTTGTTTCTTTAGGAAAGGAGGGTAGAATTTGTCTCTTAAAGCGGTTTTGAATACCTCCCACCCAAAGTTAGGTTTGGCTTTCACTAGCTCACAGTTATCTCTCCACCAAACGTCAGCTTCGTCCTTAAGATACATGGCTGCCTGATCCACCTTCAAATTATCAGGGCAGTTCAGTGCCACAAACAATTTGTCAAACTCACGTATCCAGTTCTCTAAGAAGGTGGGGTCAGCACCTCCCTTGAACACTGGGGGTCTCACTTGTGCTAGCTTCTTGAACATTTCTGCCTGGGGGTCAAGTTGATCCCCTCGGTTTTGGTTCAGATTCTCTGCCAACATTCGGATGGCTTCAGCAAGGGCGGCGTTATTGGCCATGGTAGTTTTACGCCTGAAAATATAGGGACATCATACTCTAGTTCAAATACCATACGCATATACTCACAGAATCATCATAATAAATATCACATATATTGGTTCAAAAGGGCACCTTGCTTTGCACCCCTTTGTCCCAAGTAGAATCATACAAATATAAACACAATTCACACCCAAATTCAAGTAAAGTTAAGAAAAATAATCCCCATACCACGTCACTCTTACTAGCTTAATAATGACCAAAGGAAATATCTTAAAATCTTTATTTCACCAACTTTAACTTTCTTTGGCTCACAAATATTAGAAAAATGAAACTTCTAATATAAAATAATGACTTTATTATAACTTAAATAAAAGTATGAATCCCAAAGAACAATAACTCTATAGCTTTAGCTACTTATTTAAATTAATCATCTAAAGCATACTATAATAAAGTTCTAATAACTATTATTAATGGCAAGTTGCCTTATTCATGCTAACTCTACTCTAAAAAAAAAATATCTCAAGGTATCACATTGCTGTTCCTATCTTTCTTTTCATCATAGTTATTGACATCAAAATCGGGATCCTTTTCATCATCTGAATCTTCAATAGTTATGTACTTGTGAAGCGGATTAGGATTCCTAGTAGCTCTTTTTCCCGCATTTGGATCTTCCAGTGGTGGTTGTAGCCATTCAAGGTCATCCTCATCTGGAAAGTCAATAAGGGTATAGTCACGGAACATTCTTTTATAAGTGTTAATCTTATGCTTCTTATTTTTCGCAGTTTTAAACTCATGTATATATTGGTAGTCTTCCTCATCAGGATTATCTGGCGTCATAATCCTTTCGTACCTCTCTAAGGTATCTTCACTTCGCACATCATTCTCATCCTCAGACACAACAATAGGGTTGTTCCTAGTAGCATTATTCGTGCTTCCAGACGTGCTTACCGAGTCGCTCATCTCCTTTCTACGTCATCCCCACGCAACGAACATACAAAAGCATAACACAAGCACATCACAAAACACATCAATTAAGACATTAATTACTAAATGTTAGATAAATAAGAAAAATGACACTCCAAATGACAATAAAATGTAAAGATATGTATGGAATATGCATGCATTCCCTTCTTAAGTCTACCCAAAGCTCACCAAGTAGACGAAATAAACTTCAAAATCATTTTAGATAAAACATTTCAAACATACCAAGTTTCGAAAAATCACTTTAGCCTTTGAACTTAAATCCTCAATGTTAATTAGTTAGGCGCCTAAGACATGTTAAGCTAATTGGCTTTAGTGGTAATTAAATCTAAACCTAAGCTCCCAGATACCACTTTGTAACACCCCAATAATTCTCTCTTAAAAACCTGTGAGAAACCTGTAAATAACCTGAACAAATCCAAGAGAATTACTGGAGTGCTACCGCCACGTGTTCAAACGTTAAGGCTATCTCAGAAGTTAGCAGCGGAAAACCAAAACAGTTTAAATAAACCTTAAAGCAAAGTATTTAAATCAAAATAAGCATTACAAGTTGGAACCTTTAAGGCCCTTATTCAAAACCCAAAAGCAAAAGTAAGTAATTAAAATTCAGTGTTAAAACAAACTTAAACCAAAAGAAATAGTGTCAAATGAAATCGAGTTAAACAAAATCAAACTTGCAAGAAACGCGAAAATAAGCAACCAACTCTCTACTGATCAAGATCCCACAACCCTGATGAATGCTGCATGTGAGAGAACCTGTGGTTATTCTGCTCCCCAATATTACAAGTGTAAAAATTGGATCGTCACAGGGTCATTTGAAGGCGAAGGCCATGACCAAAGAAGGACACACACACAAAAGCACGCAATCAGCAAAGCTGAGTACATACAAGCTGCAAAGTAAAATAAGGAAGTACTTAACATGCTACTAATAATCAATCATACGCATAATCAGATCACAAACTCAACACACGACTCGATTATTTAATTTATTAAGACTCCACTAGCTAATAGTAGCTAACTCATTTCAATTTATTCTTTGGATTTAGCAATAGACAAGGTTGTCCAACCCATGTCCCATTTGGAACATCAATAAAGAAAAACCCCATGCCTCCTTTCGGAAACATCAATAAACATCCAACGACCACGGGCGCGACTCCGTGACCGTAGTTAGTATGAGATCTCACCTAACTCCTAGTTTTATAAAAAAAAGTATTTGAAATAAGAGACTCGTAGATCAGACGGCCTCAAGAAAAGTACACGGCTAATACCCCATGTACCCCAACCCCTGATTGTCATTACTCCAGAAGTGCACCAATCCAGAGTTTTATTGCTCATCCATCTTGCACTTTACGTGATTTACAAGTTTAGACTTGGTGATGACTCACATGCATAACAATTCAATCAATCCAATATCAATTCAATCAAGTAAAACAACTTTTCAATTTCAATTCTTGATTTGTTAGTGGCAAGCAACATTTATTATTTATTCCTTTACTACCTCGGTGTATAAACACCTTGAGTGCATAAGGCACCCCAAACTCTTAACCTTGTCTTATAAGACGTGAACCATTCCTTTACTCATCCTAATTCATTAAATCATGAATGAGTAATAATTGAATCATTTCACCAATCACATACCTTTGCCTCTAAGCATACCTTGCATAATTAGTACATAACCAATAATTGCAATAATAAATAATGCACATCAAATGAATTTCACAATGTATAACCAAACAATTTAACCCAGTCATCCCTAGACATGGTACTAAGTTCTCGATCCATCCTTAAACATGCACCTAAAAGCAAGGTTTTGTAACTTGTACGTACCTTGAGTAAACAATTCGATTGGCCACTTTAAAGACTAGAAATCACCTTCTACAAAGTCCTCTCCTAAACCAAATAATAAAGAATAAATCAATACCAAAGCAATTAAAATTACAGCAATACTAAAGTATTTAAAAACCTCTCAAACCATTAAAATAAAGTCCTTAAATTAATCCAATTAGTCAAAACTAATAGTACAACATCCCAACTACAAGTTTAGGTGTTAAAATCATGAAAATATAGTGTTTAATAATAAATTACAGCAACTTTAAAGTGGTAAAATAAATCTGAAAATTTGGTTTAAGCATATAAAATAATCCCATAAGCATAATTATTTGAAAAAGCCATCATATAGTAATTTAGAGTGTTAAAAACCCAAAAATACATCAATTCAACGCAATTAGAGGCTTCAAAATAGAAGATACAAAATCTGAAAATTTAATAATAATCAAAATAATTGAACTTAAACATAATTTACATATAATATAGTTAGATAACTTAATTAGTACGTTTTAAACCCTAAAACCATGAAAAATCAACATTTAAACCCTAAATTTATAATTAAACCAAATCTGAAAATTAATTTTAATTGTAAAATTGTGGGTTTTACAATTATGAAATCATAGTATTTCTAATTAACTTGCTTAACACGTTTTCAAGCCCTAAAACATGAAAAATCAATGTTTTAAGCCCTAAAATATACAAAATACATAATCTGAAATTTTATTTAATATTTTAGATATACAAAATCCATAAATTTATAATCTTTTATAATCTAAACATACTATCAAACCATAATAATAAGAATTCATAAACAAAATTTAATAAAGATCAAAACTTTAATTAAATAAAACAAGAATAAGAGAAGGAGAAATAAGGGAAGAAGAAGCAAACTGCAGGAGGGGCAGCAGGTGGCGGCTGGGCGGTGACAAGGTGGCTGGCGGCGGTGGTGGCTGGCGGCAGCAGCAGGGGTGGCTGGCGGCAGCAGGTTTTTTTTTTTTTTTTTTTTTTTTTTTTTTTTTTTTTTCTTCTCTTCGTGAAAGCAGTAGGAAGTAAGAGAGTGTTTTTTTTTTTTCTTTACGTGAGATTTGAGGGAGGAGAGTTATAAGGGTTTTTATTTTGGGCTTGTTAATTTCCTAATTAAATTAGGAGTGGTATTCCTAAATAGATTAGGATTATTGTAAATCAAAAATAAAAAAGCTACTTTATTTTAAAAACTTCCATAAAATAATTTATTTAATAAAATTACCATAAATATAATTATAAGAATAACATATAATTAAATTATAATTGAATTAAAATTTGGGGGATTACATTATGCAACTTATCGCGGGTCTCACCAAGGGTGAATATGACACCGTGGCAGCAATCGTCTCCCAGATCGAACCCACACCAAGCTTCAACAAGGCTCGTTCTATGTTTCTCTTAGAAGAAACACGACTTAAGAAGCAAGAAGAATCGGGTCAACATGCTCTTGTGGCCCAATCTTCTCAGGCTCAGCCCACGACGCAGACCAACCACCAGCAGGCGGCTGACCCTCGTGGCGGCGGTGGTGGTGATGGCCGGGGCCGGGGTCGGGAAGGCCGTGGTAAGGGACGAGGCAATAACAACAACGCTCCACAGCAACAGACTCAAGCTTCTGGGCCTCACTGGCAGGCCCAATCTCAGTAGGCCCCTCAGTGGGGTGGTCAGCCCAATTGGCAGCAGTTTCCCAACGGGCAGTGGGCTTCACCACCCTGCCCGTACCCCACTGGTCCGATCCAACAGCAGCAGCAGTTCCGTGGGTCCACTCCATCTCTCCTAGGCCCACGTCCACAACAACAACAGGCTTACTATGCTCAACCCGGATATGGACACCCCATGACTCCTACGGAATTGGGTTAAGCTTATAGCTCAATGAGTCTTCAACCTTCCGACAACGGATGGTACATGGACACGGGGGCCACTTTCCACATGACTCGTGATTCGGGTAACATATCTAAACTTTTTAATTTGAGCATTTCTCAATTTATTTATGTTGGTAATGGCAACCGTATTCCAAATAATGGCTATGGCAATTCTACTACCCCCACACCCCACCCTTCCTTCCATCTCAAAAATGTCCTTTATGTTCCTAGTATAATTAAAAATCTAATTTCTGTTAGAAAATTTGCTTGTGACAATTCTGTGTCTGTTGAGTTTGACCCACTCGGTTTTTCTGTGAAGGACCTTCATTCGGGGACAACTCTAGCGAGGTGCAATAGTGTGGGGGACCTTTATCCATTCTCACTTCCTTCCGCAACTCATGGCAATAATCATCTCTCTCTAGCTGCAATCTCTCCTTCAACTTGGCATCATAGACTTGGCCACCCCGGCGAATCTGTTTTTGACTTTCTTAGGAAAAATAATTTCATTCAATGTAATAAGAGAAATAGTTCTCATTTTTGCTATTCTTGTCCTTTGGGAAAACATGTACGGCTTCCTTTTAAGCCTTGTAATACTATTACCTTTTCACCGTTTGATATTGTTCATGCGGATTTATGGACATCTCCTATTGCTAGCAAATTGGGTCATAAATATTATTTAGTATTGCTTGATAATTTCTCTCATTTTACTTGGGTTTTCCCTCTCAAATATAAGTCTCAAGTCTATGATATTTTTCTTAATTTTAGAGCATATGTTAAAACTCAATTCGAAAGGGATATTAAAACCTTTCAATGTGATGATGGCCGTGAATTTGATCAATCCCCATTTCACAAGTTTTGTGCGACTAATGGCATGGTTTTTCGTTTTTCTTGCCCAAACACTTCTTCTCAAAATGGCAAAGCCGAAAGAATTATTCGCACCATTAACAATATGTCTCGTACTATCCTCTTCCATGCCTCTCTCCCCCCCTCTTTTTGGGTCTATTCTATCCATATGGTTGCATACATTCTCAATATCTTGCCTACTACAACCATACAAAACAAAACACCCACCGAAGTTCTATATCGTAGGACTCCCACCTATGATCATCTCCGAATCTTTGGTTGTCTTTGTTACCCAAACCTTAGTGCTACCGCCCCTCACAAACTTGCTCCTAGGTCTAAACCATGTGTGTTCTTGGGTTTTCTGTCCAACCATCGGGGTTATTTGTGTTACGATTTATCCACCAATAAAACTATCATTTCTCGACATGTGACCTTTGTTGAGGATATGTTTCCATTTGCTAACATTCAACAATTTAGGGAAATTGATTACGATTTTTTGGACTTCACTGATGACACAATCATTAACCCCATGCTCCTTCAACCCAATCAAATTGCTGGCCCATCTACCCCTCATGCCACGCCTCAAACACACGTGCCCAACCCAGCAGCTCCCCTCTTTCAAACGGACTCACAGTCCAGTTCGCGGGTGGGCCGCGGCTCTCCCTCTTCTCCCGCAGGCCCACCGCGGACCATTCTGTCCAACTCCCTCTCTTCACCTCTTAGCCCAGTCACTCCTTCTCATTCATCTCCAACAATTCAATTTGGGTCTTTACCCAATCCCAGCCCAGTTCCTGAACCTCAATCTCGGCTCAATCTCCAACCCACTCACTCTATGGCCATACGTGCCAAAAGTGGAATTTTCAAGCCAAATCCGAAATATCAAGCCAATATTACGGTTCCTGCTATTTCTCCTTTACCCAAAAATCCGAAATTAGCCAAGTTTGATCATAATTGGAATGTTGCCATGAATGAGGAATATAATGCTCTTATTAATCAGCATACTTGGGATCTTGTCCCAAGACCGGAAGGGGTGAATGTTATTCGTTGTATGTGGTTGTTTAAACACAAATACAGGGAAAATGATGATTTGGAGAGACACAAGGCAAGACTTGTTGTGAATGGCAAGTCTAAACAGGTTGGTGTTGACTGTGATGAGACTTTCAGTCCTGTGGTGAAACCGGATACTATTCGGACAATTTTGAGCATTGCTATGGGTAGAAACTGGCCCATTCATCAGTTAGATGTCAAAAATGCATTTCTTCATGGTGATCTCAAAGAAACGGTTTATATGCATCAACCACCGGGATTTGTTAACCCCGATGCACCTACTCATGTTTTCCGTCTTAACAGGTCTCTTTATGGTCTCAAGCAAGCCCCCCGGGCTTGGTATTAACGGTTTGCTAATTATCTTTTGCAGATTGGTTTTGTGTGCAGCAAAAGTGATAATTCCCTATTTATTTTGCGACATGGTGCTAATGTTGCATATCTCTTACTCTATGTTGATGACATTGTCCTCACAACTTCCACTGAATAGCTCAAGTGTGATATTATTGCTCGTCTCAAGTCCGAATTCTCCATGACTGACTTGGGAAAATTGAGTTATTTTTTGGGAATTTCTGTAACACGAACAAAGGACTCTATGATTCTTTGTCAGAGTAAGTATGCAGAGGAAATTATTCACAGGGCAAAGATGGATAGTTGCAAACCAGTTGTCACACCTGTCGACACTAAGTCGAAGCTCGGAGCTCACGATGGTGAGCTAATAAAGGATCCCTCTCTCTACAGGAGTCTTGCAGGTGCACTTCAGTACCTAACCTTTACTAGACCTGACATTGCTTATGCTGTTCAGCAGATCTGTTTATTCATGCATGCTCCTAGGGAACCTCACTTTAACGCTCTTAAGCGTATTATTAGATATATCAAAGGCACTTATGATCATGGACTACATCTGTACCGTTCTGCACCGACAAGACTGATTTCGTACACAGATGCCGATTGGGGCGGGTGCCCGGACACTCGTCGCTCCACTTCTGGGTATTGTGTTTATTTGGGTGATAATCTTGTCTCGTGGTCTGCAAAACGACAGGCTACATTGTCCAAATCTAGTGCCGAAGCAGAATATAGAGGCGTCGCTAATGTTGTTTCTGAGTTATGTTGGCTCCGGAATCTTCTTCTTGAGTTACATTGCCCTGTTCGACGGGAATCCTTAGTCTATTGTGATAATATCTCTGCAGTTTATCTTTCCTCTAATCCGGTATAGCATCAACGTACCAAACACATTGAGATGGACATACATTTTGTACGTGACAAGGCCGCCTTGGGTGAGATTAAGGTCTTACATGTTCCATCTTCATATCAGTATGCAGACATTTTCACAAAAGGATTGCCTCGCCAATTGTTTTTGGATTTCAGAGACAGTCTCAGCGTTCGACCTCCTCCCGCTTCGACTGCGGGGGCGTGTTAGATAATAGGTTAATATTCTGTAAAGATATATCTTGTGTAATTAGGTTTCTCATGACTAGGTTGTAAATCCTATATATATTGAATTAATGAGAATGCCTCCGGTAAGGAGAATTACACTATTCTACACAAACATTACATATTATTCGGAACTTTGGGTATAATTTGTGAGATACGAGTATAAAATATTCCTCCTCACGGGTGAATTGTCCGTAACAATAACACAGATCATAACTCAACCCAAGTTGGGCTTCTTAACTACCATGTAGAGAAAAATACTCTATTATGGTCTTCTATTTCACTGGGTCGGTCATATATACAAAGCTAATTACAAGAATGTCCGGCTTAGACATAACAGGCTAACTAGACTTATAGCAGCCCATATTATATAAATAAGGCTAAATAAATAAAATAATACGGAGTACTACTAATCCTAATACGTAGTACAACTGGTTGGGGATTTACCAAAAAAAACCTTGAGTTCATTATGATTTTGTAGGAGACTAGGAGATTGACATAATATGAAGCCACATATACAGCTTGTGATTTACTACATATGTATACATACCAAAAAAAAAAGTACTACATATGCTTGTGATTGTAATTCGTACAACATATATAAGCCCATTGGCAATTGACTCATTTAACATATAATCCATACTTCATATGCTTTTATATGTACTAATCAAACCTAATTTATACTAATACTGATTGAATTGTTCTTTACTATAATCGAATTTGACTCTTTTAATTAGAACAAATTGTCGATTTAAATATATTTAACCATCCATGTGATGATTTGAACAGAATAAGGTCCTAGAAAATCTATCTCTTCCATTCGTAATGCCTTATGACTCATTTGGACCTAGCAACAAAATGATGTATTTATACAATTATGCTTATTTATGCTTATACGAATGACAATAATAACTCCATTTATATTCTTACTATTTCCTGACTTTTTTTTTCTTTGGCTTTTATCTAGTAAAGAATAAAGATGAATTATTATAATAATTTTTTTGTATAAAGAGACGACAAATTATATGTTAACACGGTGATTGACCAATTCGGCAAGAATTATTCTCAATCAATCGCATGAATACAGCTCATTAACTTCTCAGGAATCGTTATTTTACATATTTCTTGATATTGATTTCTATTTTCTAACCTACAATTTGATGGATTATATAAATATCAAATTAATATTTATACGATAAGTTGCCGGTTTTTTTCGTGGACATGGTAACAAAGGGAAGAAAAATAATAATTCATGGACCTCTTCTACAGTTTTCAATAATATAATTATAGTTTATGAGCTCAACAAAAATCATATAAATTCGAATTCAAAAGTAACTTATTGTTACAAGCTTTCCTAGCTAGCAAATGCTAATTACTTGTAACTTCATTCAAGTTAAGGCTATTTTAAACTACATGGCTCCATTTGCTAGTCTTTGCATGTTCTTGCTTCTATTATCCTTCACCACCACAACTCACGCTCAACGCGGGTTATCTACCACCTTTTACGATTCAAGATGCCCTAATTTTAATACTATCGTTCGATCAGTCACTAGAAATGCTATTGCCAATAATCAACGCATGGGTGCTTTCTTGCTTCGCCTTCATTTCCATGACTGCTTTGTTGGTGTAAGTATCTAATAGATTATATGTATTGTATGATCATTTGGAATTTTTTTTAGCATTATCACTTCCAATAATAAAGTTGTACATCTTTACAAAAAAAAAAAAAAAAAAAAAAAAAATGTAACATGTTGTGATTCACGTTTAAATACAGGGATGTGATGCATCAGTATTAGTGGATATCCGAGGTGGTGAAAAACAATCCGTTCACAACGTAGGCTCTTTGCGAGGATTTGATGTGATAGACTCCATCAAACAACAAGTTGAGGCTACTTGTCCCGGTGTAGTATCTTGCTCAGATATTGTGGCACTTGCTGCTAAAGAGTCTGTTGTTGCGGTAAGCTACTAATTAATATTTTATCTAACACGCTCAATAAAATTAAAAAAAAAAAAAATTTAAATTAAAGGACGATTATTTTTCCTAAATTTGCTGAAGATATAGTATATTGACATTGCCCACCATATGAGAAACCATGTATGTTATATACTACCTCCATTACATATTAGTTGCAACTTTGGAATATTTTACGCCTTACAAATAATACCCAAAGTTGCAACTAATATATAACGGAGGTAGTAATATAATGATGCAATAATTGAAAATTAATAATATATGATCTAACTAATTGTATATGTTAGCTAATATATAGTAATTGTTTATTGGAATGTATAGCTTGGAGGTCCAAGCTGGAATCTTGAATTCGGAAGAAGAGACTCAACTTCAACACCAAGAGCAGGTGCAGCTGATAATAATCTTCCCTTTGGATCCGATAATGTCCGTGACCTCGTCTCCTTGTTCTCTCGCAAAGGTTTCTCTGTTCGAGAGATCGTTGCTCTTTCAGGTTTTTTTTTTCTTCTTAACCCCATCAATTCTCTAATGATAATTGGATTTTTTTTTTCTTGCGAAGATAGATATACAATATGTTTGCATTTTCATATTGGTTGTAATAAATTAAATGGTTGTACAATAATTAATCTAGCTAGCTAATACGTAACAACATTATTATATGACATAAAAGAACAAAATTCAACGGTCTGACTTCTTTAATTAGATCAAATCTCAACTCTAAAATTTTATCCTAAATAGAAAAATTAATATTATTAGTCCACTCTTAGAAATAGTCTTCCTCCGTTACGGATGCATGGTTATAATATTAGTAGTAGTTTTTATCCCATAGCAACATTTTGTTTTATATAAGCGAAAATTGGAAACTATGTGCTTAAGTTTAGCTTATATAGTATGTACAAACCCCGTTACATATTATGTGCAACTTTTGTGTATTATTTGTAAGAAACCAATAATTCAAAAGTTGCACGTAATATGTAACGGAGGTAGTAATAAAGTTAGATTATTTCGTATAATATTGACTATTACGATACAATCCTATTATAAAACATTACATTTTTATATTACTTTCAAATTAATCTATATATAGTTAGCTAATAAACAAATTCTGTTTTTGTGTAGGTGCTCACACATTAGGGCAAGCTAGGTGCCTAAGGTTCCGTGATCGAGCCTACAACGAACGAAACATACTTCCAGCTTATGCACGATTCTTGCAAAATATATGCCCTCGAAATGGCGGTGACAACAACCTTGGTCCTTTGGATGTTCGTAGTCCGAACGCCTTTAACAATGACTACTTTGTGGGTTTAACCAATTTTGAAGGTCTACTTCACTCAGACCAAGTACTATTCACTGGACGTGGAGGCCAAACTGATCGTACGGTTCGACTCTATGCGAATAACGAGGGAGCTTTCTTCAATGATTTTGCAGCTGCAATGTTGAAGATGAGTAGGCTTGGTGTTCAAACTGGCAATCGCGGAACAATCAAACGTAACTGTAGGGCTCTACGTTAAGGATTCACTACTATTTTATCGTGAAAAAGTGTGGTAATAATATTATTATGAATAAATAAATAAATAAAGAAGTTTATATGCACAAATTAATTTGCAAATTAGGGTAAGAAAATAAACGAGTGAAATCAAAATTGTATAAAATTTGTCGTTGATGGACGGTAACAAACTTTTGATGTGCTACGGTTTAATTATTTTGATTTATTTTGTTAGTTATTGATATACAATTTATACATACACTGCTTTTGTTCTTTTATGTTCTACTCAACATTTATTATTGTATTCAGTTGCAAATCACGGGTCTGCTAGGCCGCTCTCGCAATCAAAAGAAGAAGAGTCCATTTTACAAGTCCCAAAACGTCACAATCCAAAATCATTTAAATGGTGATAAGAGTAGCCTCTTAGGCTTAAAAAGTGATGAACTATCACTTAGCTTATTTTTTCAATGTGGGATCTTATATCATTGTATTTTATGGGAAGCTTATACTTCAAGTCTTCAACAAATATGGATAAGAAAAGGCTAGACATGGTTATTGAGCGGGTCAGGTCAGGGTCGGTGTAGGTCGATTGCGGATTAGGTATAGGTTGATAGTCGGGCCAATGCGGGTCACGGATCAATACTGGGTCGATAATGGACGGGCCAATAAAATATCAATTAAAATAAATATTGAACAAAGCCATTATTAAGTATATATGAAGATACAAATTTTTTATCCAAACCATGTAATTATTTTTACATTATCTGTTTTGTTTGTTTATTAAATAATTGGAAAAGTATTTTGGCCCTGCATTGACCCTGCTGAATGAGGACCATGTCCGCTAAAGACCCTGTTCATTAAAAACCCTTTAATCTTGGCCCTGACCCTACTATATATCATTGAGCTACCCTACCCAATAACCAGCCCTAGGGAAGACATAAGTGACAGATGAAAGATGGATTAATTAAATAATGAGTTGAGATTAACGGACGTACAGTTTAATATCCAATGAATTAAATTTGATATTTAATTGTTCATTAGTCTTATTTGAATCCTTTTACTTATTTGATATACGAAATAGAAATCTTAAGTTTATGGAATAAGTTGGTAGTAGGATATTTAGACTTGAGCCACAAAAAAAAAAAAAAAAAAAAAAAAAAAAAAAAAAAAAAAAAAATTCATGAAATTGTATTATTTTACCACCAAAACTTTTAAAAGTTTTATTTATCTTCACCATCTGCCGTCAAAAGAATCGTTAAATCTAACAGTTTAAAAAAATATTTCTTCGCTTTTTGTGCCAAAAAATTGCTCTTTAGAGGTTATGATAGACATTTTGCCTTGTCGGTCCAGTTTGAGATCAAAATTTTAAAAAAAAAAATGAATTTTGACCTCAATAAATATGACCCAAAGGGCCAAATAGCCCCCAAAACCATTAAATAGCTTTTTCTAGGCACAAAAATTATTTTTTTAATAGTTTTGTTTGATTTAATGATAATTTTTATGGTAAATAACAATTTCGTATTTATTTTGAGTGGTAAAAATCAAAATGTCCTTGTTAATATTTGGACATTAAATTTAGGATTAAGCGTAGTATATATTAAGACTTTTTTTTTTTTTTTTTTTTTGAAAGGTAGTATTTTTTTTTGGTGAAATTTTTGAAAGGTAGTATGTAGTAAGTACATTAACACTTAATAATACCTGTCAAAAAAAAAAAAAAAAAAAAAAAAGAAGAGAGACTTAATAATTAGCTTTAGTTCTAAAACAATTGTTGCTTTGAACTGAACTGAATAGAGCTAAAATGTATATTTTATGAGAGAAAGAAATTAGGAACAGAAATGAACTGATATTAAGCTAAAGTGAACAGACCCTTACTAGGTTAAATCAAATACGTAAAGTTAAAATCCCTAACTTATAACTTATAAAAAGTGGGAAAATACTCTTATGAATAGTGTTAGGACATTTTTAACCCTGAAAATGTTTAATTACCTTTATACCCCCATTAATGTTGTATGAGTAGTTTATGAATAATCAATGTATTTATTTTATTGCTAATTTGTCATTATTGATCAATTTCACAACATGGGTTTTATCATTAATTTAATTGCTCACTTGTCAGTATAATCAATTTAGGATTGCTTTAATTATTCTAACCTTCATAAGTATTTTTTTTTTAAAAAAAAACCTAACCTTCATAAGTATGATTATGAGAGGCTTTGATTTTACATTCTTTCCTATATGAAGCACAAGGAACTATGGAAGCAAGCATTTGTCCAATATAGTGCAAAAGCAACTGTGTTGAAACTGAAATTGATATATGAGAAATCAGGTTCAAGTGTGGGTTGGTAAATCGGTTATATTTCAAACAGAAAGAGAAAACCGATGTCCATGATTTTGATATAAGTTTACAAGGGTATTGGTTCATTTAAAAAAAGTTCATGAAAGTGAAATCCGAAAGATCATATGAATAGTTCTTAAAAAAAAAAATAAAAAAAATAAAAAATAAAAAAAATAGAAGCTAAGACAAAGGTTGGTCAAATACAATAACCAGAAAGTTATTCAAGAGATTGCGGTATTAATGCCATTGAGATAGTTTAGTTAGTTTGGTGACTCTTACGGTCCAAGCAATAATTGCCCAAGTTTTTACTCATTTGAACTGAAGACTAGCTTGGTAGAAATTTGAATTGGGAATGAACTTGATTGACAATTTCACACAGTCAATCACTCAACATCTACTGTTATTAATCCTTGGACCTTATTTCTCCACTTAACTTAGGGTCTGTTCTCATTGACTGAACTGAGTTGAACTGAATTGAACGAGAGTTTTGATTAGTTCAAGACTTCAATCTTTATCCAGGGCTCTTGGAGCCTTCTGATCTTGCTACCGACTTAGGACACACTATGTTCGTTGATTATGAAAGAATTAAGATATGTGAACTGAACTAAACTGAACTTATTAGAGCTGAACTAAACTGAACTGAAATGAATATTTTATGATAGAAGGAAATTAGGAGCTGAATGAACTGAATTGAACTGAACTTATTAGAGCTGAACTGTATTGAACTGAAAATAATCGTATGAGAACAGACCTTTAGTTTTTGAGGTTACTTGGTCCATTTTGTCCACTGCATTTTTTACCGATTCAAGAAAATAACTTCATTATTTTTGTAACTTAAACAAAATAAATTAATGACTTATAATATTAATTTACTCTGTAAAATAAATTATTTACAAGGCAATCATTGTTAAATGACATTTACTGTAATTATTACGATCATAACTTTAACCGATTAAAACTTAAAGTGAGGTGTATTGGTATCTTATATGAATACAAGAAAAATATAGACATGTGATGTCCTGCTAATTGAACCATTTCAATCTGTACTTTAAATATAGCAAACATTTCCATGTCTAGAACTCAATACTTTATACAACTCCTTCACTAATTCTAGAGTAATTTGCTAAAGTTTTGAGCATTGCTAAGATACATGACATTCAACATATTAATCGCATATGTACAAATAGTTATAATAAAATATATGCAAACATGCATAAGGTATTAAGACTAACTGCAATAACTCAACTTGAAACACTACCTATACCGCGCGCATTGCGCACGTAGGATCCCCTAGTTTAGATAAAAGACATAAGCTTAAGACAAAATCCGTTTGCAAAAACTACATTAATTATTTACTATGAGTACATGTCAACTTCGAGTTTTGCTCCCACACAAAGTCACAATAAGTTATTAATCTCAACTTGTGAAATGTACTACGGACTACGTATTGTTAACTTGGCACTTAAGTAACTAAAGTTAACCAACGTCGACTTGTTATTTATCAATTGAATTCTTGTTTAGTTTGATTAGCAGACTTTTCAACAATTAGAAATAGTCATTTATGTGATATCATCCTTTATTAGTTGCATGCTAGCTTCAAGTACTTTATACTTGTAGTCTTCATCATAAACACGTAGGCATGACTGTTTAATTACACATACTGTTATAAAGGAATTTTTTGATTGCTTATAGCAACTAACACATATATAAAGATTTAGTGTTTTCTTTCCCGTCAAAAAAAAAAAAAAAAAAAGATTTAGTGTTTTCTTCATTTATTTTTATTATTATTATTTTTTTTGCTATAAATTAATCTAAACTAATAAATTATATAAATTGATCTTTGATTTCTACCATGAATTTAAGCAAATAATTTTTAAATGTATAGTAAATATATACATACTCTATCACAAATATTTTAGTAAAACAATATTCCCTTGTTAAAATGGAGGTTCAAGAACTTTTTTTTCTTTTTTTTTTTGAGAGAAAGGTTCAAGAATTTTAATGTATAGTAAATATAGCATTTGTCTTAATTAGTGACCCAATTCATATATATTGAAATAAATATTTTATTAGATAGTAACTAGTATACACCTTTTTTGAAGATTGGAATTACAAATTTACAATCATATAATTGATGTTACATGTATTCTTTTATATTTAGCACATGCATCACATACGTTCAAATGCTCGAATAATTATATACAAAAGCTTGAACATCCATCAATAGAAAGCTTCAAGCTTTTGGGGCATTGACTTTCCTACAGTTAGTCCTAACCTCTCTTTTCGTGCCGTAAATTAGCAATCAACACTACAAGAAAAAAGCAAATTAGCGACGGCCTAAGTAGTCGCAAATCTGTTGCAAAAATGGATTTGCGACGGATTTGCAACTACTTTGGTTAGTCCCTAAAGACCTCATCGCAAATTCATTTTTGCGACTAATTTTTGGATAGTTCCAAATTTAGCGACGGATTCGCAACAACTTTGCAACTACCATTTAGCAACTACCTTTACAATTTTTGCAACTAAACCAATGTCCATCGTAAAATATTTGCAACGGATTAGCGACTACGCAGGCTAATATTTTGAGACTAGGGAGATTAATGGTTTGTGACGAATCAGCGACTACCAGACCAAAGTTTTGCGACTGCGGAGACTAATTTAATTTGCGACGGATTAGCAACTACGAGACTAATTTTTTTTGCGACGGATTAGAGACAACTGAGAATTATTATTTTGCAACTAACCATTCAGTCTCTAAAACAAAAATGCAGTCTCTAAATTTTTGTGACTGACTATAATATTTGGAGACCATAATTTCATGATGGCCAATATGAGTGAAAAAAAAAGTTATCAAGCATAAATAAAAATAAACAATGCCAATTTTATTCAAGTATCCAAAATATCATCAACTTTGCATCAATGTATTAAAAAACAATATTTTAAACCATATGACTAATTGCTTCAAAATCACCTCCCATATTAAGGAAGCTACTTCTAATAAGAACCTATAGAAGATATACAAATATGCCTGCAAATATTAAAGATCATCTGTTCACAAAATTACCACCAAGAAAATAAAAATCACTTAGTCGCATCACGAGAGCGGGTGACAGTAGACAAAGGAGGCTTAGTAGGACATTAATGTTGAGCAAGTGTTGTCATATCCTTCAATGTTTAATGCGTAGCCATTTTTCCCTTCTTCCATGTTGCCTTTTCTATCTCATGATTTACAACAATTTCCTTGGCATATTTTAATCTTTCCGCTGCCCTTTTTTGGCTTTCAATCTTCTGCCTGTCACGTTTTTCTTTCGCCATCTTCTTTAATCCTTCAATTTAAGAGCTTAGTTGAAAATTCAATGCATGGAAGGAGTGGAAGATGATGTAATTGGGTGAGAAGTAGGGTCGTTCTTGAAGTATATTTGTGAAACACTCCCTAAACTGAAAACTTTTCATTTTTTTTGCCCACCTACAACCTCTAAGTGGACTTTGTCGGAGAGCTCCTTTGTTCTTATATTACTCAAGTAAATCCATATATTCTCCCTGCATTAAGATATGTGTTAGTAACTATGGTGTTCTCAGTTGTTACAACTTAAAAGACTTAAAACATAAAAAAACAAATGAAATACTCATGATAATATTAATGTTGTTAACAATTATTAGTAAAGTTTTCGACAGAGTCTCATTTTGTAATTTGAACAATCTCCTCCAATAGGGTATGGCTTCAAAACCTGCTTCAATTTACATCATGTCATACTACGTTATTCTCATCCTCCAACTCAATCACACATGAAAACAAATAAACAACCTATAATGATTTGAGTTTTAATTAAAGAGTAGTGAGCTAAACTCACCCTAGCGCTTAATGGTAAATTTGGAAAAAGAAAACAAGGGACTTGCTAAAAAGGTAAGGGACGGAATGAGGGGGTAAGAAATAATGTCATCCTAATAAAGGATAGTGACTAGAGAATATTTTATGATAGTTGCTAAACTGAAAAAATCATGTTAAGAAAATGCTCCCATCATTTTTCTTTATTAATTAACATGTAAGCTAACTAATTAATGCAAACAAGGTTCCTTAAAAATCAAAGAAAAAAGTTTAAAGATAAGTGTATGATATCCACGATTTGCATTAGCTTATAGTGAAACAAGTAGAATAAAACTATGCTAGATTGCTACAACTCAATGTTTTTACCAAAACAGAGAACAAAATTTCAGACTAGATGAAACTACATACATCAAAATATGCAACTACATATGAGATATATAAGTGAAGTTAATTAGATTATGTAGCTTAAAAGTAGATTATATTGCTTAAATCCTTATAAGGTTCACATTTTTAGAGTTCTATAAAATAATACCAGCAACAAAAGATAAGCCATAAATTCCAGGGGCTTCATATACAAGGATATATGTAAAAGTCAGGTGGGTCAGATTGCAAGAATAAACTACACCAATTGGATTCGAACTTTGAGGCAATTCTTGTTGCTGTAGTTAGAATAGGATATCTAGTGTTAAGGAAAAATATCAGAAAAATTAACTAAAATTTTTTTTTAGGGTTTTAAGTTAGTTTTGTCAAGTAGTACAGCTGGAAAATGTGATAAGCATGTTCTGCTAGCAAGGGCTGTTTTCCTTGAAATTTTATGCAATTTCTTAGCTTTGTTTCATACGTGTTGCTCACATGGCTGTAGCCTATTTAAAGGTCTAAATTCATCAATAATATTTAGTTTTTTAGTCATCTAAAACCCCCATCCCAACAAATAAGCCTTAGACCTTGGATATAAGTTTATAAGACACCTTAATTGAATTATAAGCACAGATTTTGTACAGGTATATTATAGTTGCTTACAATTCAATGTGAATCACTACAAAAGACTTTAAAACATCAAACCAAAAAGATTCTAACAGTATAAAATATCAAACGATATTACCCATATAACATCAAGGTAATTAAAGCATCAAAAATCAAAAGCCTAAAACTAAAAGATATAAAATTAAAAAAAATAAAAAAAACTTGCAACATATATAGAACTATAGAAGCAGGTGATATATTATTAAGCACTCATTATAGACAGCCAAATACATTAATCAGTGGCTCATATAAATTGTTAAACAAGCAGTATACATACCTAATTCGTTTCTTTTTCTCGACCTCTTTCTTTTTGACAGGGAGTTCTTCAAGTGTTGCTCATATACAGACAACAAATATTGTAATTATAGCTTCAATTATAGATTAAATTAAGAAAAAAGCATATTGATTAATTAGGCAAAATAGATTCGAAATTGACGAAATAATTAAACATATAGTAATAAGAAATTGACAAAACCCAAAACATTACTAAATCGTAGGGATTATAGCTGGAATAATCAGACTTGGGATCTTTACATTGAAAATAATTAAGGCTTTTTGTATAATCAATCATTTTTGAATCGTTTTACATTGATTGACTTCAATGATAACCATAAAATTCGCAATTGGCAGCCAGATTAAAATCAATTTAATCAACTTGCAATTCACAATTTACTATGGAAACTAGAGTATAATCAATTCAATAAATTTGTAACTCAAATTCAATCAATAATCAGGTCAACATCAATTTCGCAATTCGCAATGGAAACCATATTAAAATAAAAAACTGGACAAAAAACTCAATGCTAACCCTAAGATTCGCAATTGGCAAGTTGCAGTAAGTGAAAGATGAAATGAAGGGTAGGAAGGGGAAGAATGCATAACTTACCTAGGTGGAGATGTGGTGGCGCAGCGGCGGCAGGTGAAGACGACGACGAGGGGTTCGATCTGAAGTTAAGAACTTGGCCTTTTTTTTCTTTGAGAAAGAAGACTATGTACTGTTCGTCTGTTCGTATAATGAATGAAGGAATAAGGAGTGAAATTCTTGTTTTTTTTTTTTGCGGCAACAACTTATTATACCAAGAGTTTTTTATTTTTATTTTTTATAAATAAATTTCAAAATAATTGTAGCAACTACCGGATTACGTGTTAGTTGCAATAGTAGTCGCAATTTTTTTTAAAAAAATGGTTTAAAAATTATTAAGCCTAGCAACTACACTTTAGTCGCAAAAAATTATAAGGATGCCACAGATTAGTGACTGCATAGCAACTATTACAAAATCAGTTGTAAAATTTGCGACTACTTGCCTTTTTTAGTCGCAAAAATTATTTTTCCGATTGATTATTATGGTAGTCGCAAAAATTAGTTGCTAATTAGCGACCGCATAACAACTTCCTCGAAATCAGTTGCAAAATTTGTGACTACTCGTCTTTTTCAGTCGCAAAAATTATTTTTACGACTAATTATTATGGTAGTCGCAAAGATCAGTTGCTAATTCCCCTTTTTCTTGTAGTGCAAATTTCCGATGGTTAGTCTATAATTTTCCTAATGTCTAGAAATTTACTCTCCTAAGTGACTAGTTTGTGTTAGTGGCTTAGAGTCATATATTAGTTGTGGGTTTAGTAAGTTATGTTATCACCTGACCTGATCATGTTCCTTACTTTTAGCTTAATTTTGCACTTTATATGTTGCAAAATGATAAGCTCTCATACTTGTATATATGTTGCAAATTTTTATTTATTTATTTAATTTTTTTTTTCTCAACAAATAGAGTGGTAATATCCCTTGTTTGGGTGGAAGTCGAGTTCAAGAAAGATAATGCCTTAAATATAGGGAAGGTCTACTGTGTCATTTTTCAAAAAATGACACCAAAACATGATGATTTGTCATGTTATGATTGGTTAAATTTTGATTTATTATAAAAAGCCTAAATTGTAATGCCTTTTTTAAAGATTGACATTGTAGAATTTTCATTTAAATGTATAGTAAATATAGCAACTGTATATAGTAAAACTTATTAGTCCATAACCATATTGAAATCGAGTATTTTATTAGAGATAGTAACTTGTGTACACCTTTTTCCTTGATTGGAATTACAATCATACAATTGAACTTCCTACAATTAGTTCTTTGTAACAAGCTCACACACGTTCATCTATAACAAGCTCCAAAATTTTGGAGCATTGACCTTCCTACAGTTAGTTCTAACCTCTCCTTTGTTGCCGGTAAGAACACCAGTTTGTCCAAACTTTGTTATTGCCGTAACATATTGCTTGAAAAAAAAATCCTGATTTGAACTATAATTCGCGACTATGGCATCTGTGATTCCTCCCTTTCCAGTGTATAGTTCTTGATCTATGCCAAGAAGACCTTTTTGTTGCATCAAGTTTTTGAAGTATGCATTGTCAAACACGTATGGAGTCGTGGTGTCGATTGGTATACGTTCGCTATCGTTTCCTACCTTGGGGCAATGTGCTTGCATCGCCTTTGCGAAGGCTGGATCTATGTTCTTATCGTTATAGATATGCTTTCGGAAGGTTAAGCATCTTGCCCTACCAAATGTGTGAGAACCTGTACTCAAGAAACAACATTAGTCAAATTATGTGCATGATTAAAGAAATTGCCTCCTTTGTGTATATTAGAAGGGAAATTACCTATCAAAGCCACAAATTCTTCTGTTGTATAGCCTTTTTGTTTAAAGGCCATAATTAGAGCTTGTAATTTCACATCAAAAAGAGCACCTAAGGTATCAGTCAAAAATTTATGTGGTTGAGTTGAATCTCTTCTTCCTAATGGTAATGGCCATGCTGGTCCACCAAGCTAGAAAATTCATGATCAATAAGAAATAAATGAATTAAAGAGAAAATTCATCATAGTACCTTAATAATATTTATCAATAAATTAACAAATAAATTGATGATCAAGGTGCAACATAAAAATTTTAAGATAATCACACTGTGACAACAGAGTCTCGAGCAGCTGCTGCTAAGATATCAGCACATGATACAACACCAGGACATGCTTTTTCTAGTCGAGCTTTGATCCTATCAATGACATCGTATCCCCAATTTGAATTTACATTTACTAAGGAAGACTTCTCCCCGGGTTTCATTGGCATGTCGTCGAGTAATATTGATCCATCACATCCCTAATTATACATTAGACAAATATATTAGCTACAATTTTTTTTCATATATATATATATATATGTATATATATATATATATATGTATATATATATATATATATATGTATATATATATATATATATGTATATATATGTATGTATGTATGTATATGTATATGTATAGGAGGCTCTCGTGAGAATTTTTCTTATGTGAGAACACTCTTTATGTTCTAAATTTTTACTCGAATGTTATAAACTTTTCCTTAGGTGTTCTAAATCAAATCAAATATTCTAATTTAGTACTCACATGTTTTGAACCATAAATTAGTTAAGTTAGATGTCATAAATCTTAAATAACTTGTTCCAAAATTTTAACTTATATGTTCTAAATTTTAAAACGTGTGTTCTAAGAATTTTAATTATATGTTCTAGATTTTAAGGCGTATGTTCAATTTTTTACTCGTATGTTCTAAATTCTTTACTCACACTTTCTATATTCTATATAAGTTTGTTCTAAATTTTTTTCACATGTTCATAATCTTAAATCTGATATACTAAATTTTACTCATATGTTTAAAATTTCATAAAGCAAATTTTATAAATTTTTAATCACTTGTTCTAATTA
The DNA here is from genome assembly GCF_948465745.1 of Chenopodium album. Lineage (NCBI taxonomy): Eukaryota > Viridiplantae > Streptophyta > Magnoliopsida > Caryophyllales > Amaranthaceae > Chenopodium > Chenopodium album. Next base: position 35,603,762 of record NC_137859.1, on the reverse strand, counting down.
TTAAATCAGATGTTCTAAACATATTACTCATATTGTTTCAAAAAAAAAAAACATATTACTCATACAAATGTTCTAAATTATTACTCATATATTCAAAATTTTAATTTGAGTCACATGTTCTAAATTTTAACTTGCATGTTCTTAATTTATACTCACACGTTCTAAATTTTAGATCAGTTCTCATATAAGTATGAATTCTCACATATGGACCTATTCTCACCGGATCCCTCCCCCTATATATATATATATATATATATATATATATATATATATATATATATATATATATATATATATATATATAAACTTGCTTTAAGTTGGCTCCAATAATAATAATAATTTTACCATTTATTTAACAATATGAAGATTTGATGAAAGGAAAAAAAGGATTTAATCAAAGCTTACATATATCAGATTGAAATTTCACAATATTTCATTCCCCAAAACTTGACAAAAATGACCCTCCCTCTCATGTGTCCATGGAGAAGAGAACATGGAAGATTATATAATTACATTCGAATGTATAATAGATTTTATTTTAATTTATGGTTAGAATTCTAGCTCTAATAAAAGTAATGGGGAGAATATTGACATGAATTAATAGTGCATGAGAAAATCAATTAATTGTTGTTTTATTGTGATCCCTAGCTAAATGATTTAAATTGTGCACACGTTATATATGTACGAACAAAAATTTAAACACTAAAGCCTAAGATATTAGACTTACACCAACTCCACAATCCTTGAAATGAAGATGAAGAAGAGATCCACCCATGCCAGGTTCTTTCTTTAACGTTTGCCTAATTTCATCTTCAATTATGCTTTTAGCTTGGGGGCATGATTTTGCATAGTAATTCTCGGATAATTGAGCGAATGTCGATCCGAAAACTACAAAGATCAAGCACAATTGAAGCAAGGAGGAGGAAGCCATGGAAGATATTTAAATAGACTAAAGAATATACATAAAATATTAGGAAATATAAGAAAAAAAAAGTGTTAAGTTACTATCTCAAATTATTATGTTTTATGGATCTATTGTCTTTTCTTTTAATTTATAGTGTTTGAAATTTATCTACACACTCTATTTTTAATGACCATGCTTGTAAATTGCAATGCAAATCCCTTATTTAGCATATATCTAATTATGAACTTGTCAAATTTATTCAACATTTTAGCTTGGTTAATTGGTTTATTTGATCTTGGTTTATTTCAATTTTTGAACATTATAAACATTTAGCGTTTGTGTGGTTGCTTATGCATTAGGGTGTAACGGAAGTATAAAACCACGCATGATGTGTATTGGTGAATATTGCTTTTTTCTTTTTGTTAGGTGCAATTTTACTATGATTTTCTATAAATTTAGTATTAGCGAACAAATCTACCAAATATACCCCAACATTACATTCAAATTTTGTGTTGTTGTTTTACTGGTTAAGCCTTAAAATAATCCATGGAGATTCTATAAAAGGCATTTAGCAATTGTATATGTGAAAAGTTTTAAAATACAACAATATACATAGAAAAAGGAATTAGCTATCACAATGACTATTAATCATCATACTCAATTCCACAATGTTAAACGGTGTTGTGCTGCACCCGTCACAAAAATTCACTTTACAAGTTCAAGAAGGTTTTACCTCAAAACCATATGCAATGACAAAGATGAAAATTTCCCCCAACACATACCACAAAAATCCACTTCACAAGTTCAAGAAAGTTTTAACTCAAAACCATATGGCAATAATGAAAGTTGCCAATGTGATATTCCTTCTTTGGTATTCATTTTTTACAATGCCTATTGCATTTATAACAAAATGGATTACCTTCTAGCCTTATAAAGTGGACAAGATTAGGGGTTAAAGTAATTCAGTTTAAAATCGAACTGAACCACAAATCAAACCAAATAAGTGTTATAGTTTTTTTTTTTTTTTTTTTTTTTTAATTTTTTAATTTTTTTAATTTTTTAGTTTATTTATTTATTTACTTTTTATGTGGCATAGTTTAGTTTTGAAAATGAAAAATTGCAGCTTGCATTTTGATTTAGTTTTAGGTTTAGCAACAAGTCTTAGCTACACACTAGTGCAGCTATAATAGATGCACCACTGCCTGTAAAATGAACATGTAAAAAATAATGAACTCGTACAAATAAATGAACATTTAGTAATAAAAAATGAACACATTAAAAAAAAAAAAAAAAGAACATTCAGTACTTAAAAAGTGAACATGTTAAAAAAAAAAATGATAAATCAATATTAAAAATAAACATGAAATTCATAAAATTGGTGGGGCCAAAACCTTAAAAATGAACATTTATTCTAAAAATAATTATGAACACGTAAAAACAACAGTGTTTTAATAAAAAATGAACATGTCAAAAATAATTATGAACATTAGCGTATTAAAAATGAACATTTATCATATAATACTAGAATAGCTGGAGCACACCAAATAAAATGAACATTTCATTAAAAATATGAATATTAAAAAATTGAACCACGTGAAATAAATTAATGAAAATTTAGTATATTAAAAATGAACATGATTTTCTTATATTCATACAAATTCAAATTCATCATTTATTAATTATTAACGGAAAATAAAGATAAAGTAAATCATTAAATGTATTAAGTTTTTATGTACTAACTGTTCACTTTTAGTGTACTAAATGTTCAATTTTAAAGTACACCGTTGTTCATTTTTATTTTTCCAACAATTACACCCAAATATTAGCAACTCAATTAAATAAACCGAAACTCATTATAACAAACAAGTTAAAGATTCGGCAATCCAATAAGGAAAATTTCACATTTGCTACTAGAGAAAGGACCCTAATTCACATTTGCTACCCCTTCAAGTTTTTATTTTATATTGCTACCACCTAAATCAAAGTATTTTAAAAATCACTACCACTTAACGGAATCCGTTAGGATTTCCGTTAAGTTTATTTAAAAAAATTAAAAAATTAAAAACATAAATTAAAAAAAAAATTAAAACATTAAAAACCACCTTCCCCCCCTCCATTGCCACCCCTTCCCTCCCCCCTGCCGACGATCGGCGACCAGCGAACCCACCCCGACGCAGCCAACGCAAACCGGCGAACCCACCCTCCTTTTCCCCCACCCCTACACAACCACCCGTACTTGCTGCCCCGACCCCCACCCGAACCAAATCCACCCCTTTCCCCTTTCCCCTTCCTCCCACCGGAATCCGCCCCCCAGCCCCGTTCCCCCCACCGAAATTGATCCCCTCCTCTTCCCCTATCGTTTTCAACCTTCCCTAACCCTAAACCACTCATCCACCACCCCAAAACCACCCAAATTGAATTTAGGGTTTCGTTTTCGGCTTGATTCAGGTTGGGGTGGGGGAAATCGGTCGTTTTCGGCTCGATTCAGGTTGGGGAAAGGGGAAATCGGCCGTTTCCGGCTCGATTTCGGTTGGGGTGATGTCGGGGATGGTGTTTAAGGGTTGGGGGTGGCTGTTTTGGCTGTTTTGGGTGGGGGAAGGGTGGTGTCGGGGCTGGTGTTTAGGGGTGGAGGTGGGGGCAGCGAGGAAGGGATAAGGGAAGGTGGTGGGGCTGTCACCGGCGCTGACAGGGGTAGGGAGGTTGCTGGGTTTTAAAAAAAATCATGGTACAGTGGCCGAAGGTGGCAAACGGGGATGTAGTGAAGGTGTCTGAGGAGGGAGGGGTGGCAGTGAGGGTGGTTGATGTCACTAACGGAAATTATAACGAAAAGTGTTAAGTGGTTGCAAAATTAAAATTATGTGATTTTGTGTGGTAGTAATATAAAATAAAAAATTAACGGGGTAACAAATGTGAATCAGGGTCCTTTCCTTGGTAGCAAATGTGAAATTTTCCATTTAATAATTCATCACAAAAACTCATAAATTAAATTAACGTTCATAAAAAATTCAGTTGAAATAGTCTAATCACTAGATTCATCAAAAACTCAATTAAAATTCATCAAATTGAATTATAAATTTAGCCCAAATCTAACCTAATTAAAACTAATTAAAAATCAACAACACAATAACTAACCTGCATTGATGAACTCTTTTGAATAACAATCGAATCCATAATATTGTAGAAAAAGAGGAAAAAGAAAATGGTGACGATCGCGACAAAAATGATGGAGAATGCTACAATGCATGGTGAGGAAGTGGAGCATATTCAAATTAGGAGGATAAAGAACTTTAAAGATTGAAGGAAAGTGGAGCATATTCATGAGAAAATCTCGCTTATCAATTTGTTTAATAAACCAGCCATTCACAAACTATTTGCGAATCGAGCAATATACACTATCTAGCTACAATTGATCAAAGTCCTAGAATGTAACTAGACTTTGCTCTTGAATATGTGGATATTGTTTGATATTTGCTTAAAATCACTAGTGATTAGTTTACCCCCAATGTCTATGAATTTGCTCTCCTAAGTGACTAGTTTGTGTTAGTGGCTTGGAGTCATATAATAGTTGTGGGTTTAGTAAGTAAATTAATGTTATCACGTGATCATATTCCTTACTTTTAGCTTCATTTTGAACTATATATATGTCATTATATAGTTTGTTTAATCGTTTTTCAATAGATTGAAACAATGGTCTCCAAAATCTTAACTCTTTGAACATTTTTGTTTAATTTTTTATTTTTTTTTTAATTTTTTTTTTTTTTTTTAAAATACCCTTGTTTGGGTGGAAGCTGGGTTCAAGAAAGATTACATATTTTAAATGTATAGTAAATATAGCATATGTCTTAGTAACCTACTTCAATTCTTCCTCTAAATCGATATCATGCAAAAACTGTACATAATATAATTCGAATATGTACCAAGTATCATGTACTACTACCTTTGTTTCATGTTTTTTTGCAACTTTGGGCATTATTTGTAAGATATAAAATATTTCAAAGTTACAAAAAACATGAAACGGAGGTAGTAGTAAAATTTATTAGTCCATAACCATATATTGGAATCAAGTAGTTTATTAGAGATAGTAACTTGTGTACACCTTTTTCCATGATTGGAATTGCAATCATACGATTGACCTCACATATATTCTTTTTTATATTTAGTCCATACATCACATGCACACGTTCAAAGGCTCGAATAAGTTATATACAAGAGCTTGAACATTCATCTTTAGTAAGCTTCAAGCTTTTGGAGCATTGACCTTCCTACAGTTAGTTCTAACCTCTCCTTTGTTGCCGGTAAGAACACCAGTTTGTCCAAACTTTGTTATTGCTGTAACATATGTCTTGAAAAAGATATCCTGATTTGAACTATAATTCGCGACTATGGCATCTGTGAATCCTCCCTTTCCAGTGTATAGCTCTTGATCTATGCCAAGAAGACCTTTTTGTTGCATCAAGTTTTTGAAGTATGCATTGTCAAACACATATGGTGTTGTGGAGTCGATTGGTGTACGTTCGCTATCGTTTCCTACCTTGGGGCAATGTGCTTGCATTGCCTTCGCGAAGGCAGGATCTATGTTCTTATCGTCATAGATATGCTTTCGGAAGGTTAAGCATCTTGCCCTACCAATTGTGTGAGAACCTGTATTCAAGAAACAACTTTAGTAAAAATTTACAATTTATGACTCTTTTGATATAGTTTCAAGATTAATATCTCTCATCACGTCTTCAAAATAAATCATTACAGTGTATACACTCTCTCCATCTCATAATATAAGACCACTCATCATTTTTCATGGGAGACAAGGTTCGCAGTAGTATAGGGAGTGTATAATATTCTTACGAGGTAATTCTTTTTGGGAAAGTAAAAAAGAATGTAAAAAGTGACATATAAACTTTGCATATATGGTAATTTATACGGTATATATATATATATTAAAAAAAAAGGTAATTAAAGGTACTATAGTAAAATGAATAAATCACTACATTATGGATGGACTGAATTCTAGATAAGTAAATAACTTATCACATAAAAAATAAAACTATGAGCATAATTAAAGAAATTGCCTCCTTTGTGAATAAAAGAAGGGAATGAAATTACCTTGCAAAGCAACAAATTCTTCTGTTGTAAAGCCTTGTGCTTTAAAGGCCATAATTACAGCTTCTAATTTCACAGTAAAGAGAGCAGCTAAGGTGTCAGTCAACGCTTTATGTGGTTCAGTTGAATCTCTTCTTCCTAATGGTAATGCCCATGTTGGTCCACCAAGCTAGAAAATCCATGATCAATAAGAAAGAAATGAATCAAAGAGAAAATTAATCATAGTAACTTAATAATATTTAACAATATATTAACGAACAAATTGATGATCATGGTGCAATATAAAAAATATTACGATAACCATACTGTGACAACAGAGTCTCGAGCTGCTGCTGCTAAGATATCAGCACATGATACAACACCAGGACATGCTTTTTCTAGTCGAGCCTTGATCTTATCAACGACTTCGTATCCCCAAGTTGAATTTACATTTATTAAGGAAGACTTCTCCCCAGGTGTCTTTGGTGTGTCGTCAAGTAAAATTGATCCATCACATCCCTATTTTTATATCAAACAAATAAATTATGCTACAATTTTTTTTTTAAACTAATGATACAAAATGCTATATATATATATATATATATTTTTTTTTTCAATAAAGAAGTAAATTTACCTTTTTTGTTATAATAGGATGATTTGATGAAAAGAATAAAAGATTTTACTAACATTGAAATTATATAATGTATCACATTCTACTAAAATTGTCGAAAATGACCCTCTCTCCCATGTGTCTATTGAGAAGAGAATGTGGAAGATCATATAATGACATTCGAATGTATAATAGACATCATTTTAATTTATGGTTAGAATTCTAACTCTAATAAGAGTAATGAGGAGGATATTGACATGAATTAATATTGCAAGGAAAAATCAATTAAGTGTTGTTCCATACTCTTTTTCCCTAGAATCCTTTAGGGATGTCTATACTAGCTTTATTGTGCACACGTTATATATGCATGTAACAAAAATATAAATACTAACTCCTAAGATGTTAGGCT